>NC_062227.1:32822741-33130519 GCF_902686445.1 Sciurus carolinensis
GGCGACTCACATAGGTAAGCTTTGGAAGACAGCAAGTTCCCTCAGAACAAGGAACTAAGCCATACTGAAAAGTTAGTTTTTCCTGATGTGATGCTGGGAGAACATTATGGAGTCCCTGTGGCTGATCCAGGGTTCTGTCGACTGACTTCATGGATGTAGGGGAGCAGGAGGAGGAGTCTGTTGGCAGTCGGCTAAATGCCTTTCCAGGAACATGGTGGAAACTGATTAAATATATATGCAATCACATGAATTGATAGAGAGAACCTGGGGGACATCTCCAGCCATTAGGAGACCAAACACCAAGGGGGGCTCCCTCGTGGTCATGAAGGAAGTTCATTTTCTGGCATGAGCTCTCAGAGAATGAAGCCCCTGAAGGGAAGAACTATTTGTATTCCATTCAGATTTCATTTAACCTTTTCTTTTGGAAGCCCCAGTAAGCAAAGGCACATTTGTCAAGGCTTCAGGATGAATGAGCAAAGCTTTTGTGCATTAAACTTGCAGATATTCAGAAGGGCTTACTGGAAAGGCAGCTCTGGGCTGGAGCATGAAGACATCCACTCTAGCTGGCCAGGCAGTGGGGGGTCTTAGCGATTGTCACCTCCAATGAGCCAATTTCCTGACTATGTGTGACCTCCCAATCAATTTATTTGAACATGGATTTCCCTAGGTAATTAGCTGCATTGTGTATCTCCAGTCAGAGCATTTACTTTTCCTAGCATTCCTCGGAGTAGGTGACTTTCAGGTCAAATGCCACAGAGTTATGTAAGAAGATTAACTAGTGTGTTTCATGTCTTTAAGTTACACTATTACAATATGTTTCATTCCCTGAGTCTAAACTGCCACTGGGGTTAGCACCAAGGATTTTGTACACACATTTTTAGGGGAAAGAAAATAATCACAAGACACATTCCATTTTCAGAAAAATAATATGTGGGGAATTGTATAATAAGGAGCTGAGGAAATCTGAGATGTTGAAGCACCTCACGTCTTCGTAGCTACTGAGAATTCCCTGGCAACCTTGTCTGCAGAGCCCATTCATCTGTCAGGTGGCTGTGATGCCTCTTGGACACTGGCTTTGATGTTGGACGTCCCAGCTTTCCCAGGATTCCTCAACCTGAGCTGCTCGTGGAGGCAGCCTGGAAGACCAGCTTGGCTTCATCTCTGCTCCAGACCCTCTGCCTGCTCAAGCTGGACATGGGTTGCAAGGATCTGCCAGCTCCCTCCACTCCTGAACCTCTCTTGACAGGCTCCCTCCAGGGCACATGCCTTTGATTCTGCTGCAGAGGCTGGTTACCTTTTGGCTTCCCACCTTCCAGGTTTCCCATGCTGAACAGTGTCCTCAATTTCCCCATTCTTGATAGTACATCGTACGCTCTTCTCTCAATACATTGTTCTTACCCAAGATATGTATTCTTCCTCTGTCACAATAGAATGATTCTGAGTTTTCCTATGTTTGGTATAGCATTCTAAAACACCACCAACACCATCACATTGACAACTAGGATGGTTACACCATTGTCATTGAGTCCTTCTGTGCTGGGCACTGAGCTATGTGTGTGTGATGTCATGTATGTGTGATGTCATGTGTGTGTGATGTCATAATTTACCATAACAGTTCTCTGAGGCAGGTACTAATAGTATCCTCTCTTACAAGAAAAGAAAATGAAGCCTAGTGCTTGTGTCCCTGGCTCATCTTGATGCAGCTAGAAAAGGAAGAGTCGAGATTCCCCCGGACTGCATACCAAGTCTCGTGACTAGAGCTCTGTATGGCCTCTCCTGCTGTGAATGGGCTCAGTGGTTGGATGGAGGGGGAGGTATGGAGAATGGGTGCACCCCAGGATCCCAGCTGGATAACCTGATAAACAGTGGTTCCTTTCATCCATGTTGGCAATTCAGGAGAAGTTTTAAAAGACTTTGGCATCTCCTTTGGTCTGTTCTTTTCCCCACATATGAACTATATCCTGTCTTCACTCTTTTCCAAACTAGCCTCGCCCCATGTATTATGATCCCTGCTCCCTTCTGCAGCCTCCTCTCCTGCCGCAACCTTGCCTCTTTTTGCCACCTTGTTTAAGGTAAAATAAACTACTATGTCAGATATTCCCCTAATTCTGAGTCCCATCTCTAGAAAAGGCAATAATGCTTAATACCAGATTTTCAGAACAATGTAAACACTGGCACATTCAATGTATGAGGTGATTGTGAGAACCATTTGTATTTCAGAAATGGCAAAAGTGGAAAAAGGTCTGTTTCTATAGAGAAAAGTTAATTTTCTACAAAGTTAACTCAGGTAATAAGGAGAGAATTATATTAGTTTTCCTGGATAGTCACAAAATATTATAGAGTGGGTGACTTAAACAATAGAAGTTTATTTTCTCACAATTCTGGGTGCTGGAAGTCTAAGAGGAAGGCCCCAGCAGACCTGGTGTCTGGTGATGGCTGCTTCCTGGCTTGTAAGCAAATAGCTGCCTTCTTGGGGTATCTTCGCCTGGCCTTCCTTGGTGTGTGTATGGAGGGAAAGCTGTGTGTGTGGGGTGCAGTATGAAGATCTTTTCTTTTTATATGTGTACTAATCACATCACGTGGGCCCCATCCTCATGACCTCATCAAACTCTAATTACTCCCAGAGCCCCATCTGAAAACATCATCACCTTGGAGGTTAGGGATCCAGCATATGAATTTGTGGGGCTGCATGGGGGGGAAGGTAAAAATATTCAGTCCCTAACAAGAATCAAGACTCAATGATCTTCTGAAGACAATTATTATTACTATTTTCCTTTTATTCCTTCATCCCATAGCCTGATATATTAACTCCTTCTTGTCCAGTGAGAGTCCCCACCCTAAAAAGCCCTCACAGAGCCCCTTCCCTGATCTAGGCTAGCCTCAGTGATTTTTAGCTAGGCTTTCCAAGAATCAGATGCTCTATTTCTGGGGCAGGGGGTAATGGGAATTGACTCTAGGACTTCAGTGCTGCTAAGAATATGCTCCACCACTGAGCCACACCCCAGTCCTACCTGGTGACTCTTTTGACAATATTTGGTTGCCTTCAGGAGTAGAAAACTATTGTTTTATCTGTTTCCGGACCTTTAGAATTTCAAAACCACACAAATGTTATTGTTCCTTTCAAGACCTTCAAAAGCTCACAGGCTAGTGCTTTCTCACCTCAGAAAACTCTAACTCATATTATGAATTTGAATGCATACTGTTTGGTCAAACTATGCTACAAATAGAGGTTTTGACATCATACTTGAGAAAACTTTTATTTGGGGAGGAAATGAATGTTTAAGTTGTTCTGCGTTCAGTTCTGCCTTTTTATCAAAGCCCAGGAGTTTAAGTTTTCCTGGTAGGAACAGTAAGTATCAAACTCATGTCTTTGAAAAGTTTGATTGATGGTAAATCTCCTGAGAAACGAGCAGTGAGGACGCGATAGAGGAAAAGAACTCTCCCCCTGTTTCTTTCTTAGAAGAAGGGGCTGAGGAGCTGCTCTGGTAACTCGCTGATCCTACTGCCTTTGGCCCTGATGACCTCCCAGGCCCGACGCCACGCAGGAAGTGACATCATGCTTGCTTTGGCAGTTTGGGTGGTGTCGATCCCCTGGTAGTGGCTGCAGTTTATCAGTAGATTTAGCCTTTGCACTTTGAGAAGCCAACTATTATCTCACCCACAATTTAGAATAATAAAAAAGTTCATGGCAGAAAAACGTGCAGTAAGCTAGATAAAGAACAAGGAACCACTGAGAGCCTGGAGCGCCGTACAGCTGGGCCCGCCGCGGCCAGGCTCACCACAGCCAGGCTCACCACAGCCAGGCCGCCGCAGCCAGGCCCGCCACAGCCAGGCCGCCACAGCCAGGCCCGCCGCAGCCAGGCCCGCTGCAGCCAGGCCGCCGCAGCCAGGCCCACCACAGCCAGGCCCACCACAGCCAGGCCACCACAGCTAGGTGGTACCTGCAGGCTCTCTAGGTTTTAACTTCAAGTCAAGAGATTTCTTTGGAAGATGACTGAGACTAGAGAAAAAGGGTTACAGTGTTAGCTAATGATGAAGGCTCAGTCGTTTCCTAAAGTGACTTGTAATGGTGTCACTTAGCTTTAGGGACACCACAGGTTCCTCAATCTGGAGGCTTGTCTTGTCCCTCGGAGCTGTAATCACTCCAGCCAGAAGAAGCTCTGAGCTCCCACAGGTCTTTGTCAGAGTGGCTGAGAAGGGACCCTTTAGGAGGCTCCCTACGCCCAAAGGGACACCGACCAGGTTTCCTATTTATTTCCGGGTTTAAGATGCTACAAGCCTGTGAGCTATCATTATATGGAGAAGCAGGATTTTCTTCTACCACTCTGCCCAGGCATCTAAAAGACCAAAAGTATATAACTGCAAAACCCAAACCCAAAGCAATGTAAAACCAACTTTCAAATCTTCCTTTAAATATTCAAAGCAAGAGTGAAATAGCAATATATCATCATTGCTATTAAGATTGGAAACATAGCTAAGCTGCTGCACTATTGTTAACTGGAAGGAACAAACATGCACAAAGGTGTGGAATAACTCATTGGTTTGCAATCATTCATCAAACCAGTGGGAGATTTTATGAAACAAAACAAACCAATGGTGTGCAACTTCAGGTCTTTGTATTATGCTTTGTTTTTAAAAATCTGGAATATATTGAACTTTGAGTCATAAACCCAAAGTGTGTGTGTGTGTGTGTGTGTGTGTGTGTGTGTGTGTATATATATATATATATATATATATATATATATATATATATATAGAGAGAGAGAGAGAGAGAGAGAGAGAGAGAGAGAGAGAGATAGAGAGAGTTTATTGTTTTTAGGATCTAAAAATTGTAATTCAAATGACCAAGAGCTAAAAGATTAAAAGAGTTCTATATAAAATATGGATCTTCTAAACCATTCTGTTACTTGACATTTTGTAAATATGCTCTAACAGAAAGGATCATGTCTCACAACAGGATCAGCACACCCCTAAGGTACATTCATCTCTTCGTTGGAATGGGTCTTCCCAAGTCCAGAATTGGGTCTCTCCCCCTCTGGCTCCAATAGCAGTTGTTTGGAGTTGGCACTTTGACCAGAGGCAGAATGTCTGTGGACAGCATACAGAGGTGGCTAACCTGTTAGATTTGGAGTTAGACAAAGCATGTTTAAATACTGTATCTGTTTCTTGTTAGCTGTATGATTTAGGCTAGTCAATCTCTTTAATCCTTAATTACTTTGTAGTATTCTTGCAGATTAAATGCCTCTATGGGTGACCAACTCACTAATTTCCTAACTTTCTCATTATCCATCAGGTCCCCAAATATATCCTTCCTCTTCTGGCTTGATCTGTGTGATGTGACGTTCACTCTCAAATCTCTTCTTTCTCTCTCTCCATTGTACTGACCTGAAAAAGCCCCACCCTAACATGGACCCATTGAGACATTATTCAGTTTCTCCCTAAATCTCCCAATTCATGGATGCCAGAAATTATCCACACAAATGGGTTCAGAAACCTCACACGTTTCCACCCTTGTTTCTCTTGGGCTCAAAGCACCATTTGACCATGTTGACTAGTCCCCTTTTCTGGTCTTCTTAACACCACTATAGAATATATGTTCAAGTTCTTGGTTCCACTGTTTACACTAAAACTAGGATTTTTTTTTTCCTATTCAAAGGAGTATGATAACACTTTCCACAGAAGCAGGGCACAATGTTTTTACTGAAGCGTAAAGCATTCAGAAAGTAGAAGAGCCTTCAAATTTTGGACAGAGCCCCTCTGATCCTGTCACTACCTAGAAGACCTATAAATTGTCCCTGTAGATCCTACAGCCCTAGCCCTATCGTCCCTGAGAACCTAAGGAAACTCAAAGGGTGATATCAGCAGTTCCTGTTACCCTTTGTGTCTGTCTCAGGGTCGACCATCAGCTGGTGCCTCTTTATTACTGTTCAAGGGTCGAGAGTTGAGGAGAGAAGTGAATGAATTCCACTACTGAATTATAGGATTTCAAGAAGAGATTCTGAAATAACCATTTGCACCATGGGCTCAGTGTGTGGGGCTGGGATAGCAGACCGTCCAAGTTCCAGGGTGTGGACTGACGGGGAGCAGCCGTGATTCATAGGCCTGGCCTCTCAGTAAGCGAGACTCACTGGGTGCCACTAGCCACTGCACGTTCCTAAGCACTTCTCCTGCAAATGTCTGCATTCATCTAGAGAGCTGCTTTTTATTTTTTTCCATGTTTTCTATAGCTGTTATAACTTCTAGCTCTAGAAAATAGGGCGAGGGTGTTCGTGCATCGCCAGGAAGAGTCCTGGAGGAAAAGCACCAGGTCTCGGAGATGAGTTAGTCACAACGTGAATTCATTCAGTGAATCAAGGCTGAATGATAATGGGAAGAGTTACTCATGTACCGTAACAGCGCTCGCTGCCCTCTGGCTGTCTGGCCTCCTCTTCGTACCCACATTACTTCTTGCTCTAATGAGGTTAATGGAAATTAATACATATGTATTAGGGAAGGGAGAGGTCCTTGGGGACATGAGCTAAATATCAGAACTGTTCTCCTCACTAGGTAGACAACAGGGTGCTTGGGGAAGCATTGAGTAATGGTCGAAAGATAAATGACATATAGGCTAGTCAATATCTTGCCAATTAAGCTTACTCTATTCCTGAACAGAACATTTCTGAGAAAAATACGGGCATCTAAGCAGTTCAAACAATTGTATCTTCTTGTGTCATTTCATGGGGCAATTTCTTTCCACATTGACTTTCATATAAATAGACAACGGGAACTTGTTTTTTTTTAACCTACACATAAAATGCTACAAAATTGTGCCTGTGGAAATGGCAGCCATCTGGCCAGGCGATGCTTGAGAAAGTATATCCCTCACCTGTGTGCTATCCTTGGCCACCTTGCATATTCCTGGGTATCTGGATAGACTTTCTTTTTTTTTAAGATTTTTTTTTTTATTTTTACAGACTGCATTTTGATTCATTGTACACAAATGGGATACAACTTTTTGTTTCTCTGGTTGTGCACCATGTAAATTCACACCATTCGTGTAATGACACAGGTACGTAGGGTAATTGGGCAGACTTTCTTGTGTACTCTCTCTCTTTGTTCTGTTAGTGCTATCTCTAGTTCACATGATTAATTATTTATATAACGCCCATATTGTGAAATATCTATCATGCATTATGAGCTTTGGACAGTGCTTCCTCGTGGCTTATTTCACAGAACTCTATCAACCCACTATATAAACAACCTCCCTCATTCGTGGACCTGCGTGATTGTCTTGATGAATTGATCTAGTTCAGACCCTGTGTATAGATTGGAGCCATGTTTTATCACTATAAAGATGTATACACACACTCAATGGTCACTGGTGTTAAAATAAATATTGTGACTTTGCAGAGAGAATGGCCTCGCTGAATAACAGGCGGCATCAGATGGGCCTTATCAGTCAAGCAGATAGGAGTACGCTGCTCGTAGCTTGCTTGTCTTGTTGTTTGGGGTGCTTCCCCTGCACATCTAACCCAGGAAAGGGTTCTGTTCTTCATCAGATAAAAATTTCACACACGGCTCTAGGTCTATGTGTGCAGGACAAGACTTCAAGCATCCTGTCCAGTCACTGAGTTTCATTTGACTAAAGATTCACTTAGTTGATTAGCGTTTATCAACCACCAAGCAATGCATCCTGAGTACTATGGGAAATAAAAAGGAATGACGGTACTTTAAGGAATGCAACATGAATGTCTCAAGGTTGAAATTATTCCTTTTAAACAGATTTCCTGAGATATAATCCACATATGATAGAGTTCCTCCCTTTAATGATCTTCAGTGTATTCAGAATTGTGGAATCCTTACCACCATCTATTTTAGAATATTTTATCACCTGTAAGAGAAACCTTGTACCAACTAGCAATCACTTCCCCTCTCCCCGGCTTCAAATCTCCCAGCCCCACGCCATCACTAATCTGCTTTCTGTCTCTATGGATGTGCTTAATCTGGACATTTCATCTACATGGAATCACACATGTGATACATGGTCTTTGTGACTGGCTTCTTCCCCTGGTCATAATGTTTTCAAGGTTCATCCGTGATGCAACATTTACCAGTAGGTCATTATTATTATTATTATTTTCCTGAATAATATTCCATTGTAAGGATATATGACATATTTTTATCCACCAATTGATGGGCATTTGGGTCACGTCCTTGTTTTGAGTATTATGAATAGTACTGTCGTGAACACTTGTGTATACGTTTTGTACACATATGTTTTCACTTCTCTTGGGTATATTTTAGGAGTGGAATTGCTGGTCATATTCTATGCATAAAATTTTGAGGAAATACAAGACTGTTTCTAAAGTGCCTGCACTATTTTTTAATTATCAATAGCAATCTACAAAGGTTGTAATTTCTCCACATCCTTGTCAATATTTTTTATAATCTGTATTTTTTTTTATTAGAGCCATCCTAGTGGATATGAACTATTGCCTTATTGTGGTTTTGATTAGTCCCTTATGACTAATACTGAGCATATTTTTATGGGTTTATTGGCGAGTTGTATATCTTCTTTTAAGAAATGTCTATTTATATCCATTACTCATTTTTAAATTGAGTCTTTTTTTTATTGTTGAGTTGTTAGCATTGTCTATGTAATCCAGAGACAAGTTTTTTTTTTTTATTCCAACTATGATTTACAAATACTTTTTCCCATTCTCTGGTTGTCTTTTTATTCCCTAAATGGTTTCCCTTGAAACAAAAACAATTCAATTTTGATGAAGTCTAACTTGCCTACGTTCTTTGTTTACTTTTTTTTGTAACTTGTTCTTTTGGTGTCATGTATAAGAAGACTTTGCCTAATCTCAAGTCATAAAAATTAACTGCTATGTTAAAATCCTACATTCCTTGTTGATTTTTTTTCCAGTTTGTCTGTTACTGAAAGTGTGGTATATAAGTCTCCAACTGTTACATTTGAGTTGTCTATTTCTCCCTTCAATTCTGTCAATTTTTGCTTTGTGTATTTAGGGCTGTGTTATAGGGTGCATATATGTTTGTCATTGTTATAACTTCCTGAAGGATTGATCCTTTTATCATTATAAAATGTTCTTATTTATCTCTGGTAACAACTTTTGTTTTCAAGTTTTTTTTTTTTTTTCCTGATGTTATAAAGTCTATTTTGTCTGGGTATAGTCATTCCAACTTTCTTATGGTTATTGTTTACATGATATATCTCTTTCCACCCTGAGTATACATAAAGGATTCTTACAAAACACTAAGAAAATGGTGACTATACCATATGAACATACAATAGAAGTAATATCAATTCCACTTTTATGATGCAGCAGAAACATGTGCATATATTTAAATAAATAACATATGCTAGAATGTTTATAGATGCAGTGTTTGTAATAGTCTCAAAGTAAAAATAACCCAAGTATTCACTAATAGAATGGATAAGTAATTTGGGTATATATGTATACAAACACACCCACCCCACCCACCCATATATATACACACATATATATATATGAGGGACAGGATAGAGAAGGACAGGAACATATATGTGTGTATATACATGTGTATATATATGTGTGTATATATATGTGTATATATATGTATATATATATGAATACTCTATTTCAATGAAAATAAATTATATATAACTACATAAAAGAATATGGCTAAATCTCACAAACATTGAGTTAAAGAAGATGCACATGAAAGTGGAGATATGTGAGAGTCCATTTACATAAGGTATGAAAACAGATAAAATAAATCTATGTTGTTGAGAGTCCAAATAATAGATATTCTTGGGCAAATAGTTAGTAGATGGGAGAGTGAGGGAACTTACTAAGATGTTTCTTTATCTGGATGCTGTTTGCTTGTGTGTGTTTACTTTGTGAAAATTCACTGATTATGAACTTTTTTGAACACATATTATACTTCAACTTAAACATTTTTATAGAAGGAATAAAATATGGAATACATTATATTTTGTTTTCTTTTAAAAAACTAGCATGTACTAAACCCTGCCAAATATGGAACAAAATATTTTTGACCAAACTCACTTATGACTACAAATACAAAATGCTTAAATAAGACACTAGCAAATCTAATCTAAAATTGTATTAAAAGAATAATGCTCTAGGAAACCACAAATGATCTAATATTAGGAAATATAAAAATATCATTGATTATATCAAGATCAAAAGAAACAAACTTCATATTCATCTTAATAAATGTCAAAAGATATTTAACAAAGTTCAATATCCATTTCTGATAAAAGTTAAGCAAATTACATAGAGAAGATTCCCCCAGCATGGATAAAAAATGATCTCAAACTACTAGCTTACATCATACTTAAGAGCAAAACAATAGGGCACAGTTTTCCAAATGCATTTCGTCAAGGAACATGATTTAAATTATAATGTATTGAAGAACTACCAGTAGAAACTCATCTCTCTCCCTCTCCCTTTATCTACCCCTTCTCTTTTTCACGTACACACGTGCACACACGCACACACACACACACACACACACACAAACACACACAAACACAAATACTATGTTAATATGGAATTTTTCCTGTTGACTCAGTTTCATCTGAGGCCCCCAAATCTGAGAAAATGAATACAGTAGTTGTTGGCTATCTCTACATCCTGAATCTCTTGAGTGGTGGTAGACTGTCTGTATAATACAGGTTAAGAAATTGTGAAACTCTACAGGCATTAGTCTGTCACGCCTCTCTAGACTGAAAAAGAGAAGGCAAAGAATTCACTGTGGAAAGAGGCCTGTGTTGACTATATTTTCAGAACAGCCAGTAGCCCAATATATTTCTTATGGAGGGAAGGAGAAGCGTCTTCAGGTCTTCAGGTCAAGAGGTAAGGTTTTGAGAGTTGTCATTTGAAAAGCTTGAGGTTGGTTCTCTGGATAGAGAGGGACAGGAACTGGTATCTGACTGATCCCCAGAAAGTCTAAAGGCAAGAATCTGTGACTGCTGAGGATGCCAAGATAGGAAAACCAAGGGCAGAAGTTGATTAGAAAAAAATCAACCTAACTGACTGAGTTGAGCAGGGCAAGGAAGGTGTGAGTTCCTCATGGGCCAACTATGGAGTTCATGGAATGGATCTGGATTGTATCATCTTGAGAGGAGATCCAGTAAAGGTGACTCCCATGGAGAAAGAAACCATTAGAAATCATGGTGCCAACCAGAGGGAGAGGCTTATCTATGTCAAGGGAGTTGTAGGTGAAAGATGCTAGCAATTGTCATGGGTATGGAAGAGAAGAGAACCCTGAAGAGCACGCCAAGAAAGACCACATCATCACAGAAGTCTACAACATACAGAGGGATCGACTCAGGTTACATTTATACCAGCCAGTCAGGTAAGACCCTTCTGTCCCTTGCCTGTCCTTTCTTCTCCTACCTTTCCCCAAACTCCTAGCCCAGGTCCAACCCTGGTTTAGACCAACAGTTTGCAAGTAGTGGAGCTTGCAAGTGGTAGTGGAGTTTGATATGGGAAAGAAATTGGCCAAAGCTCCTTCCACTATAGGCTTTCAAATCACAGAAGAAAGGGACAAATTTTAATTAGATGATATGTTAGAGATCTACAGGCATTATACTGAACTACACTTTCACTATCTGTCAATGACTAGACAAATAAGCTAGGAGGAGGGAAGGCAAGTCAAAAGGACAGATTCATAGTATAAAGAAGAACACGACTCACAGCAATTATTTTCCAAAATCCTATAAAGTTTTGTGAGATCTAATGGAGATATTACAGAATATTTTGTCATACATCATATACCAGAGCATCTAGAGTATATTTATTTACAGTGGAAGGAAATTCAAAGGCCAAATAACTTTCCTTGTACATTTTTATTACTTAATGTTTATTTGTTCAAATTGAGTATTATTTCTATTTAGACAGTTTCATTTGTGCTTTTAGTAACAGCAGAGTGAGTAGATAACCTTATCTTTGAAGTATTTTCACTTGGCCAGTTTCATGAAGATGGTTTGAGACCCGTAAGACTGCTATCCTCAATAACTGCCTTCCTTCTTGGTTCCTCTTGAACTCTAAACAAAGAATAATAGTTAATATTTATTCATTGCTAAGTGTCAAACACCAAGCTAGATGTTTGCAAACATAATTTAATTAATTAATTTATTTTTTATTGTAAACAAATGGGATACATGTTGTTTCTCTGTTTGTACATGGCGTAAAGGCATACTATTTGTGTAATCATAAATTTACATAGGGTAATGTTGACATAATTTAATTTAATACTTACAGTTTTTCTTTATGATTGGCACCATCATTAACCATGAGTGAGGAAGCAGAGACAGAAAATGGAGTTTGTCCAGCCAAACCCTTGCTGCTGTGTGTGGTCTCCAGTAAAGCAACAACAAACAACAACGGTAACACGACATTTCATAAACAACAATGCTTAAATCATAATGCACATAAATGTGTGTAACATAGATCAGTGACTGTTAAATAGGAGCAAGATGATGGTAAATGAGGCCTGTGTGTCGAATGTGAAGATCAAGTTTTTTAATTTAGTTATTCATTAGGCACTTCATGCCCTCACACACATCTTTCTAGTGTTCTCAAACGCCCACAGAGTTTATTGAAGGTAGATTTTATTTATACATAGTGTGGATGAACACTGTGATTATACACCAGCATATTAATATATATTTATTTTAAATTACATTCATGAAAGCTCAAATTGTTTACCTGAAGTTTCCTCCTAGATATCTTAACATTAGTGCATATTAATTATACAGAATTGTGAGTTTTATTGTGTCATGATTGTATATGAATATGAGATTTTTATTATTTCCACCCTTATTAACCACTCCTACCCTCCTCTCCTCTCCCTGATGCCCTTCCTCTTTATTAATATTTCCTCAAAGTTACTTTAAACTGACTGTATCCCAAAACGAATGTGGGATCCTCTCCAGAGGACTTGGGCCTTTCCAGCGCTCCCTAGCTGGTCAGTAACACCAACGTGTAATTTAGAAGGCAGAAGCTCCGGAGTCCTCCTTAACACCTTCAGCCACCGCATCTTGACGTTCAACAGGTTTGCTACACGTCACCTTCCTCCCAGCAACTGACTGATGTTCAACCTGCCATCTCTCTCCTAGACCATCACTACAGCCCTATCAGGGTCTCGTCCTATCTACCCGTGCCCATCTGGGTTTGCTTCACCCTCCCTCAGAGAAAAGTCTTCTTAAAAGCAAAATCTCACTGTGTAAGCCATTCTTAAAACCCCGCAGTGACTTCCTACCATTCCTATGCTGAAGACCCACGTCCTCCAGTGCACGACCAGAGCCTGCGTGGTGAGACCTCCCCTGCGAGACAAGTTGCTGCACACCTTCTCATTCTCTCTATTCCAGCTACTGATCTTTTTTCCCCCCTCCAGAATCCCATGATTTTTACTACCTCAATTTTCCACAAAACTTACTCCTCTTGTCTTTGCAGCCGGGTCCTTCAGCTGTCAGTTGTCACTTCCTCTGAGAAATCATCCTTGACCTTCCCAAGTCAAATTCCCCCGTTACATAACCTCATACTACTATGCATTTCTCCTTTTTTAAAAATTGTAAAAAATTTGTTCTAATTGGTTATATATGACAGTAGAATGCATTTTGACACATCGTACACAAAGGAGCATAATTTCTCATTCCTCTGGCTGTACATGGTGCTGAGTCACACAAGGAGTGTGATCATACATGCAATAGGGTAATAATGTCCGCTTCAATCTACCATCCTTCCCATTTCCACTGCCCCAACTCTCTCCCTCTCCTCTCTGCACAATCCAAAGTCTTCATTTTTCCCTGCCTACCCCTCCCACTATGTGGCATCCGCTTATCAGAGAAAACATTTGGCCTTTGGTTTTTTGGAATTGCTTATTTCCCTTAGCATATTATCTAGTTCCATCCTTTTACCTAAAAATGCCTTAATTTCATTCTTCTTTAAGGCTGAGTAACATTCCACTGTGTATATGTACCACATTTTCTTTATCCATTCATCTGTTGGTTGGTTCCATAGTTTAGCTATTGTGAATTGAGCTGCTATAAACATCGATGTGACTGTGTCACAATAGTATGCTGATTTTGAGTCCTTTGAATACAAACCAAGAAGTGGGAGAGCTGGATCAAATGTTGGTTCCATTCCAAGTTTTCTTAGAATCTCCATACTGCTTTCCAGAGTAGTTGCACCAATCTGCAATCCCACCAGCAATGTATGAGTGTTCCTTTTCCCCCCACATCCTCGCCAACACCTATTGTTGCTTGTATTCTTGATAACAGACATTCTGACTGGAGTGAGATGAAATCTTAGAGTAGTTTTGATTTGCATTTCTCTAATTACTAGAGATGATGAACATTTTTTCATGTGTTTGTTGATCAAATTTGTTTCTTCTGTGAAGTGTCTGTTCAGTTCTTTTGTCCATTTATTGATTTTTTTTTTTTTTTTTTTTTTGGTGTTAAGTTTTTTATATTCCTGGAGTTCTTTATATTCCTGGAGACTGGTGCTCTGAGGTGTGTGGTAGATTTTTTCCCAATCTGTAGGCTCTCTCTTCACGTTATTGATTGTTTCCTTTGCTGAGAAGAAGATTTTTAGTTTGAATCTATCCTATTTATTGATTCTTAATTTTACTTCTTGCACTTTAGGAGTCATGTTAAGGTGTCACCGCCTGCTGCAACAGTCCCGTGGTAATTTGTTACCGCCTGCAGCAATAATTGCGCAGGTATTTATCGGAGGTGGACTGGAAACTGAGCTACTTCTATTATCTTTCTCTTTAGTGTGCTGCTTTCTTGCTTGTTTGTTAGTTTATAGAGGAAGAGAGGCTTACTTGCTTTTAGAGGAAGTTTCAGAGGAAGACAGGCTTTGCTTAGAGCTTAGAGGAAGAGAGACTTTGCTTATCAGGAAAAGAGACTTGCTACACTTTCAGAGAGGCTACTATTATCAGAGGAGCTATTTCTTAAAGGTCTGCTGCTTCTTCTTAGAGGTGTGTCCTGCATCCTGCATCCTTCATTCTGCGAGTTGCAACCTGCATTCTGCAATCTGCCATCATCAACCCGCAACCTAGAGGTGTCTGCTTAGTCCTCCGCCCAGCGATCTATCAGAGGTGCTGCTTATCCTTCGCCCAGCGATCTAGAGGTGTGGCTTATCCGAGGTGCTTCCTATAGGTGTGTGTCTTATATACCTAAGGCAGCCAATCAGCTTAGGATTAGCATAATTGAGGCACACCCCTCAGTACCAATCAAGAAAGAATGAGGAATATCTGTTGAACACTAGCACAGAGGAGACATTAACTAATCAGGCAAAAGTAGATCACACCGTGTTAACACTAACTATGCGCCACCTCTTGGCTCAACACCAGCCGCCATCTTAGGGTTACCCAAACATGTCTTCTGCATTAAGGAAGTCAGGTCCTAGGCTAACATGGTGAAGATTTGGACCTACTTTTTCTTCTATTAAGCACCAGTTCTCTGTAAGTCTTTGATCCACTTTGAGTTGAGTTTTGTGCAGGGTGAGAGATAGGGGTTTAATTTCATTTTGTTACATATGGATTCTCAGTTTTCCTAGCACCATTTGTAGAATAGGCTATCTTTTCTTCAATGTATATTTTTGGTGCACTCTCTACTATGAGATAACTGTATTTATGTGTATTTGTCTCTGTGTCTTCTATTTTGTACCATTGGTCAACCTGCATATTTTGGTGCCAATACCATGCTGCTTTTGTTACTATTGCTCTACAATATAGTTTATGTTCTGTCATTGTGATGCCTCCTGCTTCACTCTTCCTGCTAAGGATTGCCTTTGCTATTCTGGGTCTCTTATTTTTCCAAATGAACTTCATTATTGCTTTTTCTAGTTCCATGAAGAATGTCATTGGGATTTTAATAGGAATTGCATTGAATCTGTATAATGCTTTTGGTAATATGGCCATTTCGATAATATTAATTCTGCCTGTCCAAGAATGAGGGAGATCTTTTGATGTACTAAGGTCTTATTTAATTTCCTTCCTTAGTGTTCTGTAGTATTCATTGTAGAGGTCTTAAACCTCTTTTGTTAGATTGAATCCCAAGCATTTTATTTTATTTTATTTAGGTTATTGTGAATGGGGTAGTTTTCCTAACTTCTCTTGCAGTGGATTTATCATTTATGTATAGGAATGCATTTGATTTATGGCTATTGATTTTATATCCTGTTTCTTTGCTGAATTTATGTATGAGTTCTAGAAGCTTTCTAGTGGAATTTTATGGATTTCCTAAATATGGAATCATCTCATCAGCAAACAGTGATAGTTTGTGTTCTTCTTTTCCTATTGGTATCCCTTTAATTTTTCTCTGATTGCTCTGGCTAGAGTTTCAAGGACAATGTTGAATAGAAGTGGTGAAAGAGGTCATCCCTCTCTTGTTCCAGTTTTTAGAGGGAATGCTTTCAGTTTTTCTCCATTAAGAATGATGTTGGAAAAAAAAGGAAAAAAAAAAAAGAATGATGTTGGCCTTGGACTTAGCATGGATAGCTTTTACCATATTGAAGTATGTTCCTACTATTCCTTGTTTTTCTAGTGTTTTGAACATGAAGAGTGCTGTATTTTGTCAAATGCTTTTTCTGTGTCTATCAAGATAATCATATAATTCCTATTTTTAAGTCTATTGATGTGATTAATTATACTTACTGATTTCCATATGTTCAACCAACCTTGCATCCCAGGGATGAACTCCACTTGATCATGGTGCACTATCTTTTTAGTATGTTTTTGTATGCAATTTTTGCCATAACTTTTATTGAGAATTTTTGTGTCTATTTTCATCAGGGATATATTGAACTGAAGTTTTCTTTCCTTGATGTGTCTTTCTCTGGTTTTGGTATCAGGGTGATACTAACCTCATAGAATGAGTTTGAAAGGGTTACCTCCTTTTCTATTTCATGGAATAATTTGAGGAGTATGGGTGTTAATTCTTCTTTGAAGGTCTTGTAGAACTTGACTGAGAATCTGTCTGGTCCTGGGCTTTTCTTGGTTGGTATGCGTTTGATGGCATCTTCTATTTCATTGCTTGAAATTGATCTGTTTAAATTGTGTATGTCCTCCTATTTCAGTTTGGGTAGATCATATGTCTCTAGAAATCTGTCAATGTCTTCAAATTTTTCTATTTTATTGGAGTATAATTTTTCAAAGTAGTTTCTAATTATCTTCTGTATTTCAGTAGTGTCCATCATGATATTTCCTTTCTCATCATAAATTTTAGCAATTTGAATTTTCTCTCTCTTTCTCTTAGTTAGTGGGGCTAAGGGTTTATCAATTTTATTTATTTTTTCAAAGAACCAACTTTTGTCAATTTTTTCAATTGTTCCTTTTGTTTCAATTTCATTGATTTCAGCTCTGATTTTAATTATTTCCTGTCTTCTGCAGCTTTTGATTTGTTTGTTTTTTTCTAGGGCTTTGAGATGTAATATTGATGTAATATTGGGTCATTTATTTGTTGACTTTTTATTCTTTTAATGTATGAGCTCAGTGCAATGAACTTTTCTCTTAGAACTGCCTTCATAGTGACCCAGGGATTTTGATATACTGCACCTGTGTTCTCATTTATCTCTATTTTTTTTTTTATTTCCTCCCTGATTTCTTCTGCTATCCATCCATCATTCAATATTTAGTTTCCAGGTGTTGGAGTAGCCTCTATTTTTTATTTTATCATTGATTTCTGGTTTCATTCTGTTGTAATCTGATAGAATTTAGGGTAGTATTTCTATTTTTTTGTATTTGATGAGAGTTGCTTTGTGGTATAACATATGGCCTGTTTTAGAGAAGGATCCATGTGCTGCTGAGAAGAAAGTGTATTCACATGATGGATGGATGAAATACTCCATATATGTCCATTAAGTCTATGTCATTGCTTGTATTATTTAATTCTATAGTTTTTATTAATTTGTTTTCCATTTCCTCCTCATGGAATACTTTGCTGATATTGTTCTGTAGTGCGGGCTTTCTAGTTGTGAATTCTTAAACTTTTTTTTTATCATAGGAGGTTTTTATTCCATCTTCAAATTTGAAGTTTAATTTTGCTGGATATAAAATTCTCAGTTGGCATCCATTTTCTTTCAGAACTTGATATATGTTATTCCAGGACCTCCTGGCACTGAGGGTCTGAGTTGAGAAATCAGCTGAGATCTGCACTGGTTTCCTCCTATACATAATTTGATTGTTTTTTTCTCTCACAGCCTTTAAAATTCTATCCTTATTCTGTATGTTGGTCATTCTCATTATAATGTGACTTGGTGTGGATCTGCTGTAATTTTGTACATTTGGGGTCCTGTAAGTCTCTTGTAGTTGATTTTCCATTTCATTCTTTGGATTTGGGGAGTTTTCTGGTATTATGTCATTGAAAAGTTTGTGCATTCCTTTGGTTTGGATCTCCATACCTTCATCTATTCCAATAAACCTTAAATTTGGTCTTTTCATGTTATCCCATATTTCTCAGAAGTTCTGTTCATGGTTTCTTACCATCTTCTCTGTGTGGTCAACTTTATTTGCAAGAGTATATATTTGTTCTTCATTGTCTGAGGTTCTGCTTTCGAAGTGGTCTAGTGTGTTGGTCATACTTTCCATTGAATTTTTAATTTGGTTTATTATTTCTTTCATTTTGAGGATTTCTGCTTGATTCTTTTCTAAAATCTCTGCCTCTTTATTTAAGTGATCTTTCACTTCCTGTATTTTTTCTCCAATATCATCTTTTATTTCAAAGATCAACCCAACTAATTTTCTAAACTCCTCTGACATTTCTTCTACTGTGTTGTCTGTGGATTCTATTGTTGGAACATCTTGGTTTGTTTGAGGTGCTTTGTCCCCTTGTTTTTTTTTTTTTTAATGTTGTTTTTGTGCCTTCTCATCTAGTGGTATGGAGCTGAGGCAGTACAGATTCTATCCTGTATTCTCATAGTGTCCCCAAAGGTTTCCAGTACCTCACCTTTAAGGGGGAGACCAATATTAATGGCACCAAATGCAAACAGTATACCACCTTCAGCCAAATGACTCCTATTAAGGTGTTTGCAGTTTTGTCACAATAGACAAGAAATGAAGTGTTCAATTATTGTCTAAAATATAAACAGTAAGTTTGCTAAAAGGGTTAACTATTTCATATGATGGCCAATGAGGGAAGAGAAGTAGTGTAAGATGTGATGTTTATGATGGAGAGGGAGAGAAGATAGAGGTAAAAATTTATAGTAAGAGAAAGGGAGGAATTAATACAGGTTGGCTGTTAGAATGAGAGAAGTAAGAATGAGAATCCAGGGAGACAGATAAGAGAGAGAAAAATATATACAGATGTTTTTAGAAAGTAAAACTATAAGATATACAATAAAACTGTAATATACTATTCAGATATTGCATTCCTCAATAAATTGATGCATAAAAAATAATTGGTTTCAAAGATGGTAGAAGCATGAGAGAGAGGATAAAAAAAAGGAAAGTCTCAGTGAAAACTTGAATGATTGCTTCCATTGGTTTTCAAATATTTTTCTCAGTTTCCCTTCTCTGCTGATAGGTGTGGTTGACTCAAGTTTGCTGTTAGCTCATCCAGTGGGTGCTGGACTGGTTGGGTGGTGAGCCGATAGCAAGATGCCCTTATACCCTTTTCTAATCTTCCCACCCACTGCAGCTGGCCCCTTCCATCCCTGTGCACTTCAGGACTCACTGAGCTGGAGAGAGCCCAGTTTTCTCCAATTTCTCCAATGTGTGCTTCCCCTGAGGAACTGCCCCTAGACTTCAGCTTTCCACAGGCTTGCCAGAGCCAGACTTGCCCACCCAAACTTAGCTGCAATGTGATGGACCTGGGCTTCAGCTTCCCCAGGTCCTGTCTTGCTGCAGTCCCAAGATCTCAATGTCCTTTCAACTTGCAGAGAGGCCACTCACACAAAGGAGTGACCTTGCAGAGGCAGCCAGATGGTGGCCACTAGCACACCAAACAGAAAGACCTCAGTTGCAACCAGACCTGCAGGCACCCCAATATAACTCCAGGCCAGTGTCCCAAAATATCAGCAGCTGGGTGTAACCAAACCTTTGGGTACTGTGACAATGGACTTCCAGGCAACAGTGGGCAGCAGGTGATCTGCTGGCAGTCTGTGGGTGGTCTGCAGGCTAATGGTGGACTACTGACAGGTGGACATGGGGTGGTGGGCAATGGGTAGGTGAAAGACAGGTGATAGGTAGGCAAGTGGCAGGCAAACAGGCAAATGGCAGATGATAGGCAGAGATCTGCACTCAAAAGGGGGGTATACGCTGGCAGACAGTGGGCGATCCTGGTGGACGAATGGGGTAAACAGCAGGGTATTGGTGGGCAACGATGACTGCCTTGCAGAGAAACACTATTTCCTCTGCTTAAATCATGAGTCATGGAGTGACAAGGAATGCAGCCTCCCTCTAGCCTGCCATCTTGGATCTCCTGCATTTTTCCTTTACAGATTATGTTGTAGTTAAATTTTATATTCTGTGATATTTGTTGATGCATATATTCTCCTGTACAATCCTCCTAATTGCCATCAGGACAGATACCAAGTCTGGTTTTTACCCCATTTTATCACTGATACCTAGCAGAGGGATTGTCACCAAGTAGATTATCAAACATTTTCCAAGTGAATGTATGACAACTAGAATATATAATATATGCTTAAAGAAATATGTCCATGTGAGGAAAACTACAACACTTTATTGAGGAAAATAAACACAATGCTTAGGCATGAATCTAACAAAATATATACAAGGCTTATATGAGGAAAACTATAAAATTCTGATTGAAAAATCAAAGAATAACAAAATAAATAGGGAAATGAAAGAAATCTAAGAATAGCAAAATAATAAGTGTTCATGGTTAAGAAGACTCAAAATGATGTTCAGTTGTCAGTTCTTCCCAATTTGATTTATCAAATTCCAATTTTAAAAATCACGGCAAGTTATTTTGTGGATATCAGAAAAATAATTCTAAGGTCTATAACAGAAGGAAAAAAATTCTGGATTAGTCAATACAATATTGAAGGAAAAGAACAATGTAAGAAGGACTGACTACCAGACTTCAAGACTTACTCTAAAGCTACATTAATTGAGACAATGCAGGATATTGGTGAAAGAATAGGCAAATAGATCAATTAATGGAATAGAGAACCCAGAAATAGACCCACAAAAATATATTCAAGTGAACTTTGACAAAGGAGCCAAGGCAATACAATGCAGAAAAGATCAGTTTTGTTTTGTTTTTTTTTCAACAAATGTTTCTGGAACAAGGGGATATCCTCATGTGAAAAAAGAAAATGCATGACACAGATCTTGCATGCTTTACCAAACAGCTCAAAATGAATTGCAGACTTAAATGTAAAATGCAAAACCATAAAACTCCTAAAAGATAAAATAGGAGAAAATCTAGATGATCTTGAGTTTGGAGATGACATTTTAGATACAATTCCAAAGGCATAATCCATGAAATAATTGATAAACTGGAATTCCTTAAAAAAAATTCCTAATGTGGATAGGAGATGGAGAAAAAGGAAGAGGAGAAGGAGGAGGAGGAAGAGAAGGAATTCTTGCTCTGTGAATGACACTGTCTAGATAATGAGAAGAAAAGTCACAGATGGGGAGAAAACATTTTCAAGAGAAATATCAGAAAAAGGAGTATTGTCAAGAATAAACAAGGAACTCTTAAAACTACTCAGCAATGAGAAAAAACACAACCTGGTTTTAAAATGAGCAAAAGATCTGAACAAACATCTCAACAAAGAAGTTAGACAATAAATGTAAATATGAAAAGATACTCCACATCATAGATTATTAGAGAACTGCAAATTAAAAGAAGATATCAATAACCGACCTATGAGAATGGCGAAAATCCAAGACACTGACAACATCAAATGTTGGCAAGGATGTGGAGCAAGAACTTGATTATTCCTGATGGAAATGCAAAATGGTACAGTCATTTTGGAAAGTACTTTGACAGTTTCTTACTCATCATATGACTTAGCACTCATGCTCTCTAGTATTTACCCAAATGAGTTGAAAACTTAGGATCACACAAAAACCTGTACACAAATATTTACAGCAGCTTTATTCACAATTGTTCAAACTTATAAATAAACAGTATGTCCTTAAAGAGGAGAATGGATACGCAAACTGATACATCCATAGAAGGAATATTAGTGCTAAAAGGAAAGGAACTATCAAGCCACAAAAAGACATGATAGAACTTTAAATGAATATACCTAAATGAAGGAAGTCAATGTGAAAAGGACAGGTATTGAATGATTTAAACTATATGACATTCTAAAAAAAGCAAACTGGAGATAGCTACAGGGGGACAGAAGGATGAATTGGTGGATACAGAGGGTTTTTAGGGTAGAGAGGATTAATTACTCCTAAATTGTGATGGTACTTGTTAGGGAAAACTGATATCAAGTCTTGTACACTAGTCTACAGACTCTAAACCAAGAACAACATTTCATCAAGAATCTGGCTTCTACTGGTCACTGAAAAGACTGAACAGATCAAATATACTTTCAAATTCAGCTTTTTAAATATTTTTTATAGTTTAGAGCAATTTAGGGTTCACAGAAAAATTGAGTGGAAACTAGAGAGTTCCCATATACCTCCTGCCCCCACACATTCACGACTTCCTCCACCATCAGCATCCTTCACCAGAGCGTTACACTTGGTATAATCAATGAACCTACATTGACACATCAGTGATACCCAAAGTCCATAGCTTACATTAAGTTTCACCCTTGGTGTTGCATACTTTATAAATTTTGATACAGGTATAACAGCAGGTATCCAGCATTATTGTCTCATACAGAGTAGTTTCATGGCCCTAAAAATACTAACTGTATGATCTTAGGTAAGAAGTAATTTCAGTTTCCTAAGGTTCAGTTAATTCATCTACAATAAAAATCTTTGTTTGCTCACTGTGTTATCAGTCAGCTTTTTCATCTCTGTGACCAAATACCTGATAAGAACAACTTAGAGGTGGAAGAGTTTATTTTGGGCTCATGGTTTCAGAGGTCTCAGTCCATGGTTGGCTGACTCCATGGCTCTGGGCCTGAGGTAAGGCAGAACATCAAGGTGGAAGGACCTGGTGGAGGAAAGCTGCTCAACTCAGGGCAGCCACGAAGCAGAGAAAGAGAGGGAGAGAGGAAGGGGCCAGAGACAAGATATAGTTCCCAAAAGCATGGTTCCAGTGACATGTTTCCTCTGACTATGACCCACCTGCCTACATTTTTCACCACCTCCCATTGAGATCAAAGCTCTCATGACCCAATCACTTTCCCAAAACTCTACATCTTCACCATACGAGCTTCTGGGGGCCATCCCAGGTCCATGGCACTGATGATGACGAATAAATGAGAGAGATTATGAATGCGAAAAAGTCCCAGGTATATATAAAGATAAACAGATAGATAATAGATGATAAAGTAGATATAGTAATACATATATTTAACTTAGTACCCATAAAAGTAGATTGAAATTTGAAGAAGGACTCAAAAAAAGTAATTTTAAAGTTAATCTAGAAGAACGAGTATGCAATAATGCTGAACATTAAAAAGAATTATGAAGTATAATAAAATACTATTACAGAATAGAGTTTAAAATATACACACACACTCATGTATATTTAGTGTATAATAAAGTTGGCATCATAAATCACCAGGGAAAGAATAGTTTATTCAATAAATTTTGTTGAGACATTTGGCTAACCATTTGGCAAGGGAGAAATTTAATCTCTTCCTGAAATCACATAGCAAAATAAACTCCAGATGAGTTTATGTTTAAATGTAAAAAAGTGAATGAAACAAATTCTAGAAGAAAATATAAGTGAGTGGGATGGCGATCAAAAGCAGAAGTTATACACTTAAATAATGAAATCACAAAAAATGAATGTACTTGCAAAACACTGTAAACAAAAGAGAAAGGCCAACAATAAGAAAAATCTCAGAGATAACTGCAGAATTCAGAGTAGGGAAAGGATTGATATCTTTAGTATTGTGTGTTAAAAAAATCATAAATATCTCAGTAATAAGGATATAAGTATAAAAAGTATATGAACAAGCATATCACAGAAGAAAGATTGTAAATGTCAGTGAAAATGTTTTATTTCATCAGTGGTCATAAATATGTAAATTCAAGCAATATCAATGGATAAATTTTTTTTCAATTGTGGGGATGAGGAAAAGGAGGAAATGACTAACAGGATCTAGGGACTAGAAAGGTCAGCAGGTTGAAGATACAGGTGGGAACTATCTTCTAGCCAGAGTACAGTCAATATGTTTTAGTCCATTTGGTATTACTGAAACAAAATACCTGAAGCTAGGTATATTGTAAAGAAAAGAGGTTTTTTTTTTAAAACTCACAGTTCTGGAGGCAGGTGGCTGCATTTGGTGTGGGTCTCATGCTACACCCTAACATGGTGGATGGCCTCACATGGCAGGAACATGTATGAGAGTGACAAGAAGGCATGTGTGGAAGAGCACATTGTGTGAAAGAGGCTGAGCAGAGGTGCCAGTTCACTTTCTTTTTTTTTTTTTTTTTTTTTTTTTTTTTTTTTTTTTATTGTGAACAAATGGGATACATGTTCTTTCACTGTTTGTACATAGAGTAAAGGCATACCATTTGTGTAATCATACGTTTACATAGGGTGATGTTGGTTGATTCATTCTGTTATTTTTTTCCCCTTCCCCCCACCCCTCCCATCCCTCTTTTCCCTCTATACAGTCCTTCCTTCCCCCATTCTTGCCCCCCTCCCTAACCCTCACTCTAACCCTAAAACTAACCCCTCCCACACCCCATTATGTATCATCATCCACTTATCAGCGAGATCATTCTTCCTTTGGTTTTTTGAGATTGGCTTATCTCACTTAGCATGATATTCTCCAATTTCGTCCATTTGCTTGCAAATGCCATAATTTTATCATTCTTTATGGCTGAGTAATATTCCATTGTATATATATGCCACAGTTTCTTTATCCATTCATCAACTGAAGGGCATCTAGGTTGGTTCCACAATCTGGCTATGGTGAATTGAGCAGCAATGAACATTGATGTGGCTGTATCTCTGTAGTATGCTGATTTTAAGTCCTTTGGGTATAGGCCAAGGAGTGGGATAGCTGGGTCAAATGGTAGTTCCATTCCAAGTTTTTTAAGGAATCTCCATACTGCCTTCCAGAGTGGTTGCACTAATTTGCAACCCCACCAGCAATGTATGAGTGTACCTTTTTCCCCACATCCTCGCCAACACCTGTTGTTGCTTGTGTTCTTGATAATCGCCATTCTGATTGGGGTGAGATGGAATCTTAGGGTGGTTTTGATTTGCATTTCTTTTATTACTAGAGATGTTGAACATTTTTCCATATGTTTGTTGATTGTTTGTAGGTCTTTTTCTGTGAAGTGTCTGTTCATTTCCTTAGACCATTTGTCGATTGGATTATTTGTAGTCTTGGTGTTGAGTTTTTTGAGTTCTTTATAGATTCTGGAGATTAGTGCTCTATCTGAAGTATGATTGGCAAAGATTTTCTCCCACTCTGTAGGCTCTTTCTTCACATTGCTGATAGTTTCCTTTGCTGAGAGAAAGCTTTTTAGTTTGAATCTATCCCAGTTGTTGATTCTTACTTTTATTTCTTGTGCTATGGGAGTCCTGTTGAGAAAGTCTGGTCCTAAGCCGACATGTTGAAGATCTGGACCTACATTTTCTTCTATAAGATGCAGGGTCTCTGGTCTGATTCCGAGGTCCTTAATCCATTTTGAGTTTAGTTTTGTGCACGGTGAGAGATATGGGTTTATTTTCATTTTGTTGCATATGGATTTCCAATTCTCCCAGCACCATTTGTTGAAGAGGCTATCTTTTCTCCATTGCATATTTTTGGCCCCTTTGTCTAGTATGAGGAAATTATATTTGTTTGGGTTTGTGTCCGTGTCTTCTATTCTGTACCATTGATCTACCTGTCTATTTTGGTACCAATACCATGCCGTTTTTGTTACTATTGCTTTGTAGTAAAGTTGAAGTTCAGGTATTGCAATACCCCCTGCTTCATTTTTCCTGCGAAGGATTGCTTTAGCAATTCTGGGTTTCTTATTCTTCCAGATGAATTTCATAATTGCTTGCTCTATTTCTGCAAGGTACATCATTGGGATTTTAATTGGAATTGCATTGAATCTGTATAGCACTTTTGGTAGTATGGCCATTTTGACAATATTAATTCTGCCTATCCAGGAACATGGGAGATCTTTCCATCTTCTAAGGTGTTCTTTAATTTCTTTCTTTAGTGTTCTGTAGTTCTCATTGTAGAGGTCTTTCACCTCTTTTGTGAGATTGATTCCCAAGTATTTTATTTTTTTTGAGGCTATTGTGAATGGAGTAGTTTTCCTAACTTCTCTTTCTGAAGATTCATCACTTATGTATAAAAATGCATTGGATTTATGAGCATTGATCTTGTATCCTGCTACTTTACTGAATTCACTTATGAGTTCTAAGAGTTTTCTGGTGGAATTTCCTGGTTCCTCTAAGTATATAATCATATCATCAGCAAATAGGGATAGTTTGAGTTCTTCTTTTCCAATTCGTATCCCTTTAATTTCTTTGGTCTGTCTAATTGCTCTGGCTAGAGTTTCAAGGACGATATTGAATAGGAGTGGTGAGAGAGGGCATCCCTGCCTTGTTCCAGATTTTAGGGGGAATGCTTTCAGTTTTTCACCATTAAGAATAATATTAGCCATGGGCTTAGCATAGATGGCCTTTACAATGTTAAGGAACGTTCCCACTATCCCTATTTTTTCTAGTGTTTTGAGCATGAAGGGGTGCTGTATTTTATCAAATGCTTTTTCTGCATCTATTGAAATAATCATGTGGTTCTTGACTTTAAGTCTGTTGATATGGTGAATTACATTTATTGATTTCCTGATGTTGAACCAACCTTGCATCCCTGGGATGAAACCCACTTGATCATGATGCACTATCTTTTTAATACATTTTTGTATGCGATTTGCTAAAATTTTGTTGAGAATTTTTGCGTCGATGTTCATTAAGGAAATTGGTCTGAAATTTTCTTTCCTCGATGTGTCTCTGTCTGGTTTAGGTATCAGGGTGATATTGGCTTCGTAGAATGAGTTTGGGAGGGTTCCCTCCTCTTCTATTTCATGGAATACTTTGAAAAGTATTGGAATGAGCTCTTCTTTAAAGGTTTTGTAGAACTCGGCTGAGAAACCATCAGGTCCTGGACTTTTCTTTGTTGGTAGGCTTTTGATGACTTCTTCTATTTCATTACTTGAAATTGGTCTATTTAAATTGTGCATGTCCTCCTCGTTTAGTTTAGGCAATTCATAGGTCTCTAGAAACTTGTTGATATCTTCGAAATTTTCTATTTTGTTGGAATATAGATTTTCAAAATAGCTTCTAATTATGTTTTGTATTTCAGTCGTGTCTGTTGTGATACTTCCTTGTTCATTCCGAATTTTGGTGATTTGGGTTTTCTCTCGTCTTCTCTTTGTTAGTGTGGCTAAAGGTTTATCAATTTTGTTTATTTTTTCGAAGAACCAACTATTTATTTTGTCAATTTTTTGTATTGTTTCTTTCGTTTCAATTTCGTTGATTTCAGCTCTGAGTTTAACTATTTCCTGTCTTCTACTACTTTTGGTGTTGGTCTGTTCTTCTTTTTCTAGGGCTTTGAGCTGTAGTGTTAGGTCATTTATTTTTTGAGTTTTACTTCTTTTATTAAATGCGCTCCATGAAATAAATCTTCCTCTAAGTACGGCTTTCATAGTGTCCCAGAGATTTTGATACGATGTTTCTTTGTTCTCGTTTACCTCTAAGAATTTTTTAATTTCCTTCCTAATATCTTCTGTTATCCATTCCTCATATAATAGCATATTGTTTAATCTCCAGGTGTTGGAGTAATTTCTGTTTTTTGCTCTTTCATTTATTTCTAGTTTCAATCCATTATGGTCTGATAAAATACAAGGAAGTGTCTCTATCTTCTTGTATTTGCTAACATTAGCTTTGTGGCATAATATATGGTCTATTTTAGAGAAGGATCCATGTGCTGCTGAGAAGAAAGTGTATTCACTCTTCGTTGGATGGTATATTCTATAAATGTCTGTTAAGTCTAAATTATTGATTGTGTTATTGAGATCTAAGGTTTCTTTATTCAATTTTTGTTTGGAAGATCTGTCCAGTGGAGAGAGAGGCGTGTTAAAATCACCTAGTATTATTGTATTGTGGTCTATTTGGTTTCTGAGATTGAGAAGGATTTGTTTGACATACATGGGTGAGCCACTGTTTGGGGCATAGATATTTATGATTGTTATGTCTTGCTGATTTATGGTTCCCTTAAGCATTATGAAATGTCCTTCTTTATCCCTTCTGATTAACTTTGGCTTGAAGTCCACTTTATCTGAAATGAGGATGGATACCCCAGCTTTTTTGCTGGGTCCATGTGCATGGTAAGTTTTTTCCCATCCTTTCACCTTTAGTCTATGGGTATCTCTTTCTAAGAGATGAGTCTCTTGCAGGCAACATATTGTTGGATCTTTCTTTTTTATCCAATCTGCCAGTCTATGTCTTTTGATTGATGAATTCAGGCCGTTAATATTCAGGGTTATTATTGAGATATGATTTGTATTCCCGGTCATTTGACTCATTTTATTCATTTATTTGCTTATTTTTGACACAACTTGGTTCCTCTTTATTTGGGAGTTCCTTTAGGATATCTCCTCCCTTTGCTGATTTGCTTCTTTGTTTTTCATATCTTCTTCATGGAATATTTTGCTGAGAATGTTCTGTAATGCTGGCTTTCTTTTTGTATATTCTTTTAGCTTTTGTTTATCATGGAAGGATTTTATTTCGTCGTCAAATCTGAAGGTAAGTTTTGCTGGGTATAAGATTCTTGGTTGGCATCCATTTTCTTTTAGGACTTGAAAAATGTTATTCCAGGCCCTTCTAGCTTTTAGGGTCTGGATTGAAAAATCTGCTGATATCCCTATTGGCTTCCCCCTGAATGTAATTTGGTTCTTTTCTCTCACAGCCTTTAAGATTCTGTCTTTATTTTGTATGTTAGGTATTTTCATTATAATGTGCCTTGGTGTGGGTCTGTTGTAATTTTGTGTATTTGGAGTCCTGTAAGCCTCTTGAACTTGATTTTCCATTTCGTTCTTCAGATTTGGGAAATTTTCTGAAATTATCTCATTGAATAGGTTGTTCATTCCTTTGGTTTGTTTCTCTAAGCCTTCCTCAATCCCAATAATTCTCAAATTTGGCCTTTTCATGATATCCCATAGTTCTTGGAGATTCTGTTCATGATTTCTTACCATCTTCTCTGTTTGTTCGACTTTGTTTTCGAGGTTAAATATTTTGTCTTCAATATCTGAGGTTCTGTCTTCCAGGTGTTCTATCCTATTGGTTGTGCTTTCTATGGAGTTCTTAATTTGGTTTATTGTTTCCTTCATTTCAAGGATTTCTGTTTGGTTTTTTTTCAATATCTCTAACTCTTTATTGAAATGGTCTTTTGCTTCCTGTATTTGCTCTTTTAACTGTCTATTGGTGCGTTCATTCAATGCCTGCATTTGCTCTTTCATTTCATCGTTTGCTTCCCTTATCATGTTGATTATGTACATTCTGAACTCCCTTTCTGACATTTCTTCTGCCATGCTGTCATTGGATTTTATTGATATAACATCCAGATTTGTTTGAGGCATTTTCTTCCCTTGTTTTCTCATGTCGTTCAGGTATAAGTGGACTGCTGAGATGTTGCAGATTTCCTCTATTGACTTATAATGTCCCTGAAGATTGCTAGTGTATCCCCTCTTATCCTTCAGTAGCCTGAAGTCTTAGAGGAAGTTGATACTTCGGTGTTCCCCTAGGTAGCTGCCTCTTTAGGGGTGGTGGTCTTCAGGTGGGGTATATTCCCTGCTAGAGGGCAGAGGTGCCTCTACTTGTTGACCAATGGTCATCCAAAGGGGAGCTAGACTGCGGGCTAAGGCAATGCCTGTTTGGGCCTGTGTCTCTGGTTTTACTGTCTTTGTGGGAAAACCTCACTCTGCGGGGAAGACCCACCCGGTGGGGAGGTCTCACTAGTCCGTTCCCCTCCTAGAGGTTCTCCTCAGTCCACAACTACCGCCTGTGCAGGGCAGCCTTCCCAAGCAGCGTTTCCAGGGGCCTGGACCTACCTCCTGGGCTTGGGAGCCCTGCCCTTCGCAGACGAGTCTCCTTTGGTGGCCCCTCCTCAGAGAAGCTGCCCACAGTCCTGGAACCTTCGCTCCACCCCTCAGCTGGTCTCTGTGTAGCTCTTTCAAGAAAAGGTGCTTAGATCCCCGGCTCAGACCGTGCTTTGCACCTAATCACTTGGCTATGCGACCCCTCCTCTGAAGAGTCACTTGGAGCCTCGTACATATGCTCCAAGCCCCAGTGACCCGTCACTCGTCTCTTCCTCCAGGCAGGTGTTCTGTGTGGGCGCTTGGAGACCAAGCCACTCACTGCGCACCTCCACCTCCTCAGGACAGCCCCCTCCCCGTTGTTCAGGCAGTTGCTGAATCCAAATAGTTCGCCACCCAACTCTTTCTCTGGCAGCCCCCGGAGCCCTGGCAGATTGGTCCAAAAAACCAAAACACCAAGCGGTGTGCTGCTCGGCCTCCTCTGCAAGGTCTCCCACTTTCCGAGCTCACTGTTCCAATGAGGGTAGATGTGTCTTGCTGCCTGGGCAGGGCAGCCTTCCCAGGGGCCCAGACCTACCTCCTGGGCCTGGGAGCCTCACCCTTCGTAGACGAGTCTCCTTAGGTTGTCCCTTCTCAGAGACGCTGCCTGAAGTCCTGGAACCTTCACTTCGCCCCTCAGTTTGTCTCTGTGTAGTTCATTCAAGAAAAGGTGCCTAGGTCCCTGGACCGGACCTTGCTATGCACCTAATCGCCTGGCTATGCGACCCGCCCTCTGAGCAGTCACTTGGAGCCTCGTACATATGCTCCAAGCCCCAGTGACCCGTCGCTCGTCTCTTCCTCCAGGTGTGGGCGCTTGGAGACCAAGGCACTCACTGCGTACCTCCACCTCCTCTGGGCAGCCCCCTCCCCGTTGCTCAGGCGGTTGCTGGATCCAAACAACTCGCCGCCCCACTCTTTCTCTGGCAGCCGCTGGAGCCCTGGCAGATCGCTTGAAAACCAAGCAGTGTGTCGCACAACCTCCCTTGCAAAGATCCCCGCTTTCCGAGTTCACTGCTCCAGCAGGGGAGGTGTGTCTTGCCGCCTGGGCAGGGGCAGCCTTTGCAGGCAACGTTCCCAGGGGCCCGGACCTCCCTCCTGGGCTTGAGAGCCTCACCCTTCGCAGACGAGTCTCCTTAGGTTAGAGAATCTGCCCGCGGTCCTGGAAACTTCAATCCGCCATTTTTCGCTCCGCTTCGCTGTCCGTTTTTACCGCTCCGGCGGGGGAGGGGCGACCCGCCGAGTCACTGTACTTCACAAAGTTCTCTGCGTTCCAGGGCTACTGCCCCTTCGGGGACGCCTCCCCTATGGGAGAAACTCCCCGGGCGGCTTTGAGTTGGTCCCAAGTCACTATCTCCTCTTTTGAATCTTGAGTCCTGGAGCAACATGAAATGCAGCCGCCCTCTAGTCCGCCATCTTGAACCTCGCCAGTTCACTTTCATAAGAACCCACCCTTGAGGGAGCCAATGCAGTTCCTTGAGAGTGAGAACTCACTTCTGAGAGAAAAGCAATAGCTCCTGTTAAAGGCTCAGCACCTCTCAGTACTGTTCTATTGAGAACCAAACCTGAGCATGAGCTAGGAGGAGACAAACCCTATTCAAACCACAACAAAAGATATGGAGGAAGTGTTCAGGGGTGTATTTTATTATTTTCTTGAGGTAGCTTATTGATTTCCAGAGCTTGGTCCTTGCTCCTTGCAAAAAGCAAAGCAACATACCACAATACAGGGGAAAAAATAGCCTGAGCAGTAAAAATTTTAAAAATCTATTGAAACTTGCAACTTCCTAGGAAATCCCCATCATGAGAGACATTTTGGGATTTGATTTTGTAGTATTGTTACTAAAGTATATAAAAAAAAAAATCCTACTTCGAAGGAATGTTTTGAACCCAAAGGCTGTGGGGTAGATTAGGCAACCCCTTCATGATGTTGTTTGGTTCTGACTTTGGAGCACCTGATGCCTCAGCTACTACTTTCCAGGAGTGGCGAACTTTCAGGCTACACTACTTGGTGGGTCTTTTTATTTCATGACAGTGTTAAGAATCTATAGGAGAGCTCAAAGAACAAACGTCACTTATGAAAGAAGCATGCCCAAAGTCTTTTAATATTTCCTTTTTGTCATTATTTCAGAGGACAACTTCATATTTGTAGTCATCAATAAAAAAAAAAAAAAACAGCAACTTGTAAAACTTTTCTGAGAGTAAGAAGGACGAGGAAAGAAAGAAAATGAGAATGGAGAAAACAAGTGAGAATAACTCAGGAACTCCCTCTTCCAGGCCCCTGTCATTGGACCCTGAGGGACAACTCTGAGTGGAGATGCCATCAAGCTAGTCACTCCAGAGTCCGAGGTGCAGTCAGCTCTCCAGCCAGGTTTCTGTGTGTGGTCACTAACAGACCTGGGTAGAAATAGCCTCATCTATTTCTTCTCCAGTAGCAGAGTTTTTGCTGCTTTTCTCTAAAATCGTTTACAGTGACGTAATTAACCTCCTCAGGTTTCATTCATTACAAGATGAGGCTCATGTGATTCTTCCACAAGGATTATACCCAAATTCCTCAATACTGGGAAATGCTTTCTTTCATAATGGCAGGTGTTATGCTCAGAGTTCTGTCCCACCTTAGAAATGAAAACTAACTCCGAAAAGAGGCATTCAACACTAACTTATTTGTATCAGCAAAGGCAGAGTGATCGTAATCTAAAGAGTGTATTAAGAATGTGCTAGTGGTGATAACCTATTCACCTCGATCTCCATTCCCAGGGTTTATAGTAAAGATCTCCCAAGGCGCGACCTCTCCAGATCCAGCATGGCAGCACTGAGTGGTTACTGAAAGAACAATGTCAAAAGTGTGGTCTTACAGAATCATTCTGGTCTCTGTGACATCTGCATAACCACCTTGAAGATTAAACACAAGTCTTGCTACTACATAGCATATTGGGATGGATGCTCACAAGTCCTCCAAGGACAGGGGTGCTTCTTTCCCTGGGAAGTTCTCAATCCCTTAGATGCTATTTGATGAATTGGTGGAAGATTTTTGCAACTTTTACCATCTGGTATTGATTTACTCTCTTCATCTCAAACCCTTCCAAATTATTATTTTATTGGAAAGGGAAATAGGGATACCACAAAGTGACACATATTTCTAAGAAAGGCTGGCACATAGCCTTTTCCAGCTAGAGACTGCCGTGGCTCCCACCTGTCTCCCTCAGTGGGACAACATGTGTGAGCATTTCCTTGCAGGGGTACATTGGGATTGTTCCTGTTCTTTCCTTGTGTTCATTAAAAAACAAATCTGATACTCAACATTGTCCCAGTGACCTAGGTCTGTGGGGTTTTCCTGCTGCTTATTCTGAATGACGAGAGTCTACCCTGACAGAGTGCATGGTGACGTCCGGTGGGGTCACTCGTGGCAACAAGATGAGATGAACATTGAGACAAGGCTCTAGGGAGAAGTAGAGCCCCAGGGGATGGAGAAGCGATTTTCAAATCAAACAGCTTTGTCTCCCATTTTGGTTACGGTTGACAAAATGAAGGGTGGCCTTGAAATACTAGTTAGGAAGGAAAACCAACAACGGTGATCATGCAAGAAATTCCTGAGACTCCCAACAGGGACACCAGGCAGGCCCCTGCAGGTGCTGGGATGCTGCTGACACACCTGAGGGTGACGCCTCAGAGTAGGAAAGGCTGTGACGTAGTGCTCCTCCCAGGGGCCAGGGAAGAGGCTCTGGGAATAGAAGAAACTTTTGTCTTAAGACGGGGGCAGATGGGGAGCTGTGGCAGGTCTTCGGAACTTAGGAGGGAGGGACCTGCTTGCCATCCCCACTCTGCCTCCGGCTGGCCGTGTGCACAATGGCGAAACTTGTCCACTTTCCGAGCCCGGGTCTTAGCTTGAGGGAGGTTTTCATGTCAAGGTCTCCTTCAGGAATGACAATGCTGTGACGTCACTGGCACTGACCAGAAGGCCTAGTACAAGGGTGTGGCCTTGATGGAGCCACTAAGAGGTTCTGATTGCTCGTGGAGTTTGCAAAAGTCTTATTGCCTTCAGTTGTGGGGATAGCAATACGTTCCCTGCGCCTATCAAGTCAGGGCCCCATGACCTTCTTTCAGCATCTTAATACATGTCAAACCCTTTTCTCACCTTCGAGCCTCTGCTCATGCTACCCCCCACCATTCCACCCCGCCCCCTGAATTTTATTTACCAAAAGTCTGAGTCTGGTGACTTTATCCTGCAGATTTTTGCTTAAATGTCAGCTCCTTAGATTAGATTTGGTGCTCTGTCAAGTATTCCCAGACCACCCAGTCCTCTGTTTCAAAGCATTTATCACAATTATAATTCCACTCTCACTGAATTACATAACTTTCTTTTCCACTGACTGGAGCTCCAGGAGGAGAGCAGCCATGTTCTGTCTCATTCGATGTAATGAATGTACTTCAAGAGCTAACCCTGTGACAAGCATATATTAAGCACGCAATAAACCTTTGTTATAGATTGAACCAGAGGGAGCAATAATCACTTTTCTTGAGTACCTGCACATTTCAGACCAACCGAGGTCTTGGATTTATCCACTCTCTTCCAAAAGAAACAGCCACTGTGGTAAGATATTTGGATTAATAACATCATTTAACATTTTAGTTTGTATAACGCTTCCACTCCATTGGTGTGAGCTGTAACTAAAGCTCCTTATAATGCTTTCCAGAAGGCCCCAAATTTCCAAACACGGAGGATTAAGTCTGATGGATCGTCAAAAGTTAGTTAGAAGTTTGGAACTTCTTCATTAAGAGTGTTGGATTCCTTCTCAGTCGATCTGAAAGTGCCTTTCCTTCTTCTGAGCAGCCAGCAACAGATGACTCTTGAAGTTTGGAATGATCTAATGCAATGTGACATGGGAAGGAAGTATAAAAAAGCAACACGGCCAACTGAAAATGCCTATTTTATGAATTTTTAGGTTTCAGTGGTTTCACAAGATTGTCTGCCTGCAGGTTTGACATCTGTGGGATTTTTCCACCCCCACTGTAAAAAACTATGAAGACAGTAAACACACTTGTGATTAATAAAGCAGCACAGCGCACACACACCAAAGGTTCAGGGGACCAACTGCCCTGATTTACCTGCAACTGAGTTTTTCTGGGAAAAGGGATGTGAAGGTCCCCAAGCAAACCAGGATATCTGGCAACCTAGCACAGAGCACCAGCTAGACCACCCACCTTGGGTTCTAATTCTAGCCCTACCTGTAAGTTTGTCCTGCTCTGGGCAAGTTTAGGGAATCCTCTTTCCTCATCTGTAAAATGAGACCAGTTAGGGGAAGACTGGTTCCTGTCGGGTCTGAAACCATGACTCAGAAGTCCGTGTAGCAACAGCAAAGGTGGGGACAGCCTCACACTGGCCTTTGTAGCCTTGTTGGTGTTAGGGCCTTATATTGTAACACCAAAGAGTGTGCGGGGATGTCCTCTGTGTCAGGAGAGGGGAGAAGTCGTGCGCAGGATGCTCCGCCCACTCAGTTAATCAGCCTCCACGTGGCCACAGTTTGATGGATCAGCTAGTGTTCTTGTGACTCCCATTTTATAGGTAAGACCAGGAAAGGAAAAGAGTAAGTAAAACCATTCTTGGGAGGTCACCCAGAGGGTGGGCTATTTGTCAGACCACGTAGGCCCACTCTTAGCAGGTGTCTCCTGCTGGCCAAGATGAAAACTGCAGGCTTCTTTGGAGAGGGTTTGGAGAGAAGCCCAAAGGACCACAGCTGCCTTTGCGTCCACTGACGCTGCTCAGTGGTCCATGCTCCTGTACTATGTTGCCAATCAAAAGATCCCCCACCCAGCCCCAGACTGTTAAGGGCATGCATTCCAGCCCTGCACCCTGCAAAAATCCAGTGCAGAGGAAAATTTAAGATGATCGGGTCTTTCACAGAGAGCTTGCACATTTCCCATCCAGAGTGTGATTCCCCTACAGTCGTGGCCAGGAACATGTAATTTAACAGGCTGAGCAGACGGCATGCAGAATCCTTGGCGTGGAAGGCTGCCCCCTGAGAATGCAGGAGGAAAGGCACAAAGGTTAGTCCCCTGGCAGGCAGAAGATAAGGCTGGGGGTGGAGAAGGAGAAAGGTAGAGTCAGCCAAAGGCAATAAACAGGCCTTTCACGAGGGCCTCGGAGCAACACTGGGGAGGAGAAAGAAATGAGCCCATTAAGAAATGAGAAGGGAAGGAAATGACTGCTTCAAGAATGTCTGCGGCACTAAACTATTTTACAAATACCTTTAGTGAAAGAACTAGAGAGGCCCTGTGTAAAGAACAGGGCATCTGCCCCTATCTGATAGTCCTCAGAGTTAACGCCAAGCAAGGACGGCTTGGAAAGCAAAATAACCTGCCTGGCAGATGGGGGTACCAAAACCTCCATAGAGACCATTTATCAAACTCGTTCTTTGCTTAGGGGAAGAACATCATGGCGGCAAGAGCTCAGGCCTTGTATTGGCGTGTTTACATCAGCTCTTGGGCCCTCTTACTAGCTCTATGAACCAGGCAATTCTAGGATCTAGGTGGAAGTTTTCTCACCTGTAACATGGAGCTAAGAACTGTACCTTCCTATGCAGGCTTCCTATGGCATCTCAACACGTGGCACATAATTAATTGCATTTACACGCTTATGAATTTCTTCCCCATAAAAACGTCAAACCCAAAAAACTGCAAGGAATTTAGAAACTTATTTGATAATAAGGACTGGTCTAATCTAAACTCATATGACCATCAAAGCTGACCTGAACTGATTCTGGACTATTTATATTTTATACTTAGGCCATGTAATATAAATATTCATATATTTAGATGCAGAAATAAAGATGTATTTGATTAGGAATGACATGCCAGGCCCTAATAGGGAATGTTATATAGTATACAGTACATGAACATTCCTTCTCTGAAATCTAGGAACTTCTGAATCACTATTCAAAGGGTTTCAGAAAAGAGGTTATGGATCTGTTCCATGATGAATCTCAGATCTACCCTCTCCATTAGGAGCAAGATAGCTCTTGCTTGGAATCCTGACCTAATAGATTTTCCTAAAAATTTTCCCCCCATTTCTATAGGGCCTTGGCTTTGCTAGTCCTGCTCAGGAAAATGGCAACAAGGAGACTAATTTATTAGCTGTTAATGTTGTTATGCAATAATCCTGATCTCTGAGTTGCAAAAACCCAGTTGGAAGAGAGAGACCTATAAAGTGATAACAATGGCCAAAAAAAATGCCAAGTTCAGAAAACATGCATTTCATGAGAAGTTCCCAGAAGTCAGACAAAAGTTTAGCAAACAACTTTTGTTCAATAGAGAAGTTTAACAAAAAGGGTGCTGCTTTTATTGAACTTTAAGGTTTTTGCTTCTATTGTGATCAAACTTCATTTCTATCTGAAGAAAAAAATAGCTTCAGTGGATTTGGAGCCAGGATTCTGAGCATAAGGGAATAAGTAAACAGCAAGCCCCTGTGTCAGCAGCTCTTGGAGAACAAGGAGAAATTAAGATCAAGTTACAGCTGGAAATCCGAGTGCACAGGTACAAGGGTGGAATACACTCTGACGGGGGAGTCAGGACTTTGGAAGGGGAGCCAGATGGGAATGGCAAGAGGGAGGTGATGACACTCCAGGCCTCACTAGGGAATGGAACCACACAGCGGTGGGATTGGTGAGGAGGAAAGAGTGTGCATAAGGAGAGGCAGGACCTTCCCTTCCAGATTTTCTAGGACTTCAAGCAGACAGGCGAGTGGGCGTCTGTGACACATGCGTGCGTACACACGCACACACACTCGTGCACACATGCACATACACATGCACACACACAGACATTAACTGCACCATAGTCCATACTTGTGCAGTCTCCTTCCCCTTCCCCAGGAACCTACTGGAATACCCATGTTTACTCCAGTCATGCAGAAGCAGGAAATGCATTCTTACCAACCCTGGTGTATGGTGGGCCTAGGACAGGACACAGTGCTGGGCCCTCACTCAGAACTGCCTGCAAGAAGCAGGCTATCACAGCAGTTAGGAGTGAACCCTGAGGGTTCCTTTGCTGGAGTGTGAATTCCAACTCTGTATCACCCTGGCCAAGTTACTAATGATCTCTAAGCTCAGTTTTCCTTTTGTAAAATGGGATGAGAGCCATTGCACCTTACTCCTGGAATTTTGTGAGGGTCAGAAGAGACAGTTCCTGTAAAGTTGTCAATGAGGACTAGCTTATGATGACTTCTGCATCTGTGGGCCAGTGCCCTCTGATTGGACAGTTCTAGGGCTTCCAAACAAGTCAAGCAGCTTGTCATGTGCAGACATCCCCAATACCAGCTCAGACTATTGGACTTTAAATTAAAAAAAAAAAAAAAAAAGCATTTTATGTTGAAGTGTTCTTGGCCCAGAACTGCCAATTTGGAGATTTTTGTAGTTTCTTAATCATCTAAAGCCTCAGTCCCCAGATCTCTCAGCTAAGTAGCTCTGCCTCTTCCTACTCTTCCGTTCACAGCAAACTCACTCCTGGCTCCTTTTTCTATTCTTGACCCAAGTGTCAGTTTGATAGTGAAATCAGGGTTTGAGATGAAACTATTCTCTGCTTCTCGTGGCAGATGGAGTCTGGGCGAGCTGTAGGCCTCTGCAGCTGAGAAAGCCCATTTGAGTGTTAGCAGCTAATGACAGCAGAGGATGCCTGCCACCTCAGCTCCAAGGGTTGTAGCTGACCCCAGCAAATTTTTGCCAAATTTTTTTCTGGGTTCTTGTCTTGCAAATCCAAAGAATGAAATTCACGAACAATGGAAGCCAAGAGTGAAAGGAGCAGAATGTATTCAAGTGTGAAGGAAAGAAACAGAAACCTCGCAGGGCAGGAGGGACCTGAGAACCGGTTGCTGCTTGAGTGTGCTAGTCTAGGGGTTTATATAGCTTTTGGGTCAATGCTATTGGTCCAGATTTATGCTAATAAGGCTTTTAAAAAGTACCAATGCTATTAGTTAACCCACAAATCTGAATTTTCCTCTATTCAGGTCTGGTTCCATTTGCATTTTCTTGCCTCTAGTAGGGCCAGACCTGGCTGCCATGGGATGCCAGGTTGCCAAGCACTGACTCGCCTTGGCCCTGGCTCACAGATCCTCATGCCTGTGCCAGCATGGTGGGCTCTGCAGGGTCATGACCTGTGCTCACCACCTGGGCTCCCCTTTCCCCACTCTACAACTGCATCTTGGTGGGGACCAGTGGACTGACCAGTTGCTCATTGGCTGGGAACCATGCTGACCAGGACAAGGACTTGAATTCAGTAGTACCACAATAATCCCAATGGTGTGACTTCTGCTTTGTCGGATCAACAGGTTGGGATGAGACTGAGTTTATAGGCAACATGGTGGTACCCTGTCTACCATGCCTGCCCTTTGGGGGTTCTTTGGACATATCGAAGTTTCATTGACAGAAAGGCTTCTAGGAATCTTTTTTTCAACTTCAGATAAGAAATTCTGGAAGAGAGGCTATTTAATGAATATTCTTTGAAATTTGAAAAATGCTCATTTGTCTTTTCCCTATTTCTTATTTATATAATCATTTGTGCTGAGAAACATTTCTTTGGTTGTTAGAACATTCTATTTTATACTTGCAGAGAAGTGGCTCATCAAAAATGAGGGAGGCTTGCTATGTAAGAGGATTCACAGGATGGCTGGTGCCAGGACCTCAAAGACCATCTGGGTCTTTGAAGCTGTCCTCCAAAGTCTGGTCAAGATGCAGCAAAAGGATTACTTAACGTGGCCTTTGTCATCTCTGGGTAATATGGAAAGCTGAATACTTCAGTAAAATAAACATGAAGGATTAAAAAACAGGAGAAAAGATTTATGAGATATGACACAGCAGATCCAAGGAACACATCACATAGGTAGCACAGATAAGAGATTTCTTCACTTTAACAATTACCTGAATCCCAACCAGAGATAATCACATTGGCTAAGCACCTTGTTGAGCCAGGTGTAGTGATGAGCACTGTAAAATATTGTTCTACTGTTGGTTACACAAATGGAATAGTATGGCTGTTAGGATCTGCTTTATACACAAGAAGAAGTTGAGGCTCAGAGAGGTTAAGGAGGTCATCAAAAGTGGAACCAGGATTCAGATCTAGGATTGTTTCCAAGGCCAGTAAACTGCTATGTCCCTTTCTCAGTCATCACACAATTTTAGAATTGAATATTTCAGTCATAATACAATATCAATAGTGATTGTGAAATGGTTTTCCTTCTTCTTTTAAAATTATACTAGCTCCTATTTGCTAATGACCTTATTTTCTCCAGTTTTATTGATTTTGTTCATTTATGCCCTTGTTACTCATTTGCTCATCTCTCTCTCACACAGAGAAGAATGACTCTAGCCACATTCTTGAAGAATTTAAACAGAACATGTTCAAAGTTTGCTGTAGTGAAGTTTCTACCAAGTACAGATTTATGCGTTTTACCAGAAAATAAGAGCAAAAAGAAATAAGAAAAGGATAAAAATGGTTTGGAGACAAAAGGAAAGAAAGCCAGCTTGCAAGTATGAAAGTCCATTAAATGCGATTCCATGGTGGTCAGCAGATGACACCTATGTCATTTGTACATTGCACTGTGAATTCCTGTGAAGAACAGTAAAAACATCTTGGTGGCTGAGGCACAGACAACTTTACTTTCTGTTTCTGATAACAAGGAAGTTGCAGTCTATTCAGCCTCTCCGAAGATCTTTTGTGAAAGCCTTAATACTGCTCTGAGAGGTTTTTCTGAGACAGGGCAGAACTGGGTTATTGTGTTGCTTGACTGAGGACTGTGGTAACTGTCTACAAATATTTAAAGGGTGTAAATGAAGACTTGACTGCTTTAAAACATCTTAGAACCAACTTCGTTTACTAAAGATTCAAGGCAGTCTGGTGAGGTATTTCAGAGCCTCAAATCCCTGGAAACTTTTTGATTTGGAGGTTGAGGGATAGAAGCCAGCTTATAAATGGGACTGGAGTCCTGAGGGAGAGAGCCTTTGGTGACTCTGTCAGCAAGGAAGATGCAAGCCATGGAAGAGGCTGGTCTAATTATGACCTCCACAAACCCTCACCAGGCAGGACACTCATTACTCATCCAGTGAGGAGAGAGAGAGAAAGTGCCTCCACTTTTAGGCACAGAGAAAGAGTCTCAAGCTCAGGGCACTGAGGGTGATTATCCAGCTTGGGGACCGGTGACCCCTTTTCATTTGGTTTCATTTCAATCTTGACTCTGGCTGTCCGCCTTTCCTCTGGGTCCCTGTTCTTGAGAACTTCCATGGAAAGTGGAACGAGGACAGAGTGGAGGCTGTCAGCATGGTGATGTTGTATTTCTTCTCAGCAACTCTAGTGAAAGGCTTTCTAGATTGATTTAGAACTATTCATGATGATGAAGTTGTTGAGGTTAAAGTTTCTTGGAAAGCTTGTGGCAGTGCCTTATCCAGATAGAAGTTCCCTAGTTAATATGGGTAATTGGATTTTGAAGACATATACACTAGTATGGGGGCAGGGAATGTTGTTGCAGGGAAAAAAGGGACATATGCGGAGAAGAATTTGTGTCAAACTTACTATCCAAGATAAAGGCGAACTGTAGAGAGCTTAGATTTTTAATGACCTGTAATTGCCCTCAGAGACATGATATTCAAAGTAAAAACAAAACAAAACAAAACAAATCCTCTGGAGCAGAAGGCATGGAGATGAGAACTTCCTCTGTGCCTTATCTAAGGGGTGCCTGATGAATTCTTTGCAGTTTCTGAATGGCTAAGTCCTAAGCAAGAGGCAAGATGTGTTAGTGTCCAAAAGTTACAATTGACGCTGAAAGGGAACATATGATTATTTAGCATTTCTAGAGGACTATGTATTCACCCAAAGATTTATAATCACTTGTTCCTTAATCTTCATAGCATCCCTCTAGGGCAGAATTTCCCATACAGGATCCGTGAGGCCTCAGGGATGGTGGAGGAATTCCAAGAGGGTCATGGGGATCGGAGCTGTAGTATTTCAAGCAGCTGTCTGGTGGCCTTTGCATTGTGCAACCCAGAGAAGGGAGGCAGGCTCCAGGCACCCAGCATTCCCTGGCAAGTCGCCCTCAGAGACCTGGGGCCCTTGTCAGAATCAGGCCTGCTTCACTACAGGAATCCTAGAATTCTTCCCATTCCCCTCTGCTTGCGGTAAGTGCCAGCTCAAGCTATGTCTTCTGGGGAATGTGGCCTAGTAGAGACTTTGGGGACCTGTGTTTGAATCTGAGCTTTAGTTCTTGATTGCTTGGTGACTCTGGTAAATGCCTAACCCTCTCTGAATCTTAAGTACCATATCTGAAAAATGTTAGGTAGTCATTAGTGTCATGCAGAATTGTTATTAAGAGTGAATAAGATGTCACTCACTTAGCACATTGTAAGCATGTGACGATTGCTAGTTGCATGCTTTCCCTGTCTCTCCAGGAACTTCTTTGATGTGTCAGAAAATAAGTTCAAACAGCTTTTCATTTGAAGAGCTTTCCTCTGAATATCTCTGATGAAAATAAATAGAAGACACATATGTGTATAAAAATAAAAATAAATATATTCATCACAAATACTTTAACATACAGCCCATTGACATCAGAAAGTGTAATTAATCTTGCACAGATCACACTCTGGTTTATTCTTCCGACTGTCTTGTTGAGACAGGTCACAGGAAACTCTCTGGTCTGTGACCCCACTTTTATTCCCAAGGACTTCAGTTTTAGCGGAGATTGGAATGGTCTGTCTCATCTTTTCATACTCAAATATGATCAGGTTTTTATTTTTCCCCAAAAAGAATGATACAGGGACTCTTTGTCTAAATAGAAAATGTATACCTTCGAGTATGTCAATGGCCATCGCGACCCTGCCCTTGACAGAACTCATCCCATTCTGGAAATTTCTTCACACTTTTCAAGTTTTCAAGTCTTACTGAATTAAAAGAGGAGTTTAAAGCTACGGAATTCCTTGACGGTGGTGGTGATGGTGGCACATGCAGACTGAATGTGGTCTTTGGGGTACCACTGTTTTGCAGGGAAGCGTTTGTGGGACCACAGTTCTGGAAAACTGAGCAATTGGATGACTCAAATCGAGAAATGCATGCTAGTCAACTTTTTTTAAGTACTGAAGATAAGAACCAATTTACAAGGTTTATTTTGGCTCATCATTTTGGAAATTTCAGTTTGTGACCCATTGATTCTGTTGCTTTGGACCCGTGGTGAAGCAGCGCCTCATGGCAGGGAGCACACGGTTGAGTACAACCACTCACCTTGGAGCCAGGGTGCCACAATCCCTAAAGGGCAACGCCCCCAATGGCCTGACTCCTCTCACCAGGCTCCACCTCTTAAAGGTTCCACTGCCTCCCAATACGTCCAAGCTGGTGACCGAGCATTCAACACATTCCGGCTCTAAACTATAGCATTCAGTAACAAAAAGTTCTCTATTTAGTGTATTAGTAAGGCAGGGGAGGAAAAATATATCCTGTGTACAACTCTGCAGTTGCCAGTCTCTGCAGGAAGAGAAACAAAACTCACCCACACAACCTATGTTTAAGGAGAATTCCTGCTGCCTATATTCTAAATATAGCCTTAAAGCTGCATGCCAGCATTTTGCAGATAACTGATTCAGAAAGACTGTGCCTCGCTTAAAGATAGCAGTGGTCAAGAAGGGACACACTACCTGTATATGAAGGAAGATTGAATGAAACAAGCTAAAAGAAACAAATTAGAGCTGGAAAAAATTCACTAGAAAAATAAACCCATGAAATATGAAATTTGTGACCCTACACATTATTATGAATTTTAAAAGAAAAAAAGGAACTAAATAAATTGACCACTTTGGGGGGGAAAAGGAGCTCAATTCAGAACAAACTAACAAAACAATCACCAAAAATTTGATATATAATAGTTCAAGAAATCATAGTAAGACAATAGGAGGAATATTCAGAGGCCAAAAACCTGGCAGAACTTAGTAAAGATGGCAACCTGGAAATAAATATCACAATGGAGCACCCAAAGAGATTCTGCTGAGATTAAGTCAAATATCCACAGGGTGGGATTGAGGAAAATTAGTGTAATTAAATGGAAATGAGCAAAGGTTTATAAAAGATTAGCAGATTAACAGTAAGTCAAATATACCTGAAAAAATTTTGAAAGTGTGAATAGGAATACTATAATAAATAAAAATATAAAACTTTCCATATGTTAAAGGTAGGACTATTGAGATTGAAAGGCGCTACTCTGTTGCAGGAAAAATTAATACAGCAGGATCAATATTAAGACATATCCTAGAAAAGTTATTGGATTTTAAAGATATTTTAAAATATTTTTGACCCTGGTAGCAAGATCAAATTACTTTGAGAAAAAAAATAAAATAAAACCAGAATGGTCTTGGGATTTGCCACAGCAAAACTCTTAGTAGGTAAAAAATGATTTGAATAATGCCTCTAGTACATGACCAAATATTTTTATACACAGTCAAACTACTGTCAAGTCAAAAATCAGAGGACAAAAATTTTTGAATACACAGAAGTAGAAAATTTTAAATCTCTTATGTATAAGACTTTGGTTCCCTATAATTGTGTGTATAGTGCAAATAGGCACAAAATAATGTAACTAATAAAATAAATTTAATTGATATATACTGAGTTTTATACACTGAAAACAAAGAATACATTTGGCCAAGTATCCTTGCAATAATCACAAAAATTGACCATATATAATGTCACAAAGAAAACATCACTAAAAATTCTCAAAATTAGAATGAGTACAGATATGCTTCTCTGATCACAAAGTAATTCATTTAGAAGTGGATAATAAAACTAGAAGAAAAAAAATCCTGCCATAAGGAACTGTTAAATACTCTTTCTGTGCAACTCTCTCATTAGGAATAGATTTGAATAATATTTTTAAATTTAAAGTAATTAAGCCTCTATATACCAGAACCTATGGGATAGCGTTAAAGCAGAATTCTGGGGAAATTTTAAAGGTTTAGTATGTATATTAAGATAGTTGAAGGAAATAAAGCACCTTGTTATAATTTTTAAAGTAAAAATTTAACAAAAATATAAATTATATAGAACACAACTTTTAAAATGCCAATGAGAAAAATTTGGGTGAAATGAAAGGGCATACACCATCTTCTTAAATAGGAAGACTTAAAGAAAAAATATAACTCTCCCTAAACTAAACTATTAATGGAATGTGAGTCCAATAAAAATATAGAATTTTAAAAAGTTAGATAAGATATTACTAGAACTTATAAGAAAAACCAACAGACATTCCATTTATAGTAGTAGTAGTAGTAGGCTGTGTTATTGAGATTAACCCTTCCATTGAAAACATTGATAATATATATATAAAATATTAAAATTCTTCTTAAAGGCATTGAAAAGCCAACAAGGTACTAAGAAGTTACCAAGGGACTAGCTTTTCCCTGACTATGTTATTTGATCAGGTTCTGATGAACCAGTTGTAGTTTTAATAGACTCAGGATGAAGAAGACAAAAGTCAAAGGCCAGAACTAACCCAAGGTGGGAGGGGGTTCTCATAGGAGTCTCTCACCCGCCACTAATCTGGAACTCATTGAAGGACCTCCTTGAAGGACCTTGCTCTCAGGATAAGGGTAAACCTGCTCCCTTCTCCTTCCCAAGAGACCACAGGGAGCGTTACCTTGTTACTCCTCTAAGCAAGGAAAGGAAAAGCCAACCTGTTCCTGACAGGATGTCACCAGTCAACCATTGGCCAGTAGCATTTGCATATATCTGCAGCCCAAATACATGTCATTGGAACGGACCAAGAGACTTCGAGGTGTGAATTTAGTTGAAAGTGGTTTCAAACTATAATGCCCCCAAGCACCTTCTGGGAGCAAACTCTAATCATTTATGTAGGCAGACACTTTCATCGTAGGCCTCAGGGATTTTTGTACAAAGGATTTTTCAAAGGCAGTAGGCAATGTAGTTGAATACCAAACACTGGCAAGTAAAGCATCACTAATTATTGCTAGCAAATTTAAACAGGAGAGTCTTACGACGGCAGCTATTTGCAGCCAGACACAGACTATAAACATCTATGACAATTTTATTTAAATAAGTAAAAAATGAGCTTTAAAACATCTGCAAGAAATAGAAAACAGTAAAAAGTGACATGATGGTTTTTAAAAAGATCAAATAGAATTTCTAGAAATGAAAAATTCAGTAATAGAAATTAAGGAGTCAGGGTTTGTAGCTCAGTGGTAGAGTGCTTGCTTAGCATGTGTGAGGCACTGGGTTCAATTCTCATCACTACATATAAATAAATAAATAAAGGTCCATTGACAACTAAAAACAAAACAAAACAACAATAACAACAGAAAGAAATTAAGGAGTCAGTGAATGAGTGTGGCAGAAAATTAGACACTGTGGGAGAGAAAATTAGAAAACTGAAGATAGCACAAGTGAATTATACAGAACCATAGTGCAGAGAGGCAAAGAAATAAAAAACATGGGAGGAAAGATGAAAAAGTCTCTCTTTTCCAAGAAAGTCGCTCTTCTATTTCAAAAGTGTAACTGGGGGCTGGGGAGATAGCTCAGCTGGTAGAGTGCTTGCCTCGAAAGCACAAGGCCCTGAGTTCGATCCCCAGTACCACAAAAAAAAAAAAAAAAAAAAAAAAAAAAGTGTAACTGGTCTTTCCAAAGGTGAGAAGGGAAAAGAATGGGGTGGTAGATTGAAGAAAGAATAATAGTAAATAGTAAAGATAAATGAAAAGAAATTCCCATCAAGACACATCACAAGGAAACTGCAGACTGTGTAGACAAAGAGATCTTAAAAACAGCCAGATGGATTTTGGGGTAGGGTGTGATGATTAATAAATAAGACTAACCTGACCAGGTGTCGGATCACAATCACATTGTGAGGTGATAATCATGATATTGGTATATGGATAAATAGATCTACTTAAGAGAATAAGAAGTCTAGAAATATATCAATGATATATAGGAATTTAGGATATGACAAAAGTTGGCAGCTCAAATCAGTAGGAAAAAGCTTACTCGAGAAATGACACTGAAATGTATATAGGCCTCTAGAAAAAAATTACATACTTGGATTCCAACCTCACACCTATTCCACTTAATTCTAGATAGACCTAAAATGTAGAAGAAAAAAACAATTCAGAAAAGTACTAGAAGAAAAAATAGGATGTATTTAAAAAAAAAAAACTCAAGAGTAGTAGAGGCTTTGCTATGTATGACAAAAAAAACCCTGAGAAACCTGAACATAACACATTCTTAACATCTATAAAAATTGTTTGTGTCTTATACAATAATATCATAAATGAACAAAAATAATGAACTGGGGAATCGTGTGCAGCTTATTATCATTGATGAAAGATAAATCTTCCTTAACGTGTACAAATTAGTGTGCATATATTAATTAATTATGAAGTGGATGAAAGTTCTTAAGCATTTCATCAAAGTGGTTAAAAAAAAATTTGGCTTCTAATCATATAAAAAGATGTTCAACTCCATTCAGAAGAAGGAAAATGCGAATTTAAACTGAAACCCAATGCCACCCTTCACTCACCAGACTGGTGTGATGGGAACTTGGGACAGGACATTGCGTTGATGGGTACAAGGAGGCAGGTTCTCTCATACATCACGGGTGAGAATACAAGTTGGTATTATCCTCTTGGATCCAGAGTTTACATCATGTGCCCTTTGACACAACAATCTCACTTCTAGGAATTTATCTTACATATGTATTTTTTTTAAATACATGAAAGGGAATATGCAAGAATATCCATTTACAACCTGGTAAAGACGGAAGCCTGAAAATGGTCCAACTCCGCTGTAGGGGACTTAGGAGCCTCCTGCCGAGTGTTAGTTTTTACATTTTTCTATCTTACCTGCAACACAAAACACACCAACACCACCGCTCAGGGTTCCAAACAGCTCCAGGGTTTCAAGTTCATCGGAAACTCGGAGAGTAGAGAGGAGCGGGCAGAGGCAGAGCCGCCTACTATCCTGACCTGTCAACCGAAAGGCAGAAAAAGTGCCAAAGACGCCAGAACTAAAACAAACCAGCAAACAGCCCACCAGTCTATTCCACGACCCTCTCCTCTCCCTGCCTTCCTGGAAGGTCGCAGGAGGTGTTTGCAGCTTCCACTCCCGCCCGCCCCTGGGTTCTGCCCAAACCGCCCACAGGCCACTCATGCGCTTCCGTCTGCCAAACACCTCTGTGACGACCCTGCTGCCGCCCGCCTGGCTCTCCTCAGTGCAAGGAGCTGCAGTCTCAGGCCCCTTCTCCCCAGTTGCTGAGATGGCTTCCAGTGGCCTCCAGGACTCTGATGTCCCCTGCTTCCCCTCTCTCTCTCTCTCTCTCTCTCTCTCTCTCTCTCTCTCTCTCTCTCTCTCTCTCTCTCTCTCTCTCTCTTTTTTGGTATCGTGGATTAAACCCAGGGGCACTTAACCACTGAGCCACATCCCCTGCCCTTTTTTGAATTTTATTTAGAGACAGGGTCTTGCTGAGTTGCTTAGCGCTTCGCTAAGTTGCTGAAGCTGGCTTTGAACATGTGATCCTCCTGCCTCAGCCTGCTGAGCCCTGGGATCACAAGCCTGCGACAAGCCTGATGTCCCCTCTCTCTTTCCCTGAAGCCCTCTCTCCTGCCACCCTCATTGGCTGCTGTGGCTTCACTTGTCCTTTTAATACTTCCAGAATGTAAATCCAAACCATTCATTCCCTGTGAGTTTTGCCTCATTTAAAAAATAATTGCTTTTCACCCCCATCTCCAGGGCCACGGCAGCTGCTCCTTCACATGAGGTGTCCTTGGGCTCTGGAACCTTCCTCCCTCCCTGCAGAGGGAGTGGTGTCAGTGGCTTCCCACCCTCTGCTCCCAGTGCCTTCTCAATGGGGCAATATTGTCCCTGGGGGGTGCGAGGTTGGGACAAGAAACCATACTCTTTCAGCATCCCAGGCACAGATCTACCTGCAGTTTAAGTGGATGGTCCATTTCATGGAGGCAGGACAATTAGGAAGAAAGGTTCCAAAAGGCTCCTTGAGGGAAGATAACAAAACCTAAGAGACACCGCTCTCCATGTTTCCCCTGGGCTGAGGACCCTCGACAAAGCATTTGTCCAAAACCAAAGGAGCTCCCCCTCCTCATGATGCTCCCTACCCCACAACCATGCCTCCCATGTTCTTGTGTCAACCTCACTGTCAGCTCCCCAGCGCCCAGGCTGAGCCCTTGGTCTTACTGGCATGCTCCTTGACCTCTCTCTGCCTCTCTCAAGTCATGTCCTCACGTCTCCCTGGTTCTGTTGCAGCCACCCAGCCTGAGTTGGGGTCTTGCTGTGTCCTGCCCGGACCCCTGTTTGACCCTCTAGCTCGGGTTCACACTCCTCTCATCTTGCTCCCACTCTGCTGCTGCAGAGAACGTGCTCAAATGCAAACTGATGATTTCATGTTCATGTTTTTCGAGTTCTATTCCTGTTTGCTTAAAATATAAGTTCTCATAATGGGGAGTGGGAGGGGTTAGTGTTAGGGTTGGAGTTAGGGTTAGGGAGGGGGCCAAGAATGGAGGAAGGAAGGACTGTATAGAGGGAAAAGAGGGGTGGGAGGGGTGGGGGGGAAGGGAAAAAAATAACAAAATGAATCAAACAGCATTACCCTATGTAAATTTATGATTACACAAATGGTATGCCTTTACGCCATGTACAAACAGAGAAACAACATGTATCCCATTTGTTTACAATAAAAAAAATACAAAAAAAATATATAAGTTCTCTAGAACAAAACACACATCTTCCACTGTGGTTATTTATTTATTTTTTTCCAAATAGTTTCCTGCATTCCTTTATAGTGCCGTTCTATCTCAACCCAAGGAACTCCGTGCTTTCCCTGGAATTCACCCTTTGCTTCCATACATCTCTGTCTTTTTTGGTACCAAGACTTTTTCTCAAAATTCCTTTTCTAACTCTTTGCACCCAAACTCCTATCCTCACTTCAAGGCGCGCATGTTACCCTTCTGTTGAGTCTCCCCTCACGTGATTCCTGTGTCTCTAACAGTGAAGGTACCCACCCTCCTGGCGTTCAGCTGCCTCCTTCTAGTCTGAATCTGAAGAGCCAGGATACTTATCAAATCCACACAGACTTTGAGAAAAATATTTATTTGCACAGCTTCATGCTGGTTGTTGAAGCATCAGTAGCAAAGGAGCAAGGGTTGCCTCGATGAAGTATAAAACCTGGTGGAGACAACAGTTGTTCAAAGAGTGTTTAGGTAATCACTATAAAGGAAAGTATGGGATGCTGAACAAGATCAGGGAAATCCACCGGCACTGGGGGGATGGAGACAGCTTCCCTGGAGAGAAGAGCTTTAGACAAAGACCAGAGTGAGTTAGCCAGGTGAAGGACAGGAAATACATTTCAGGTGGAGGGAATGGCAGGTAAGGATGCTCTGTAATAAGAGAGTGAGATAGGGACTAGAATAACACAGCAAACAAGTCAATGCACAAACAAGACAGTGGCCTGGAGGTGAGAGGAGATGTGTGAGATGACACTACAGAACAGATATATGAGAAGTCACCCGCTTCATCTGAAGGGAAATCATGATATTGCTCCTCTGCATACTCCCTGGGCCACATAGATAGACCACTGACCTGGGTGTAGCCATGCTTTTGCACTTTTAGTCTTATCACCTGAAATGGAGACTCAGAAGTACTTTTCCCTCTATCACAAAAGTGGGGGAGCCAGAAATTTCAAAGAAATAGGTGACTCATTTTCAACAACTTCCAGAAATACTCCAGTTTCACTATGAGTTCTATTTCAAGCTCAACATCTCTTACAATGACTGACAGCTATGTAAGTTATAATTTTTCAGACCATGACCTTAATGCCTGGTGCCTGGCTAACAAATTGAAGACGGACTTTCACTGTGCCTGAAACTTTGGGGTCAAGTGGCATGACATGAACGTGGAGTGTGGGGAAAGGGTACACTCGGTTTTCTGAATGGATAACTCAACTGGCTTGTGCACCCCTCAGCTCTAGCTTCCCTGTCAGGCTGTGTAGTGTGGGGCGGGGGACACTGACAGGACTCTTCTCCCAGCAGAGTATCTTGGGTGTTGCAGGTAGAGATGGAATGGAGAGTGGATTTGTCAAAAAAGCTAGCTCTGTGTTCAGGGAGCCATGTGTACCTGATGTTATCCTCAAACATGAGTCACAGAGGGAGGGACATAGATGGTGGCAGAAAGAGAAGAGAGACCTAAAAATAACAGTTCCACTGAAGGGTGGAGCTGGAAGCTGGTGTTGTGTCACACTTGGCTGCTGTTTCTGCAAATTCCCCTGTTCAAGCGGGGAATGAGCCTGCAGACACCTGGCCCCCAGCAAAGACACAGCAGGTGTGCATGGAGGGGACTTCCAGGGCACAAAAGCCTCCTTGTCACTGATTGCTGAAGCCAATGCCTAACATTCCACATTGGAGTCCTGCATCTATGGTTAAAGACTTTGATTCCCAATAAATAAATCAGAAGGACGACGCAGGCTACTGTCAAGATCATGCAAAAATTGTTGGAAAAACAAGGATACTTAGATTTTCTTTTATCTTCCTTTTGTGTACTCCACGGGGGCAAGGACCTTGTTTGTCCTGGTTTTAGTTCTATCCTCGGTGTCTAGCACAGAGTAGGAGCTACATAAATATTTGTTTAAGGAAAAATGGAAAGAATGTCTCCAGCTCAGCCCTCTTCATTTGCAGGCAAGGAAACTGAGCAGGGAGCAGAAATTTGCCCTGGGCCACGCAGCCAGGAAGCAGAGACGGGAGGGAGGCCAGCCTGACTCCCTTCTCAGTGCTCTCTCCACTCCAGCAAGCTATTCAGATGACTCGGTACAGATGGAATGGTCTGGTTGAGGGCCCGGATGACCAAACTGAGGTCACTGCCACTAGGCTGGGGAAAATGGCATCAGAGGAATCCTACCCGAAAGATATTCACTTGGAAGGGAGGAGGTGCGAAGATAGCTGGACACTGGAGACCGCCCAGCAAGGCCCCAAGAGCACAGACACACTCCTTTCTCGGCCTCCTGTATTTGCTAAAATTTGTTTTTAATAAAATTCAGAGAAATGCCCAATTCTGGAGCCACAGAGGCTCATGTTCTGCTCAGGACCACAGACTTTACCTTCTGCACACAACTCTGCAGTTGGTGTGTGTGCTTTTGTGTGTTTTGGTTTTTTTCTCTTAATAATCAGACAATCGTTTACATCTGTCCCTTGGCAAGGAGCCATAAAGAAGAGCATCCAAACAAAGAGGAGAAAAGCCAGACTGGCAAGTGGGCTGGCTGGAAAGAAAATCCAGATACTTTGCCTTCAGTCCCCACGGATGAAAGGATTTAAAGTTCACTGTGGGGGAAGAAGAAGGGAGGGGAGGGATCTTTAAGGAATCACAGTGGATACAAAAATGGTCATTTTGAAGTCAGTTTGCACTTAGTCTCACATTGCCTTGTTGCCTTAGGGGAAAAAAAAACCCCTCTCTAAAGGGAAAGACTTCTGAGAGGTCAGGGCAGTAGTAGGAACAGCAAGAAGAGGCTCTGGGCTGGGGAGAAGCAGCAAGGGCAGCCATATCCAAGGTCCCCTGTCCCTACACCCCAAGAGAGACCAGATGAGGGAGCAGACCCCACCTGGTTTGTGCTCCAAGTCCCAGAATAGACAGATTCTACTTTTATTCCAAGTCAATGGAATGGCAAGCTTTGACTTTGACTCATCAAAGACCTTTCTAGAACTGGGACCCAAGCTCACAAGCCTGTGGGCCGTTCTGTGCTCTGTTCAGGCTGTGAGAACAGAACCAGATATTTGATTACAGGTTTACCCTAAGTCAATAAGCCCCCATGTACATATTCAGGCATAGAATTAACAATTATTTGAGAAGAGCTGTTTCTTTAGTCGAGCTACTGAATGGAAAACCACACAGAGATTGACTTAGATGCTCAAACAACTGATTGGATTTCAATCTGAGCGAGCAAAACTCCACCAGCTGAATGGGGTGAGGCTGGCTAAAGTGTATCGGTGAAACAGAAGCAGTTTAGATTCTTTCCAATCTTAAGTTTTTTCATTTGAAAAAATTAATGATCTTGTGATTGTTGAAGACGACATAAGAAAGCCCAAGGGCCGTATTTGTTTTGAATCCAGGTGGCATAGCACAGACATCTACCAACAGAACTCCCACACAAACTTCAGGGATGCAGGGGACGTTTTGTTTGTTTTGCTTTGTTTTTGTTTAAAATCAACCGTTTTAGCATAAAAAAAAAAAAAACAGAGTCAAGCACAAAATGAATAAGGTGCATTCCATAGTTACAGTATGGTAATGACAGTGGTGATAGAGAAAGAGTAAAGGATAAAGGAGACAAAAAATATATATTAAGGCCAACCCAACAGCAATTCAGACGGCAACCCACATAAATTAGTCAGTTTCCTTATCAGAGATTTACATGTTAAAACCCTTGATATAACCCAGCAGGAAATTGAACAAGTGATTCAGTGTCCAGACTTGGAAACAAAAATAACTACTCAGGGTCTACATGCATTTGTGTGTTCAAACTTGCACTGATAAAAGCCTTTTTGGCTGGAGCGGTAGTGTGCGGTTCTAAGAGGGGAGGGTTCTGTTGGGGGATGATTGACACGGAAATAATCACAAATACACCGAACAGGAAAATAGCCTGGACCAAAGTTTCAGCTGATACGTGGTAGCCACTGAGATGATGCAGAATGTGAGATACTACCTATGCCTTAGCATCATTGATGGGGGATAAGAAGGAACCCTCTCCACTAGCTCTTGCCAACACCTTCTGCTTCTTAACCCAGATTATGGGAATCCTGCATCCAGCACATTGATTATTGCTCACTCACACACAGTATTTCACATTTTGTTTTAAACTTATACCTATCCCAATGTCTCTTGGTGCGTCCCCAAGAATGAAGACAGTTTTGACATTTCTGACTTGTAACCTTGGGGACCTGCAGACATTGAACCCTTCAGGCTAAGACCCTGAGGTCCCTCTGCAGCCCTCAGACGCCTGTCCAAACATTCTCTCGGTTTCCACAAGTTCCCTTGCATACCACATGCATGTTCTATTTATATGTTTTTGTCTTGAACAAGATTTGGCCCCATTGTGTGGGAGCAACACCAAAAAAGAAAAACAAAATCCATCCACGGAGAGAAAAATGGAGATTGTGGGAGCTTGGAGGAATTTACATATTTTGCTTGTTCCATTTTCTGGTGATGTCAGAGTCAAAGAATATGCCTTTGGAAAAAAAAAATCACACACACACACACACACACACACACACACACACACATTTTTTAAAAAATGCTGGGACTCACCAGCTCTGTCTGTCAAGTGGATTGTCATTAAAGGAAGAAATGTAAACACTAGCTTGTCTGTCCCCCCAACCCCCTTCCATTTCCCTCATCAGCCCCTAAAGAACCTAACAAATTAGTCCAGTCTCCATTTGGATGGAATTAAGGGACTGTCTGCAAAAGAGGGGGTATTAATGGAGATGGGTGGAGAGAGAGTAGAGATGGAGGCGGGAAGGTGGTGCTTGAGGCTGTGTGACCGGCTCTGGCGTTTTATGGAGGCAGAGAAGGGCTGCCTGACACTTTACAGATTGGGTGTAACATTCAGGGAATTTGGCATTTCTGCCACAGGGCTCTGGCTGCCCTGCTAACCGCTTTCTTTCTCCCTGCTGGTAAAAGTGCAGGAGAAAAGGGTTAAATAAATGTTTGTGATATGATAAGGTGCTTGTTTATTCAAGGAATGACAGATTATTGGCTCCAAAGGCAGCCCTGAAAAATAGTACAAAGGAACTGGCTCTCCCCTCGTGGATGATGTGATTTCCTCCCAAGATTCTGCTCTTTCCTAGGAACAATTTGCTCTGGGAATTAGAGAGGATGATTTCCCTGCAGTCGGAGACGGACAGCATTGGCGCTGAGGGTGGGAGGCCAGGGAGCCGGCTGGGAACTGGGCAGGGCTTGGCCTGGGGAAGGTTTTTCCTGTGAGGACTGTGCCCCTCTGTCCTCATGCTGTCGGGCACTCGTTTCCAGCACCCTTGGGCCCTGCTCATTACCCCCAGGAAGGTGTGTGGCAGTCACTGTCTGCTGCTCCTGGAAGCATGGAAAAGGGATTTCCTTACCAGGAGGGGGACTTCTTCCCAGGAAATCCTGGTGCCAGGTTGGCCACAGGACATACCCATCCCGTGTCATTCCAACACTCCACCAGCACACGTCTCCAGCTTCACACAGGCATCCGTGTGTTTCTGAACAAATCCACTCACAATCCATGGAATTTCTCCTAGGCCTAAAGAATTCAGTTCCAGATCCCCAAATAATGGGGCATAGTCTGTGTGCTTTTACTGGGGCAGAAAACTACCCTGCTATCAACTCTGAAGAGGCCTGGCCTTAGGTCTGGAGCCTGCTGGCCTGCAGGGCCAGGACACCTTGCTGGGCACCACAAGTTGTTCAGTCCACATCCTGCTTCCACTTACCCCTCCGAGTTGGCTCCTGCTGCAGAGGAAGGGTTCCTACCCAGCGTGCTTCCACCCACTTCTTCCTCCCCTCTCCTCGCCCCTCTCCTGGCAGGCCCAGAGAGGTCGCCCGCATGCTTGCTGAGCAGAATGGGTCACACAAGATGTTTGGCATAGTTCTCATTTGAAAAGAACTCGGTGCCAAAATCAAACACCAAGAAAAAAAAAAAAGTTGTGATTTCACTGCTGTTTTTCCAGGATCCTGGGAACTACTGTGCGATTTTCACAATAGGCAGGCTGCTTTAGCAGCCCATGGGCTCCTTTGCGAGACATCAGGCACCAGCCTGGGGAAGCTGGTGCCCTTCAGACACGATGACTAAGGTTTGAGCTGACGTTATCAAATATCTACGTTTGGGCTATTTTTATGATTGCATTCGGTACTAATAGGGCTCGTTGAGTGTACACAGTCATGTGCTCATTCTTAACTACACCAGATAAGATCCTTGTCCCCAGGAGCTTACTGCCTGACTTTTGCAAAAACCAGATGGCAGAAAATGGTTTCCCTCTGCCCATCAGCAGTGATGGAAGGGGTGGGGATGAGAAGGGTGCAGTCAATTCATAGGTCTCCCAGGGTGGGACCTTTGCTTTGGCATTTATCCCATGTGACATTTTAATCAGGGACTGTCTCTCCCCATCATCGGCTACTCCATCCACTGTATCTCCACAGGCTCTGAGAATTCAAGCTTATTGGAACGGCAGCTTAATTAAAGAGTGATTAGGTCATCGAGAGGCTCCAGTGCACAGACATGCACAGTATGCACACACACACTCACGAGTAAGTCGCAGATTCAGAACCAGTTATAAATGACTTTTGGACTGCCAGTGGGGACATGAGGAAGGGTTCACTGTACCTGTCCTTGGCAGTTGTATCTCAATCGTATGTGGTGCGGCTGGACGAAGAAGCACCAGCACAGATGCCCAGCGTGTGGATAAAGTCTCTGGGATGCCTACTGCCTGTGCCACATCCACAGGCTTCAGAGAGTTTGTCCTCAGTGGAAACAGGCGTCCTCTACCTGCATGTGGGCACCACGGTCCCCTGAGGAGACTCCTTGCACCTAAGTGTGTCAAGTGACCTTGTTCCGGTACCGACCCCGCACACTTCAGGCCGTTTGCGAAGGCATGGGCTTTCTTGAGGAGTAAACATCTACTTTGTACGACAACATGAGAACAGTCTTATCAAAGGTGCACACACTGGTTAAACCCCAGGAACCAGGCAAGGGTGCGTTACTGGCACTTGCTTTGTCTTTGGCTGGGTTTTCTGAAAGCAGACCCTGAGACTGGGATTGGAGTGGAAGTAGCAGGAAGGGGAGGTGACCCAGGGAGCTGCAGTCGGGAACAGGGAAAAGCCAAGGTGGAGTGTGCTAAGGAATAGGTTACTGCTGTGTGCAACTGGGCACATCTGGGAGACAACATAGGACACATCCAGAGCTCTCCTTCCCTAAGGGCAAGGAAGCAAAGACATTGATCCCCCAACTCCTCTTGGCTATTGACTGTGGGTTTACTCCAGGGACATCATCCCCTGGGCACTACCAGCCTTGGCTGCATGCAGACCCAGAGGATTCTCTGAACCAGAAAAGGTCTCAAGGTGGAGATCTCAGAGCTGTGGTGAGGGTCGCCAGTGAGCCAGGCACGGGTGGGCACCTGCCAGGAACCTGCAGGGTTACCACAGATTTCCTTCCTCCTTCCTCTTCTCTCTTTTCTCCTTCATTCTTTTCTTCTTTTTCTTCCTTTCTTTGAATAAGGAACTCCTTTGAGAGAAGTTAGAGAGGTATGTACAAATTTGCCCCACAAATGGAACCGTCGTGGAGAAGTCTAGGGGAAAACAGCGACAATAGAAGTAAGAAAAGGAGAGAGAAATGGAGGGTCCAGCTCCGCTCATTTCTCTGGAAATGTCTCCAGACTTCTCTTCCCACGACCTGCTCTGCAGCCTATTCTGTGGCTCCACTAGCACGTGGAGGGCACCCCACCCCATCACCCTTCACCCTGAATTGTACAAATCAAGGCATTCTTCCCTCAATTCACGTCTGCATTCCCAGAACTAACGTTTTTGCCCACCGATAGGTGTTTAATTAATCTCTAGGGAACGAATGCAAGATGCCACTGAACTATTCCACAATTATCTCTGCCAAAAGGTTAAAGATTTAGTATTTACCAAAAGAAGCTCCCAAAGATGAAGCTTTGTTGGTTGCGTTTCCGAGGTCTTGGAGCAGCTGCGCCGAGCCAGGTTCTAGTCCCTTGCAGTGATATTCCAGCATCAGGAATCTTCCTATGGAGAAAAATGACTCCTGAGGAGGAGTCTGAGGCTCAAGGAAGTGGAAAGCTCAGATACGCAGTCTGCAAACCGTCCCTCAGAGTGATAGCTCATTAAAAATATGTTTCCATTTTTGCAAAGAGAAAGATGGAAGGCAACTTTCTTATTTTTCATTTTTCAAAACTAAGGTAAAAGTCCACGACATAGCAGACTCAGTCACCATTTATGACCAAGCTTTTCTCCTCCCAGTCTCCATGATTTGGGCATAAAGATGATTTTCCAAGGTAAAAGGTGCCTATCCTGCCATAGGTCATTAGATGACACCATGAAAACCTTTGTCTCCACCTTCCCCGTGGTGCATGCCACTTACTGGCACCCAAACCCACCCCTTCCTTGGAAGGTGTCTTAGCTGGGTTGCCTAGTGGCTAGCCAAAAATTGTAGTTGCTTAATATGGGACTTCCCTGGGCTGGGTCATGGCCAGGCAATCCTGCTGATCCCCATCAGAGGTGCCCAGAGTCTCTTCTCATGAGCACTGGAAAGAACCCATGCACTTTTTTTTTTTCTTATTTTTTTTTTATTGTAAACAAATGGGATACATGTTGTTTCTCTGTTTGTACATGGAGTCAAGGCATACCATTTGTGTAATCATAAATTTACATAGGGTAATGTTGGTTGATTCATTCTGTTATTTTTCCCCTTCCCCCCACCCCTCCCATCCCTCTTTTCCCTCTATACAGTCCTTCCTTCCCCCATTCTTGCCCCCTCCCTAACCCTCACTCTAACCCTAACACTAACCCCTCCCACCCCCCATTATGTGTCATCATCCACTTATCAGCGAGATCATTCTTCCTTTGGTTTTTTTGAGATTGGCTTATCTCACTTAGCATGATATTCTCCAATTTCGTCCATTTGCCTACAAATGCCATAATTTTATCATTCTTCATTGCGGAGTAATATTCCATTGTATAAATATGCCACAGTTTCTTTATCCATTCATCAACTGAAGGGCATCTAGGTTGGTTCCACAATTTGGCTATGGTGAATTGAGCAGCAATGAACATTGATGTGGCTGTATCTCTGTAGTATGCTGATTTTAAGTCCTTTGGGTATAGGCCAAGGAGTGGGATAGCTGGGTCAAATGGTGGTTCCATTCCAAGTTTTCTAAGGAATCTCCATACTGCTTTCCAGAGTGGCTGCACTAATTTGCAACCCCACCAGCAATGTATGAGTGTACCTTTCTCCCCACATCCTCGCCAACACCTGTTGTTGCTTGTATTCTTGATAATCGCCATTCTAATTGGGGTGAGATGGAATCTTAGGGTGGTTTTGATTTGCATTTCTCTTATTACTAGAGATGTTGAACATTTTTCCATATGTTTATTGATTGCTTGTAGGTCTTCTTCTGTGAAGTGTCTATTCATTTCCTTAGACCATTTGTCGATTGGGTTATTTGTAATCTTGGTGTTGAGTTTTTTGAGTTCTTTATAGATTCTGGAGATTAGTGCTCTATCTGAAGTATGAGTGGCAAAGATTTTCTCCCACTCTGTAGGCTCTTTCTTCACATTGCTGATAGTTTCCTTTGCTGAGAGAAAGCTTTTTAGTTTGAATCTATCCCAGTTATTGATTCTTGCTTTTATTTCTTGTGCTATGGGAGTCCTGTTGAGGAAGTCTGGTCCTAAGCCGACATGTTGAAGATCTGGACCTACTTTTTCTTCTATAAGATGCAGGGTCTCTGGTCTGATTCCAAGGTCCTTAATCCATTTTGAGTTTAGTTTCGTGCACGGTGAGAGATATGGGTTTAGTTTCATTCTGTTGCATATGGTTTTCCAATTTTCCCAGCACCATTTGTTGAAGAGGCTATCTTTTCTCCATTGCATATTTTTGGCACCTTTGTCTAGTATGAGAAAATTGTATTTATTTGGGTTTGTGTCCGTGTCCTCTATTCTGTACCATTGATCTACCTGTCTATTTTGGTACCAATACCATGCCGTTTTTGTTACTATTGCTTTGTAGTATAGTTGAAGTTCTGGTATTGCGAAACCCCCTGCTTCATTTTTCCTGCAAAGGATTGATTTAGCTATTCTGGGTTTCTTATTCTTCCAGATGAATTTCATGATTGCTTGTTCTATTTCTGTAAGGTACGTCATTGGGATTTTAATTGGAATTACATTGAATCTGTATAGCACTTTTGGTAGTATGGCCATTTTGACAATATTAATTCTGCCTATCCAGGAACATGGGAGATCTTTCCATCTTCTAAGGTATTCTTTAATTTCTTTCTTTAGTGTTCTGTAGTTCTCATTGTAGAGGTCTTTCACCTCTTTTGTGAGATTGATTCCCAAGTATTTTATTTTTTTCGAGGCTATTGTGAATGGGGTAGTTTTCCTAACTTCTCTTTCTGAAGATTCATCACTTATGTATAAAAATGCATTAGATTTATGAGCATTGATCTTCTATCCCGCTACTGAACCCATGCACTTTTCCACTTGTGCATTGCTGATATTTTGGAAGGGATTGCTTGTTGCTGTGGGAGGCTGTCCCATGCATTGTAGGAGGCTCGGCAGTGTTCCTGACCTCTACCCACTAGATTACAGTAGCATCCTTCCCTTCATGGTGATCAAAAATATCTCCAGATGTTGCCATATGTCCCATGGTGTGTAAGATCACCCCTGGATGAGACCCACTGCTCTAAACCAAGCCTGGTGAAGATCAGTAACATTCTGACCTAAATGCTGCCTTTTTGGGTCTCTGGGGGCCCCTTTGATCAGGAGGCAGTAGTCCCCAAGGTTAATACCTTTCTTATCCTTGCTATCTTTTAAACACCTGTTAAATGAAGAACATTGTTTTAGTCCCTTGAGATGGAGCTATTGAACGGATTAAAATATCCCCTTTACTAAGATAGAGAAATATCCCTGCCAAGGCATTCCAATGTCCTATCCCTAATAAATGGTAGGGTCAGGATCAAACTTAGGTTTTTTGTTTTTTTTTAATTCCAAACTCTGCTCTCTGTCACCTATTCCTCCTTTTCTCTCTGTGGTAACCAGATTTCCATCACCATGACAAAGTACCCAAGATAAATCAACTTAAAGGAGGAAAGGTTTAATTTGATTCATGGTTGCTTGGCCCATCCGTTTGGGCCTGTGGCAAGGCAGAAGATCAAGGCAGGGAGCACATGATGGAGCAAAGTGGCTTGCCTCCTAGCACAGAGGAAAGGGCCAGGGTTCCTTCAGGGCCGCCCCAGTGACCTAACTTCCTTCCACAAGGGCTTACTCTTAAAGGTTCCACCAACAGTGCCACAGGTTGATGACCAAGGCTTTAAAGCATGGCCTTTGGGAGACATTTAACATCTAAAGCATAACATTCCCTGATGTCAATATACAGGGTCCAATCTCTGAGGACTGACTGGAGGGAGAAGTTCAACAGGTCCTTGTTTCCATATCAACCACCTTTGTCACACATAAATTCTGAGAGACTGAAAATAATTTCTAGAATGCAGATGTGTGTATCTACTTAGCAAAATTTCTCAAGAGCATTCTTTCTGTAGGCTTCTGCTATGGCCTTGGGGACAGAGATGAGCACCTGCGTTGGAAGAAGTGCTAGGATAATGGAGGAGCGATGCCTGAGAAGCTCCATGTGCTCTACATTATGGAGAACACTTGCTTTATGAGGGACTGGGAAGGGCATTGCAGTATGAGGTTGCTTGCCTTCATGGGCCAGGGATCCTGTGGGCCAAATCTGGCCTGCAGCTGGCAGCCTGTTTTTATAAGACCTCTGAGCTAAGAATCGTTTCTATATTTATAAAGGATTATATTTGTAAACAACAATAATCTAACAAAGAAGAGATGGCTCACCAACTCCAAAATATGTACTATTTGGCCTTTAAAAAAAACTTTTAGCCAAGTTCACACTTAGAATGAAAGTATATGTAGAGCTGAGACGTGGTGTATAACCTAGCCAATAACCTAGCGGTTTTGCCCTAGGTTCATAAGATGAAAGTGTCAATGAGGAGGACTTGCGATCCTTCTTCCTTGGAGGAACCTTGACAGTACATAATGATCGTGTCGTAAGAGGCCAAGTTAAGCACCCCCTACTATGTGCTCTTCACTGCTCAGAGGATGGCAAATGTGTGAACTGGAATAAAAGTTAAGATATTTCTTCTTTGGAACCAGGGGTGTTGAACCCAAAGGTGCTGAACCCAGTGAGCTAAGTCCCCCGCCCTTTTTTATTTTTTGTTTTGAGACAGGATCCTGCTAAATTACTTAGGACTTTGCTAGTGAGGTTGGCTTTGAACTTGGATTCTCCTGCCTCAGCCTCCAGAGCCACTGAAGATAACTCTTAAAGCTGATAATGAATCTAAAATTTCTGAGATTTTACACAAGAAAAATTTATTTCTTATCCAGACAGTAATTGGTTGTTGGGAGTAATTGGTTGAAGGGCTCTGCTCCTTATATTCAGGGACCTGGGCTGAGGGTGGCTCTTCTGTGCTCAGCCCCCAGCTCATCCAGGATGTCAGCATCTCACTGGGAAATGGAGGAGAGAGGTTGGCAAGTCATCTGTGGGAGACTTTTATGGACCAGGCCTGGAAGTGATACTCATCACTTCCACTTCCATGAGCGGAACTCAGTCACATGGGCACAGTTAACTGTAAGGAAGGCTGGGTGATGTCTAGCTGTGGGCCAAGGGAGAGGAGAACATTTAAGATCCAAACTATAGCACCCAACTTTTATCAGGAAGTCAATTATATAAACAAAGCTGATAAAGTACTTTCTAAAGTATATGTTATTCATAGTCATGCAAATAACTGTGTCTCCCACCCCAGCTCAAGAGAGACCACTGGAGAATAGCGGAATTGGTCTGAATTGCTTAAATCCACTTTACAATTGTATTTTGAACCACATGTTGTTGTTATGTGTTAAGCTTGTATTAAGACCTAGCATTTTAAATATAACATTTGTTGTTAAGGCTGTTATTAAAGTCTCATCCATTACGTCAGGCAATGCCTTCTTGAAGAAGTCTCAAGAGAAACATTCTTCTCATATTTTATTGCTAAAAAATATTTTGCTTCCCCTTGTAGAGAGCATAATTTTTTTTTTAAAGAGTCTTATTGGCAATCAAACTTTCTTCTTTTTATTCAACACTAGGAAATTAGAATTGAAGCTACAGGTTCCTTTTAGCCACCATGTAGGACTTAACAGCACACATATTTGTAGCCTAGATTTTTATTTGAACTTGTCTTATTCTATCCTTATTTTTCTCTTCCCCCTAACCCTCTGGTATGTAGATGCACCTGTGTGTGTGTGTGTGTGTGTGTGTGTGTGTGTGTGTGCACGGTACCCACCCCTGTTCTTTCCAAGACCCTCAATGGAGGCCTGAAAGCACAGATAGTACCAAACTCTACATATACTATGTTTTATCCCCATGCACCCTGCAGCATTGCCACATGGGACCAGAGTTAGTTCCAGTCTTCATGTTTTATGTCCAAGTGACTCCTTTGCATCACTACTAATGTGCTTTAGGGCCATTAATAAGTAAAGGAAGGTTACTTGAAAGCAAGCCCTGGGATACCTCAATGGTTAATCTGATAACCAAGATGGCTACAGGGCCCACTAAGTGACTGATGGGTGGATGTGCTGGACAAAGGGATGAGTCACATCACAGGTGGAATGGTGCTAGATGGCGTGTGATTTCCTCACAGTACGCAGAACAGTGTGCGATTTAACACATCTATTATTTACTTCTGGAATTTTCCATTTCATGTGTTCAGACTGAGGTTGACTGTAAATGAAACCATAGGAAACATAGCCATAAATTAGGGGTGATTGCTGTATATATATATATATATATATATATATATATATATATATATATATATAGCTATGCATATATGTGTTTGTACATATGTGTAAAGTATGTGATATTTATTACAAATGTACATACATAGTTTAAGCCATTAAGATCATTAAGCAATTATATCAGTTATATTACATATATATGTACATATGTATTTATATCCACAGATACATATACATAAAATAATATACATGCATCTATTTCTATAATACATAGTAATTTTTATATATAATTTTATATATTTCTGGAATACTTTCTTATATAACATAGTATTTTTATATATAATTTACATATATATTTTATATACATATCTTTGGAAGGACTTAAGCAAATGTATTATTATGGGGATGATTTGGGTAGGGCCAGTCTGGAGGTGGGTGACCACTTGGAAACTGTGCCAATGTGAGAGGCCATGGCCGCTGGAGCTGGAGCATGCGTGTTCACACAGGCAGAAGGAAACAGAACTGAGAAATATTCATAAGACAGGTACATCTCAACCTAATGCCAGGTTTGTTGGAATGGGAAGAGATTTGACCTCTAGGTTTCTGGTTTAGACTGTCTGATTGGGACAGGAAGTCATTTGGGAGGAAATATGAAACATTCATTTGGGGGCATATTGATTTGAAGGAAACCGTCTTGGACAGCCAGATGGAGATGGCCAAGCCTTGCTGATGGTGCCAGTAGTTTCCATTCACTCCCATGATTTTTCTCTGCTTGGAATTCAACCACCTTAGCTTTTACTAGTGAACACACTCAAGTCATCAAGACATCCTTCTGGGTTTTATTGAGTTCCTATGCTTCCAAGAAAGGCCCGGTTACCTGATCTTTTGCCTGACCTCCATTGGCACTTGTTACCAGCATTCTCTTTAGAACAAGTCTTGAAGCACCTTATGTTGCCATTTCATTCATTTTTGTCTACTAAATGCATCTACTTATTCATTCAGAGGATATTCAGTGCAAACCATGTGCACATCCTATGATAGGTGACAAGCACGTGGATGACTCACATGGGCCTGGTCTTTAAAGAACTAGCTGTTCACTGAAAGAGGAGACAACATGACACAAACAAGTCACTCCACGTTCCTTGAAGACACACACGTCTCTTTTCTTCTCTGAAGTTTCTCACGGTGGTTTGCTCAGGCTGCACACACAGACAACTATGTGCGCATCAACAGGCTGACATCTGATCTTCTACTGGGCCACCCAAATTCCCTTCTTATTTAACAGGTGTGTTGTGATAATGCCGGTCCCTAAAATGAGGCTTTCATCTGCATGGCCATGCCAGGCATGTTTGCTGTGCTTACACCCTCGAGGAGGTGACATTTTATGAGAAGCTCTGACCTAGCAGCAATCTTTTGCTCTTATAGAATGGACTTGATGTTTCACAGTGGCCAAGAGCCATTGCAGTCATGGCAGGCAAAGATTCTTTCTACTCAGATAGTTAAAGCTCTAGAAGGAACTTGAGGGAATTGCAGAAAACCCTGAACTGTGAGTCTGAAAGAGTGACCTTCAGAGTTATCTTTGAAATCAGCCTTTAGCTAACTGCTCTGAATTGAGTAAGCCATAAACTGCACCCTGCTCAGGGCCTTAAGTCATAAAAGAAAATAGCCAGAGGGGTGAGATTTCAAGATTCTGCATCCTTCTGATTTCTTTTGTGTGATTTTTTTTTTTTTGATGCCTCTATTTAGAGTCTTCCAGAACCACAGTTACTTGGAGTGAGTTGGCTTATCTCCAGATGTCAGTGGAAAGGTTTAGATGTAAAAACAGTCAACTTTATAAGTCAGCAGCATTTGGATGTGTAACCCTGGAGAGATTTTTCCCAAAGCATGAGAATGATGTATTGAGAAAGGTCCAGGGGAGCCTGGGTTGGGTGGTGTCCTGAAGTCTCCACACCTCCAGGTTGCCACACTGGAGCACAAGGGTGGGGTTGTGGGAATCCTCAACCTGGCTCAAAGGAGGACACTCCAGTGGTGAAATAGAAGACATTAGTCCTGCCCCACCACACACTACTGATGGAGTTTGGGACAAGGCTGGAGACTTCTCTTAGCTTGATTGATCTCTTTGATTAAAAAAGGATTTAGGTTAAATTATATTTCATTTGCCATTTAGCTCTAACCTGCTATAACTTCTTGTAGGCCAGGTGTGTGTGTTTCAGCATGTGTGTGATTTGGGGACAATGCTTGGTTAAAGTTGAAAGTTCCTTGAGTTTTCACAATAATGACAATATCTGATAATTCCTAACATTCTGAAAACAAACAGCTTCCCGGCTCTGTTTAGTGCCCTGGGAGTTGTGAAGAGTGCCTAGGCTTTGAAAGCAGAGCCCCAGGGCCAAGTTCTACCAGTGCCCTGTAACCGAGTGGTTCTGAGCATGCCACTCTTCATTTGAAAGCTTCATTGACTTCCTCCATGAGTTGGACATTATGATATCACTGGTGTGTGTTTCTCATTGTGATAAGTGACTTGCACAGGTGTTGGCACTTAAGTATATGTTTAATAAATGATAGTTCCTATGTTGTAATGTCTACAGGCTTAATAAAGACACTTGGGTCTATTAATCAAATGACTAATGGGTGAACAGGACTGTCATTTTTTTGGTTTATTCTACAAGAGAATGAAATAACAACTAGTTGGTGTTGGAGGAAAAAAAAATTACAAATACACAAACTCTTTGGGCTCAGCTTCTTCCTCTGCACCAAATGATTTTTAAGGCCTTTCGACGAGTGTCTCATTTTTTGGTCTGGCACATAAACTGGATCTGGATGTAATTCCAAAGTAATTCAAGGAGATAAATTCCAAAATGAGGTTTTAAATAATATGAGCATCATTGTAATAAATTTCAGTATGACTACTTCACAGGACAATGCTTATTTGAATGTGTAATTCAAGTCATGTTGTTTTAATAATATACATTGAATGCCTACCTTGCTACATCCCAGTGTGTTGGATGAATTTGGTAGCCACACCTTAGATATGTGGGATGATCAGGAAGAGACAACAGGAAGAGTTGGAGACAGCGTGAGACAGAAGATCAGGACGAGAGTCAGGTAGGGAGGCAAGGCTGGACAATGACTTGCTTGCACAGTGTGTCTTACTTTACGCAATGAATCTATTTCTGCAGGTAGCTAAGAAGCATTTGGAGATTGAATCATGTTTTTGTAGTAACATAGGCATGTTCTATTGGAAACACTCCATGGTCAAACTTTCTGTAAAAAGAGGAGCTATTCTCTAATTCTAAATCCTATATTAGATTTGGTTAAAGAAAAGTTCAACTCTAGTTCTTTTCCTGGAGAGGAAAAGTGATGTCAAGTCACCCTGATGAGAGCCCCGTATGGGAACAGCTTGTCTGGCCTCCTGGACTCTCTGGGGAAAGGAGGCGGAGATGAGGAATGGACACATATTCCAGAACTGAACTTTGAATGGGCTTTTGGCCAAACTTGGCCCAATTTCTCAACAGAGAGAAAACACTGACCCAGGCTGAATACTGACTCAAGGCCAACTCGCTTTGGACTTGTTCCTCTTGCCAGGCAAGCCAGCACCCTCTCCTGGAGGTACTTACCCGCCAGGAACAGGAAATGCTGGGAAAGGAAGCTTTGCTTTTTCTCCTTCTGCACAGTTCCAGCTTCGTGAGTACAGCTCCCATGACTGGGGTTAGGAGGAAGAAGGGGGAGAAGGCTGGCAAGCAGGAGAGGCAATGGGCCCACCCATGAAGATGGAGGGCTTAGGGGAAGCCAGGAGATGCTGGCAGGGAATCTTCATGGCTGAAGAGAACAATCTGAATAAACTTGGGGATGAAGGAAAAGAAAAGGAAGTTCTGGGGAACCTCAAAAACAAGATGGAGGAAAAGGAGGGAGGGGAGAGTCCCAGGATGGATAGTGAGCTAAAGAAGAGACACAGACTAGCTTGAAGTAGGTTCTGAGCTCCTCCAGGTAGGATCCGGATCCCAAATTCAAACCTTCTTGATGTAAAAAATTGTCCTGTAATTCATTTTTCAGTGGAAAGCCCAATGTGTAGAGATTTCCTCTGTTTCTTCTTTACACATTCTTGGAATTAGGAACAAGGAATTTGGGTTTGATAGCTTCTTTTCCAGAAAGATTCATGGTGGGACTTATCCCTCTGCAGAGATTGCATGTGCAGGAGCAGATGTAAGAGGAATGGATTAATATTCACAATTGTGTTTGATTTTGATGTTGCTGCTTTAGTTTCAATATCAAGATAAGGAATTTGAGAACTAGGATATCAGGTTCCAATATCCAACATGCTGCATCCTTGGGAAAACACAGACATGGACTCACAGATGACTCAAATGTACAGTTCACTCCTCCAAATGTCAGAGCAGTTAGGAGAAAGAATACAAGTGTTTGCATGGAATTTTAGTTCTTTCGCAGTACCTGTCTTCCTGGAAGTAGAATCGGCAGGCAGAAGAAGTAAAAAGGAGCAGAATCAGATGGTTCAATAACCCACAAGTTATGTAAACATCTTTGGGAGATAACCAAGGATGAGAGTCAACATAGTTAACTGCTTAGTCACGGGCTTGACCAATCAGATTCGACCTCTGATGTAAACAACCCTAGAGATAACACTCCCGAGCAGCTGACTCTTCTTCATTGAGCTGTTTGCACGCTTGCAGTTGTGTACCTAATCAGTTAGGATTACTTGTTTAACATCTGCCTTCCCTTCCAGACTGCAAGCCTGTTGAAGGGTTTCCCTTGCATGTTGTAGGTGCTCAATTAGTCTCTGTTACCAGACTGCAAATTCTACACCAGTCAATATAGAAAGTACCTCATCTCATTGTGTTGTGGTTAATCTAAACTAAGTGGGACTGGGGGTGTAGCTGAGTGTTAGCACATGTGTTTAGCATGTGAAAGTCCTGGGTTCAACCTCCAGTGCCAAAATAAAATAAAATTAAAATGAAAAGAAGTGGCATAGAGTCACAGAAAACCACTCGATATCAGAATGATAGTTCTGCTCCTACCTAGGCTGTGCTCTTAACTTGCTGTATGACTATGGACAAGTCACTTCCCTCTCTCTACATCTGAATCCTTTGTTATAAAATGATTGGGTTGCATCTAATGATCTCTGAGGTCAATTTCAACTCTATTACTTAGATATTGTGTGCCCATAAAGTGGACAAGGGAGGTTTATTTGTAACCAGGACAAAACTTTAGGAATTGGTAAAGACTGCTAAAAATAATTTAGAGGAAAAGTGGGAATACAGTTTTATATAAAATATGCTTGGGTTGCAAGGGTTTTTTTATGTGAGAAGAAGGCCATAGGATATGATCACTTAATCTGCCACTGAGCTTCCTGGGCAGCTGTGGCCAAGCTAAAGATACCTATCACTCTTGTTCAAGGTCCATTTCCTACTGAGTTGTCACACTGTTGAATTATTGTTGAGTTGAAGTCCAAAAGGGAAATCTTTTGCAATCTAGTGTTGGACCCTGGAGCTATACAACCATGATTACTGATAGAGTTCTCAGGAACATTCCACGCACCAGGATTATGCCAAGGAATCCTCACATTTCTGTACGCTCTTGTGAGCTACCTCTGCCAGTGGTGCTGAACCTCCATAAACATTTTCCCAAATGAGCAAGGGCAAAGGTTGTCATTTTGCCTCTTCCTGAAGCTTTTCCTTTTAAAAGTTATATATGAATTGAAATTCCATTTTTCTATTTATTTACTTATTTATTTATTTTTTGTTTTTGGTGCCAGGGATTGAACCCAGGGGCACTTAGCCATTGAGACATCACCAGCCTTTTTATTTTTTTGAATTTTGAGACAGAATCTTGCTAAGTTGCTTAGGGCCTCCCTAAATTGCTGAGGTTGGCCTCAAACACATGATCCTCCTGCTTCAGCCTCCTGAGTTGCTGGGATTACAAGCATTGTTTCTTTAAAAAAAATAAAAATAGACACCTTGCCCAATGTCTTTTTTTTTTTAAGAAATATAATGTCATTCATTTATCTTTTAAAAAAATCTTATTGTGTATTTTAAGGTATACAACATATTGTGGGTTACATATAGACAATAAAATGGTTACTACAGTGAAGCCAATTAATACATCCACGATCTCATGATAGCTACCGTTTTTGTGTTTTTGTAGTAAGAAGAGTTCAAATCTCTCATTTAGCAGGGATCCCACATGCAATACAATTTTCTTACAGTTCTCATGGTGTGCCTTAAGTCTCCAGGTTTGCTCTTCCTGTGTATCAGTTACTATGTATCCTAGAGCTTCTCATTTCCTCTTCACAAACCTACCTCTGCCTATGATCAACACCATTTTATTCCCTCTCTCTCTCTCCACATATATAAATATATACGTATATTTGTATATATTTATTTATTTATATATATTTGACTTCGTTTATATTTAGATCTCACACATAAGGGAAGCCAAGCAATGTGTTTCTTTCTGTGTTTGTCTCATTTTGGTTAGTATAACGTTCTCCAAGTTGTGACAAATGGCAGACCCTCCTCCTTTTATAAGATTGTGACATGTATCCTTTCATACATAATATGATATGATATAATAGCATATGTACACACACACACACACACACACACACTTTGACATTTTCCAAAGGTGATACATGTCTGTCCACAGGCAGACCCTTAGGCTGTTTCCCTACCTCGGCTATGTAAATGAAACTGCAATGAGCATGGGAGTGCAGATATCTTTATAAGTGGTGACTTCATTTCCTTTGGGTATATGCCCAGAAGAGGCATTGCTGGATCATATGGTAATCACATTTTTAATTCCTTTAGATACCTCCATACTGTTCTCCATAATGGCCACACCAATATACATTCTCACCAATAAGCATGTGTTATCTCTTGGCTGTTAGACAACAGCCATCCTAATGGGTAGGAAGTGTAATGAACTTTTAAATAGACCCTCCTCCTTTTTTTCTGTATAGCTGAGCTCATAAAGCACTTTGGAGTGGAGGCCATGTTGTTTCATGAGAAGGAGAACCCCGCGTAGTGAGTCAGAGGACCATACGCCCATGGCTTCCTGAGTCTTAACACAGATGCTATGAGGACTGTTGTTCACTTTCAAAACTCCCATCGTCCTCAGTGAATCTATGATAATAAAAAGAATTATAATGTGATGTGTTCAAAGATCCCAGTCTAGGCATTCAAAAACTTAAGCTTTTCCACACTTGGGTGAACAGCCCTGAGCAAGTGTCTGCCTTTCAGAGCCTCAGTTTGTTCCCCTGTGGATGATCCATCCAAGTATCCAGAAGTGTGGGTTCTGCTGGGAGTCTTGGAGGCCCAGATGGGAGACAGGTAGGAAGAAGGAAGTTCAGAGAAACAGATGGAGCTCAAGGATCCACTTTAGTCTCCTATATGTGTTCAGAATGTGCATAAAAATTTCACTGAAGAAAGGGTTCTGCTGCCGATAGAGAGTCTGAAAGCAAAGGTTTAGTTGATTTCCAAAGAATCCTCTGTTCTAAGAAATAGTCCTCTGAGTTCATGTTCCATAAACTACCGAGCTCAGCAACCCCCTGCCAGCCCTGCCAACACACTTTCTTCAAAAAGCAAAAACAAACAAACAAACAAAAGACTGGGTGAAAGTCCATGGATCATGCTGGAAAAATAATCCTGTTGTCTTCTGGGAGGGCTCTGTTGTTCTCTAAAGGTGATTCCAAGTCTCCTGGGAGTTGGGAAAGTGAGTCAGAGGGAAGTAAGAGACCCACTCCCTTTCCCCTTGACTTTATTCACAAGGAATCTAAGGCCAGGGTCTGGAAGACCCGTGGCCTTCCCACTATACCACATTCTTGAACCACAGTGAAACTATAGCTGGAATGATGGAATATCTTGAATCAGTGTATCCCCAGTTAAAAATATGTCCTGTCTCTGTGTGGTATTGGTAGATCTTCAGCTCTATCAAGATTAAAAAAAAAAAAAAAAAAAGAGGGCTTGTGTACGCATGCACACGCACGCACAAACACACAGAGGCACTTTGCCACGGGGATAAGGGGTAATGAATGATCTTTAGCAAGTGTATAGTTCAAAACTTTAGAGTTTATCTGAAGAAGACTTTGAATAGGGTACAATGTTTTATGAGTTCTAATAACCTGTAAATGTGCCTTACTGAATAAGCAGAAACATTTTTAATGACTGCTAGAGAACTGTAGATACATGTCTGCGACTATCTTAGAGCTGGGTTTCCTGGGACCTTTCGTTTCCTGCACTGCAAGCCACAAGGTAGAATCCATACCTCTGCCCAAGGCTTCGTGTTCTGAAGGTTGGTAGCCAGCTATTGTTTACTCCCTCCTGGAATCCTATACTTTGGCCACCACTGATTATCCCAGCCCCTACCTTCACCACTAAAGATGCCCCTGCAGCACATTTTAGCCTTACAATATCCCTAGGAAGTGTCAGAACCCCTTCCAGTTGGGAGTGAGTGATGTTAGTGATGTTGAGAGAGGTTGAGGACAGTTTATCAAGTTTCAGTCAAGAAGGAGGACCGTATCTAGGGAAGTCCAGGGGAGCCAGGTCCTGGTATAGGAGACCAAACATCTAGATAATGAAAAGTTTGAAAGCCCTATGGCTTAAAATTCAGAATAGGCGACTGAGACCAGGGCAAGTGCCAGCAAGCCAGGAAGCCAGATGTGGCCTCCAAACAGGAGCTCAGATGCTATGCTTATCTGTCCTACTTCTGTGTCCTCTGGGAAATTCAATGGGCAGGAGCAATAGGATTGGAGTTTTAAGAATTTGTTCAGTAATTTAGAGCTTCCTGTATGTGGGTGAAACGAGATAAATGGAACATTTCCAGGCATTTTAATTCGTAGTATACTGAGCTATGACTTTCGGAGGTCTCTTTTAGGACTCACACTGGGTCTCTTAAACTTATCCTATCTTTTGTAACAGCTCCAAGTGGTAGAGTCCATGTCATGCCCTATGCCTTTCCCCCTCTTGATAATTAAACCTATTTTTTAGGATATGGGAGATTGAATTGCCCCTTGACCACTGTGTAGATGTATGACCTACCCATGCAAGTTTGGCATAGTTCAACAAAATTCACCAAAGAAATAGGATAAGAAAAAGTACTTGTAATGGTTTAGTTACAAGGTGTCACCCAAAAGTTCACATGTGAAACAATGCAAGAATTTTTGCAGGTGAAATGATTAGATTGTGAGATCTTTAACCTAATTGATGGATTAATCCATTTATATAGATTAACTGGGTGGTAGCTGTAGGCCGGTAGGGTGTGACTGGAGGAAGTAGGTCACTGGGGGTGTATCTTTGAGGTTTATATTTTGTCCCTGGTGAATAAAGCTCTTTCTGCTTCCTGTTGCCATACCCTGAGTTGCTTTCCTCTGCCAAGGTTTCTACCATGTTATTCTGCCTCACCTTGGGCCCAGAGCTATGGAGTTGGCCACCTCTGGAGTTTGAGACCTTTGAAACCATAAGCCAGAATAAACTTTTCCTCCTCTGCATTGTTCTGGTCAGGTCTTTTGGTCACAGAGATGAAACATAGAACTAAAAGAGCACCAAATACTGTGAACTAAAGTGAATTCAAATTGCTATTGCCCTTACATTGAGCATCAAAGGAAACAAAACAGGAATAGGGAAGAAGAGTCAAGGTTAGGATGTAGATGGCCTCTCCCAAGGCTAAATCTGTAGAAGAGAGTTGGATGATGGAGTAAAAAGTCAGGAAGAAGATAGACACATTTTAAGAAATAGTTTCCAAAGCCATCCATGCAGGGTATGTGAGATATACATATGTATATGTGTGTATATACACATATATACATATATACATACACACTATATATATATGTACTTTTTTAATACACACACATATACATATATGTATGTATATTTTGGACAGAAAATTTGCAAAGGAAAATCAGAAAAATGATGATATATTTCTCTCTGGAACAAAATTGACCCACATCTTTTTTTTTAAACCTCTTCCACCCTCAGGACTCTGAAATATGCTGGGAGAAAAATAGCTGTGACTCCTATCCCAAGCTGAAAGTGTGAAGATTTTCAAGATAAGAAGAAGTTGTTGGAAGACCCATAGCTCAGGAATGAAAGGCAGACAAAGGTTTTGAGTGTGAAAGGAGATACAGAAGCTGTTGGAGGGGAGATAGAAATGAGAGTTTTGAGAAGGGAAGGGAATCCACCTAGGACACTTTTTATCAGTCAAGGATAATTTATGTGATGAATAACCTTAAAGTCAGTAAGGCCCACATTTATATATAAACCTTGAAGAATAATGATCTAGACTGAGACCCTGCATTCAACTTTACACCTCTTGTTACAACTATCCATTGAACACTTCCTTAAAGCTCTAGGTATGTGTCTCTTGAATCAGCCGTCAACATTATGATGAAGAGATTACACCTGAGATATTTTAAGTGGATCTCAGACCTTCCCTAGAAAAGTATCTTTTTTTTTTAAATCAGGAGAGGAAGATGGACAGTTTTGATATATGCACTAGGGAAGAAAAGTCACTGAGAATACGATTCAAGGTCACCTAATTGTTCCACAGTCATGTAGCTTCATGTTATGTAGAAACACTGATATTATGTCTATCACTGTGTAACAAAATTTAAAATGTGACCCAACTCTATGCTGTCTACAGTAATTTTACTTCAAATATAACATAGGCATGTTGAAGGTAAAAGAATAGAATAAGATATATATCACACAACTATTAACAATTAAAGAAAAAAATTTCCATATTAAACTATGATAAGATAGTCTTCTGAATAAAATCATATAAAATAGACTTCTGAATAAAGAAAACTACCAGAATGGGGAGGAACTTTATGTAATGATGAAAGGGTCAATACACAAAGAAGACATAGAAATCTTAAATTTGTATCACTAAACAACAAAATATACGAAGCAAAACCAAATAGACTAGAAAGGAGAAATAGGTAAGATGAGATGAGACTTTAATGCCTCTGTCAACACTTGATAGAACAACTAGACAGAAAATCAGTCTAATAATTAAATAAATATATATTTATTTATTTATTTAATATTTATTTAATAATACACATATAATATATATATATTTTAAAAACTCCATCAACCAACAGGATCTAATTGACAGTTATAGACTATAACCCAAAAGCAATAGAATGCACATTCTTTTCTAGTCTCTACACAATGACATCAAGATAAACCATACAAATGGGCATAAAGCAAAACTCAATAAATTTAAGAGTTTATATCATTAAGAGCATGTTCTCTGACCACAATAAAATCAAACTAGAAAATCCATAACAGAAACAAAACAGTAAAATCTTCAACATCTGGGAATCAAAAAACACAGACCTAAATAACCATGGGTCAAAGAAGAAGTGCCAAGACACACACACATTCAAATGAATAAAAATGAAAATACCACATGATAAACTTTGTGGGACACAGAAATAGCAATGATGAGTGAACTTAATCATACCAAACATACATTAGAAAATAGTAAGGATATCAAATAAATAATCTAAGTTTCCATCAGAAAAACTTACCAATATCAAGAGTAAAATAGGATATTACTATAGACTCTACAGACATCAAAAGGATAATAAAGGAATAATACAAAAAATCTACACACATGAATTTGAAACTTAGACAAAATGAACTATCTCAAAAAGCACAAACCATCATACTCACCCAATATGAAGTACATAATTTGAATAAAACTACAACTGAGAAATTGAATTCATAATTTCTAAATGATGACCAAAAGGTCATCTCCAGACTCAGGTGGTTTCACTGGAAAATTTTACTAAATATTTAAAATAGAATTAATATCAATACTGCATAATGTTTTTAGAAAGTAGAAATAAAGGGAAGATTTTCTAACTCATTCTATGCAACTACTAATACCTTGATTAATAATAAAAAGACAACATAATACAAAAGAGGAAAGTAAGAAAACTACAAACCAATATTCCTTCTTGACTATGGATGCAAAATCTATTATATTGATAACATGTTAAAGGTTAAAGGAAAATAAAATAATCATATCAATTCATACAGGAAAAGCATTTGACAAGATTCAACATTGATTCAAATAAGAACTCTTAGAATAGTAATAGTCATTTCCTTAATCTTATAAAGAATTTTTATTAAAAACTTACAGTTAATATTATACTTATGGTGAATATGCTCAGCAAATTCACAAGACACAAGATAAAATTACAACAATCAATTGTATTTTGATATACTATCAATGAACATGAACACATGGGTATAAAATTAAAGATACATCATTTAAGATTTCTCAAAATAAAATACTTATTCATAAATCTGACCAAATGTATAGGATTTGTATGCTGAAAACTACACGGTGCTGATTTAAAAAATCAAACATCTCCATCAATGGACACAGTCCTCATTCATGGGTTGAAAGATTCAGCATAATCAAGATATTGGTCTTTGATTAATGCACTTCTTATTGAAATATTAGGATGACTTTGTATAGATATAGGGAAAATTCATTTGAAAATACCTATGGAATGGCAAGAAAAGCTAAAATAATTCTGAAAAACAAGGATAAAGTGGAAGAATTCTGTCTATTCTACTTAAAGATTTGTTATGTAGTTATGGTAATCAAAGCTATAGGGTATTGGTGGAGGGATAGACATATAGATCAATGGAACAAAACAGAGACTCTAAAGTACTCCCCCTCCAAAATGTGTCCAAATGATTGTAAATAAGCACCTGATGGTAAATAAGCACCTGGAAAAGTGGTTAATATTATTAGGTATTAGAGAAGTGCAAATTAAAACTATAGTGATTTTTCACTGCTGATCTATCAAAATAGCTATAATTTTTAAATAGCAAAAATCGAGTGCCAGTGAGGATGTAGAGGATGGGATCACTCATGCATTGCTGGCGGGAATATAAAGTGATACAGCCTCTCCAGAAAATCGTTTGAAAAACTAAACATGCAACCCATCAGTTGCATTCCTGAGTGTTTACCCCAGAAAAATAAACATGATCCCACAAAAGTCTGTATATGAATGTTTATAGTAGCTTCATATGTAATATTCAAAACCTGGAGCAACTCAGATGTTGCTCAATGGGTAAATGATTAAATAAATTGTGGAATATCCAAATCATGGACCCCTCTCAATGAAAAGAACAAACTATTTGTACACACTGCAACCTGCGTCAATGACTAAAGAACTATGTTGAGCGAAAAAACAATCCCCAAATTTTATATTTATTTTACATATTCCATTGTTTAAATGACAAAATTATGGAAATAGAGAACAGATTAGTGGTCACCAGGGATTGAGAAGCAGGTGGGGACAGGTGGTATAGCTATCAAAGGACGACCTGTGAGATCTTTATGGGGATTTTCCACATCCTGACTGCATCACCCACCATCAACATCTTGGTGTGACACTAGGTTATGGTTTTGCAAGATGTTACCATTAGAAGAACCTTAGATAAAAGGATCATGGGAGCTCTCTGTTTTATTTCTTATAGCTGTGTAAAACTTTATAGTTATCTCAAAATAAAAATATTATTTTTATAAAAAGTTAATTTCACTTATTTACAGTAACAAAAAATAAATGCTTGAGAATAAATTTAATGGAAGAGAGAAGAGACTTTAATATGGAAAACTACCAAATATTGCCCACAGAAAATAAAGAAGATCTAAATAAATGAAAAAATAAATCATGTTCATGGGTAGGAAGACATAATATTGTTAAGACATCATTTTTTCTTAAACTTATTTGTAACTTTAATGGGACACTAATAAAAACACAAACTGGTTCTAAAATATGTAGAGAAATGCAAAGAAATAGAATAACCAAATTTGAAAAGTAACAATATTTGAGATTGACTTCTAGTTTTACTATAAAACAATTATAATCAAGAAAATGCACATTGGTGTAAAAATATATTTATAAATTAATGGGAAACATAATAACAAATCTAGAAGTAGATCCACACATAGATGGTCAATTGACTTTTGAAAAATGTGCCTACAAAATTCAATGGGAAGAGAGAGTATTTTTTAATAAATAGTATTAGAAGAACTGGATATCAATAAGTGAGAAATGTACCCCAATTCTCACTTCACACAATATACAGAAATGACCTCAAACTGGATTATAAATCAAAAATAAGGCTAGAATTATAAAACTTCTACAATAAAACAGGGGAAACAATCTTAGCAACCTTGAATTGGCAAAGGTTTCTTTGGACACAAAAAGCATAACCTGTCAAAGAAAATATTAATAACTGAATTTTAAAAGCTAAAGACTGTCTTCAAAAGATGCTCTTAAGAAAATGAAATGACAAGTCATAGATTAGGAGAAAATATTTGCAGTGCATACATTTGGCAAAGATAGGTATCCAGAACATATAAAGAACTTTTTGCAGTAAGAAGACACATGGTTTTAAAAAAATGTACCAAAGATTCAAACAGACACTTCCCAAAAGAAGTTACACAAAATGTCAATGAGCAATAGAGAGGTGCCCAACATCATTAGTCATCAGAGATATGCCAGTTAAAACAAAAACATACTACTCACACCCACTAGAACAGTTAAAATTAATAGTATAGAAAGTCTGGGGTTGTAGCTCAGTGGTAGAGCTCATGTCCAGCATGTGTGAGGACCTGGGTTCAATTCCCAGCACTGCAAAAACAAAACAAAAACAATCAGACGACTTCAAGTGTTGACAAGGAGGAACTGGAGTTCTTACAAATTGCTGGTCAGCAGGTCTAGTGTCATAACTTCTTTGGAAAACAGTTTGACTTTTTCTTTTAGAGTTAATCATTCACTTACCATGTGGCTTAGCAAACTAACCCAAAATAGTGAGTCAAGATAATTTTTGCTAATTCATAATAACCATAAATTTGAAACAACTACAAGGTCCAACAAAAAGGTAGGTGAGCTAACAAATTGCACTGTAGCCATATACTGGAATACTACTCAACAATGAAAGAAATGAATTACTGATGGATACCATATCATGGATGAATCTAAACAATATTATTCCAAGGAAAGAAGCAGGACATAAACTACATAGTGTATGATTCTACCTAGAAAGGCTAAACTAACTCATAGTGACAGAAAGCAGATCAGTCATTGCCTGCAGTCAGGGGTAAGGAGACTGAATGTAAAAGGAAATAGAACTTTAGGGAGTAATGGAGATTATCTATATCTTAACTGTAGTGGATACCTAAATGGATGCCTAAATGTGTCATTGAACTATAAACTTTTTTTTATATTGTGGATTAAACTTACTGGTGCTTTACCACAGAGTTATATTCCCAAGCCCTTTTTAATTTTTTATTTTGAGACAGGTTCTTGCTAAGTTGCTGAGGGTCTCACTAAATTGTTGAAGCTGGTCTTGAACTTGCAATCTTCCTGCCTCCTGAGTTACTGGGATTACAGATGTGTACCACCATACTCAGGGAACTGTATACTTGAAGCAAATGCATTGACTGTGTTTAATCATTGAAGCAAATGATCCTGGGTCCCTACCTCACACCAAACACAACGATTAGTTTGAAATTAGTCATGAACCTAAACAAAAACGACACATTATTAAACTTTTAGGGAAAAAAGGGAGAAAAATCTTTATCAGTTTGGTGAAGGCAGATATTTGGGGGTATAAAAATCTCTTTCTATAAAAGGAAAAAGTTTCAAAAATTGACAAATTTGATTAACTCTCCAAAAATCTTTCTCCTCTTAAATCAGTAGTTTATAGTCTTAAGGCAGTATGTTTGAATCATCTGGAGAGTAGAAAACCATGAGAAAAACAGAACACTTACCCCAGACTAGTGGAATCAATATCTTCTTGAGAAATTGACTCGAAATATATGCCTTTGGCTGTATTGATTTTCAATGCACAAAAAATATCTCACGTGCAGTTTATGCACTCTTACATTGCTAGTATGTGAAATAAGTGTTTATCTAAGACTACAGAAATAAAGAAACTAGGTTGCATATAGATAAATTATTCAACTTTCATTCTTTATTATTATGTACCAGGGATTGTATTAAATGTTTGGCTATAAAAATCTCAGTCACAGTCTCTGGTCACAATTCTAGAGGAGTCAGAGTTGTAGGTGGGATAAAAGTCGTGTGAATACATGAAGGGGGACATACACAGATCTACCTAGTGTGGAAGCTCAGCAGAGGAGTTAGAAAAGGTGTCAGAGAGGCAGAAAGGGTTTTCATTAGAACCCATTCTGAAAAGATGATTAGGTATGAGCTGGTTGTCCTGGACACCTAGAGTGGTCTCTCTCCCTCCCCCACCACACATTTGTGTACCTACAGGCTGCATATGTATTTTTCAAATCCCAAGTTGTCATGCCTGCCTTGCAGTTCTTTCAATGATCTTTTTTTTTCCTACGTTGTCTTAGATCTCTATCAAATGATGATCAAGAACACTTCAGGGAGAAAATCCACTGCACTTGAGTTTGTCTCCATCTCTTATCTCAGGAGATTCAGAGTGGTGCAAAGGAAATTTCCAACTGTTTTCTTATATTTTTCCTCTATTGTCTTTTCCAGATGATGAACCTCAACATCCATAGATCCCCCAAGGATGGTGAAGTCAGAATGGAATTTCTGATAGATGTCCATTTAAATTCTTTAGTAACTGTGTCCTCTTTATAGTTCCAGAGCTTCCATCTGAGTTGTTTCTGGCAAACTTCTATTAAGCTTATCGGTCAGGTAAGTTAGAACACACTATTCCCATGTCTCCTCTGCTTCCTTTTGGGGGATAGAGGTCTATTACGTAACTCCCCCATCTCCATAGAAATACAGAAAACCAAAAGGGGGCTTACTTGCTTTTAGTGCTGCTCTTGGCATCTTTAGGAAAACAATCCATAGATAAACTGACTTCAGGACATTTGGTGGGAGGAAGGTTTATCTATACACAGAGTGAATTCTGTACAAATAGTACAGAATTGCAAAGGGAAAAAGATGATATTATGGACACTCATGCATTCCCTAGAGAAAAAATAAATAGAAGGTAGATGATAGATGCATAGATAGTAGATAGATAGATAGATAGATAGATAGATATTAATATGTCTACAGGCAAACCCTAGAGAGAGTGCAGTTAGTTCCAGACCACTGAAAAAAACTGATGGGTATCATAATAAAGCAAATCATACAAGGTTTTCAATTTCTCCGTGTATATGAAAGTTGAGTTTATTCTACATTGAAGTCTGTAAGTATTCAATGGCATTATGTACAAAAACCAATGTACATGCCTTAATTTAAAAAATACTCTGTTGCTAAAAATGGTAACAATTATCTGAGCCTTCAGTCTTTCCTTATTTATTTATTTTGCTGATGCTGGGTCTTTCCTTAATATGGAAGCTGCCGTCTGATCAGGATGGTGGTTGCTGAAGGTTGGGGTGGTTGTGCAGTTCCTTAAGATGAAATGAAAATGAAATTTGCTGCACTGGTTGTTCTTTTCACAAAAGATTTCTCTAGTATATGATGCTGTATGGTAGCATTTTACCCATAGTGGAATGTCTTTCAAAATTGGAATCTATTCTCTCAAACCCTACACCTGCTTCATCAGTGAAGATTATGTAATATTCTAAGTCCTTCTTTGTCATTCAGCAATGTTCACAGCATCTTCACAGTAGTAGATTCCATCTCAACAAACCACTGTCTTTGCACATTCACATAAGCAACGCCTCATTCATTCAAGTTTTTAAAAAATTTGTACATTATATATATACAAATTTTAAATTTAAAAAAATTCTTACAACAAACACACACATATTACATATGTTGTAGGTGGACACGATACCTTTATTTTATTTTTATATGGTGCTGTGGATCAAACCTCGGGCCTCACACACGCTAGGTGAGTGCTCTGTCACTGAGCCACAACCCCAGCCCATCATTCAAGTTTTATCATGAGATAATTCAATTATTATTTCCAATTCCAGGCTCCATTTCTAATTCCGGTTCTCTTGCATCTCCAGTTACTTCCTCCACTGAGGTCACCAACCCCTCAAATTCATCCAGGAGGGTTGGAATCAGTGTCTTCCAAACTCTGGTTAATGTTACCATTTTGACTTCCTCCCTTGAATTACAAATATTCTCAATGGCATCTGGGATGGATGGCAAATCCTCTCAAGAAATTATTCAATTTGCGTTGCTCTGATCTATCAGAAGAATCACAGTCAATACAGCTTTACAAAATATATTTCTTAAATAATAAAGCTTAAAAGTTGAAACTACTCCTTGATCCTTGGGCTACAGAACAGATATTGTGTGAGCAGGAATGTAAACAGCATGGATCTCATTGTACATTTCCATTGGAGCTCTTGGGAGACCAGGTACATTGCCAGTGAGCAGTCATGTTTTTAAAATAAGTTTTTTTCTGAGAAGTTGATATCAACAGTGGACTTAACTTTTTCGGTAAACTGTACTGTACCAGGTGCACTATCATTCAGAATTTTAAATTTTACCAATAGAATAACAGGCAGAGTAAATTTAGTATAATTTTTAAGCTTCATTGTTTCTAGCCTTTAACATAAAGTAAGCGATGTGTGACTCTTCCTTTTACCTGAACACTTAGAGGCCCTTGCAGGGTGATTAACTGACATCATTTCAATATTTTTGCTTCTCACAGAACAGGAAACCCAAGAAGAGGGAGGGAGCTGGGAGAACAGCCGGTTGCTGGAGGAGTCAGGACACAGGTTTGCCATCTTACATGGACATGGTTGGTGATGCCCCAATCGCAACAGCAACAGCAGCTTCGAAGATTCCTGATCATAGATCACCATACGAGATGATAACAAAGCAATTAAAATAAGGTGAGAATTAACAAAATGTGAATAGAGACATGAAGTGAGTGCATGCTTTTGACAAAATGTCACCAACAGATTTGATCAACGCAGGGTGGCCACAAATCTTCAATGTGTAAAGAACATAATATCTACAAAGTGCAATAATTTAAAGCGTAATAGAAACTAAGCACGCTTGTCTATCTTTAGCTATCTGTCTACCCATGAAGTCAAACCAATAAACACGCATGTCGTCCAAGGCTGCTTCTCCCTCCAGTGCCCGAGCAGAAAGGAGGCCAGCCGCCCATTTCCATGGACAGGCAGATACTCCTGAGGAGCCCACTCACATCTTGCTTATGGCTCACAGCCTTCCTGCTACTTCACCAAATGGCTCCTGGCCTTTGCTCAGTGAGCCAGTCAGTCTCCCAGAAAAAGCTTTCATTCCTTCCCAACTGTGCCTCCCAAGACAGATGTTGTATATCAAGAACACCACGTCCTGCCCTGAGGACTTGGCCAGCAAAAACTCACTATCAACCCTTGTCTTCAGGAGATGATGTAATGTTGTGCAGACGTGTGCTACAATCTCCCCTCAAGGGCAGAAGATAGCACAACTCACAGGAGACTGGGGCTGGGCATTGGTTGGGCCATCACCCCCTGTCGTGGTGAGTGGCTATGGTGTATAAGGCAGCCTGGAAGACTGCCTCTCAGCCTAGGACTTTCTAGGAGTGGATTCCACAGCCCGAGGCCAACAAACAGTTGCCAATGCCCTCTGTTTGTAAGTCTTTCTTCTTCCTGGGCTAATGCTGCTGGATAAGCTGATAGAGAACTGGAATGGTTTCCTCCAGGTCCTTTAGCCAAGAAGAGGAAGGGCCTCCGTCCCAACTCAGGTCTACCTCAAGATCTGCATATCATGGCTCTGGCTCAGTTTCTTTGACGATAATTTTTATAGCACACAACATTGCTTATCAAATGGGGTGGTTTTAAAAGCAACATAATTAAACCTTTTAGATTAGACCCCATTAAATTTGAATACTGATAGGATCTATGGTGAGATTTACCTTCATGCTATTCATAAAGGAAAAGGTTTAGAAAGCCAAGAATTATGTAAACCACATTGTTGGCTGGGAGCATGTGAAAGTAGCTAAGCAAATAAACTGTCTTTAAGACACCTCAAACATGAAATAAGCATTCATTTGCATATAGATGAATGATATGAATGCCTCTGCCTGAAATCATTTTTTCACTTTCCTCTTCTTTCCCATTTTTCTAACTAACTTATTCATCTTTCAAGTCATGCCTTAACTGTCACTCCCTGTGGGAAGTCTCCACTGACCCTTATGCTAAGTGATTCACAGCTACTGTCCAGACTTCTATTATCCCATGTCCTCCGTTATTTTATTTACCTGTTTATTATCTGTCCCCCTTGCTAGGCAACAACTTCCACAGGAACAGTAGCGCTTAGCAGAGTCTGGACCATTGCCAAAAATACTTGTTAAGTGAATGTATGAAGGATTAAATGACCAACTAATTACACATTATAGGTTCTCCTAGGAAACTTGTTCTGAATTAGTCACTAACTGGATTGATTTAGCCATTCCTTTAACTTTCAACAACTATCTTCTTTCACCAACTGCGTATTTATTAAATGATAACTGCCATGTTTAGGTGAGGAACCAGACTCAAATTTTCTGCCCTAAGCAACCCACTGTATCCTGTTCACAGGTCTGTAGAACTCCTATAATGCTTTGGGGTACTTATCTATTCACATTTCAGTCTCCACTATAGGAAAGCTCTAAACTACTAAAATTCAGAGTTTGGGTCTAATTCATCTTACATTACTAGATCCAGACACAATGAGGAGCAGAGAACTTAATAATTGCATGTGGGGTGATGAATAAAATATTTTAAACTGATACAACTCTTTAGAAAAACTTTTGGCAAAATGAATTGAATACCTTATTCATATTCCATGTCACTTGAGTAGATCATTCAAATTTAAATAAAAATACCTACATAAAAATATTCATTATCCATAATAGTAAAAACTAGGAACTGGTTAAATGCCTATCTGTGAGAGAAGGTTAAGTAACCTAGGTACATATGTCTTCTTATTGGGATATTGTCCAGGTTTTATAAATGATGCTAAGAAAGAGCATAGGAGAGCAATTATGAAATAATGTTTTATAAAAATGAATTTATTTTAAATGCTTATGTATTTGTTTTTGAAAAAAATTAAAGAAAACTAATTTTAGGAAATAGTATCTAATAGAAATATACCAAAATTTCACGTTTGGTGAATAATTTTCAAGGTATTTTGCTTTTATTTCCTTATGTTTAAGTAATTTCCAAATTTTCTTACATGTTTTCTTATTTTTATTTTTTTTACTTATTCCCATAAGTTTTGATATGTTTTTGTCTTCTAATTTTCTTTATAATTTCTTCTCTGACCCATTGGTTATTTAGGAGTGTGTCCCTTAATTTCTGCATATTTATGGAGTCATCAATTTGCCTTTTGTTACTGATTTTATATTATATTCCATGGAAAACATTGTTGGTATGACTTTAATTCTTTAAAATTTTTGATGTTTATTTATGGCCCTAGAATAGGCCTAGAATAGACTATCCTGGAGAATGTTTCATGTGTGTTTTAGTCAGCTATTTCACTGCTGGACTAAATGATCTGACCAGCCCAATTATAGAGGAGGAAAGGTTTATTTGAGGGCTCATGGTTTCAGAGGTCTTAGTCCATAGAAGGCTGCCTCCATTACTCAGAGCTTGAGGTGAGGCTGAACATGATGGTGGAAGAGGTCAGTGGAGGGAAGCAACTCACATCACAGTGATCAGGAAGCAGAGAGAGAGAGAGAGAGAGAGAGAGAGAGAGAGAGAGAGAGAGAGACTCCACTCTTCAGATACAAAATATATACCCCATAGCCATGTCCCAAATCCCACCTCCTCCAGCCACACCCTACCATTTCAATTAATCCCCAATCATCACTGATTGAGTTAAGACTCTTAGAACCCAATCATTTCTCCTCTGAAAGTTCCTGCATTGTCTCACATGTGAGTTTTTGGGGGACCCCACACATCCAAACCATAACAATGTATTACTGGGAAGGAAGTATATTCTGATGTTGCTGAACAGAATGATCTATGTATGTCTCTTAAGCCTACTATTTAATTGATGTGTTCAAATTTTCAATTTCTTGTTAATTTTCTGCTTGTTTATTCTATCAGATGTTGAACATGGAGTATTGAAACTACTATTATTGAATGACTTACTTCTTCCTTTAATTTTGTCAACTTTTTCTTCATGTAATTTGGTGCTCTGTTATTAGTTGCACATATGCTTGTGATTGTTAGTTTCCTGATATGTTTACATTTTTATTATTTTAAAAATGTTCTTCACTGTCTCAAGAAAAACTTTTGTCTCAAAGTCTATTTTATCTTTAGTATAGTCAATTGAACTCTCTATTCATTTGTGTGTATGTGTGTGTCTTTTTTGAACTTTTTACTTACAATCTATTCATGTTCTTGAATCTAAAATGTTTCTCTTGTATGTAGTTTATATTGGAAGATGTTTGTTTTTAAAAGCCATTATGTCAATCTTTGCCTTTTATTAGAGTAGTTAATCCATTTACATTTAATATACTTACTGAGGATATAGGACTTATAACTACCATCTTGTTATATATTTTCTATATCTTATTTTTTGTTTTTCTTCTTCCATTACTGTATTCTTTTGTTCTAAATAATATGTTCTAATATACCATTTAATTTCCATTATTTTAAGTTTTTGTGAGTTGTCTTCCTAGTCTTATTTAAATGAGATACAAAAAGTAGAGTTTTCTCAAAAGACATTCATACTATCTTTTATATTTACCTATGAAGTTATCTTTACTGATGCTCTTATTATTTCATGTGGATTCAAATTAGTATCTAGTGTCCTTCCATTTTAGTCTGAAGGAATTTTCACAGTATTCCATATTCAGTAAAGGATGCTTTCTAGTAACAGATTCTGGTTTTGTTTATATAGAATATCTTAATATATCATTCATTTTTGAAGGGTACTTTTGGTAGATATAAAATTCTTGATGAGTAATGGTATTCCACCTTCCCATTCTCAGTATTTTAATGTCATTCTACTTCCTTATTACTTCCATGGTTTATGATTAGAAGCCAACTATTAATCTTATTGAGAACCTCTTATAAGTGATAAGTCATTTTTTTCTTGTTGTTCTCAAGATTCTTTCTTTCTTTCTTTTCTTTCTTCCTTCCTTCCTTTATTCCTTCATTCCTTCCTTCCTTTTGTTGTCTTTGGTTTTGGCAATTTGACTACGATGTGTATAGGTATAGATAGATATCTTTGACTTTACCCTACTTGGAATTTGTTGTGCTTTTTGTATGTGTAGATTATTATATTTCATCAATTTAGTAAGTTTTCAGCCATTAGTTTTCAAATATTCTTTTCTTTTTCTTTCTCTCCTTTTGAAACTCCTATTATGCTTATGTTGGTATATGGTATAAAATATTTGTTTCACAAATCTTTGAGATCTACTCACTTTTCTTCATTTTTTTTTGTTCCTCAAACTAGATAATCCCCCAATAACCTACCTTTAAACTTGTTCATTCTTGTCAACTTTATGCTGTTATTAAACTTCTCTAGAAATTTTTTCACTTTAGTTATTGACTTTTAATGTATTTTATTGATACTTCTTGGTTATACATTGTTCTCATACTTTTGTGTTTTAGATATGACTTATTTTATTCTTTAAACTTATTTGTGTTAATAAGTTTTCCATTGTTGTGACAACCTACCTGACATAACAGGGAAAGATTTATTTTGGCTTACAGTTTCAGGTTTCAGTCTGTGATTGGTTGGCTGTTGCTTTGGGGTCTTGGTGAAGCAGTGGTGGAGAGTACAAAGCAGAGCTAAGTTGGTTACCTCATGGCGACTGGAGAGCAGAGACAGAGTGAGAAATAAAGGGACCTGGGGTCCCAAAAGCCCATTAAAACATATGTCCCCCCAATACCCTAACTTCCTTCCACCACTTTTCTTTTTTCTTGCCTCACCTCTCAAAGGTGTCACCACCTCCCAATAGTGCCATAGACTAGGGACTTGGACTTTAACACCTGGGCCTTTGGGGAACACTTTCAAATCATAGCAAAATTTATGTTAGCTGCCTTGAAGTTTTGTATAGTAAATCCAGTATCTGGGCTTCCTCAGGGTAATTTCTATTGACCACTCTGTTTTATCCTGTATACAAAGGCCATACTTTCCTGTTTCTGTTTCTTGGTTACTGTTACTGTGTGGTGTCTTTTCTGGACTTATTTTAGAAAGTCTGAATTCCTTTTGGTGGGTCAGTGAAGACTACTCATTATCTTAATGAACAAGTATTGATTTGACAGAGATTTCCTTAAATGCCTAGAACTGATAAACCTTCAACAATTTGCCAAAGGACTTTCTGTGACATGGCATATCTTCAATGCTCTGGCAATTTGTAACTGTCTTATTTTCAATTTCTTGCTTATGCTGGAACTCAAAAGTCATCTGGAGATGAGATATTAGGGCTGTCTTGGGTTTTTCCTAGGCATATACATAGCCTTGCATATATATTTGTGTTTCTGGACCCTAGGAATATATTGATGCCTTAAACATCTCATTCACAGATCTTTTTGACTTCTTTTTTTCTTTTTACTAGTCTCAGAGTCTCTCTCTCTCTCTCTCTCTCTCTCTCTCTCTCTCTCTCTCTCTGCCCCTCTTCCGCCTCCCCCCATCCTCTGCCCCACTGGGATCACTTCCCAGGCAGCTAAAACTTTCAATCATTTCACTGATTATTTTCAACATATGTCCTGAGGATGGAGCTTCTCATACTGATCAAACTGTAAGTCAGCTCAAATATTGATAAGACCTACGAATGAGGTTCTTCAGAAAGCTCCCATAATAGTCAAATGTTGACAAGTCCCTGGAACTGGTGCTTTTTGGAATGCTTCAAACCCATTTGATCCTTCCACTGGCTATAAGGTTGCTCATTTTCATAGGTACAATGACTATGAAGCTCCTGGTTTTCAAGGCTACTGCAAAGCTGAGAAGAAGGAATTGGGAACAGGAAAAGTTAACCCACTAAGTCCTATTGTTCCCAGATGTGGGACATCTATAAAAACTTAAATTGAGTAAAAAATATACCACTTATGGTAACTTTTGAAATAAATATAATTTTAGAGTTCTATTCTTTTGAGAAAAATAATAGGCAAATTACTAGAGTTTTGGAAAAATATATATTTATATGTGGAAGTATATAAAAGCTCTAGTTATGATTTCCAACCTATTTTAATACATGTGTCAATTTTGTTAAAATAGTCACATAATTTTTAACTTGGGACTTAATGGGTTAAAATGCCCCAAATCTTGCTGTTCTTTAGATTCAGCTATTTTTCTTGACTAAACTGATTGTTGTAAGGCTTTGGTTAATTCCCAGAGCAATGAAAAAATTTATTTTGATAATTTTCCTTGTTGCATCTTAGTTTTTCAGAGGTCTTTAGTCTACCATTGCAGAAGTTCTGCCTCTTATTTCCCCTTATTTCTAATGCAAAAGACATTAGAAAATATACGACCTCTATTGCACCTTGATTTTTTTCAGTTTACCAATATATCCTAGAAATACTTCTTTATTAATTCATAGAGATCATTTCAACTCTTCTGACTCCACTTTAACTCTTTTTTATTTTTAAATTAATTTTATACCAAGGTTTGCATTGTTTTAAGTTGCTTTATTTTTTTAAGTTAATTTATTTTTAATATTTAACACTTTCTCAGTGTTCAAAGTTATGGTATGTTCCATGCTTTTTCTGATTTGATCTTTAGATCATCATAATCATTGAATAATCATTTGAAGTAGGTATAGAAGTAGATATCCCATTTTGCAATGAAAAACTGAAGTTGATTGAGATGAAGAAAGGTCAGACATCTAGGGGGTGATGGAATCAGGTCTAGATTCTCCATATCTCTTTAACCAAAGTGCTTGCTGTCCATTACTATGTCATATATTGAAGGGAACCCTTTGATGATCCAAAACCACCAGTGTCCTTGTTCCCAGTTTGACAATGACTCGTTGCAACTTGAGCAACTTCAGAGGAAAACAATGTAGTCAGAGGAGCATCATAGAGGCACATGAATGGAGCCTCCTATGTAACAGAAGATTCACCACCAGTTCATGACCTCCAGAAGCAGAAGCCAAAGCAAGAGAGAATAGGAGGGTGCTACATAGTAGCTAAGAAAGCTGTGTTTATGTGTACATGGATGATATCTCAGGATCCTCCCATGGGCATAAAATTTGCCTAAGAAACATTAGAGATTATTCTATAATAGGTGATAAAATAAATACAATAATTTATTGCTAATATAGATTTACTGGATTTAGCAGATAAAAATATAGGACACTCAGATTTGAATTTCAGATAAATGAGTAGTGTTTTATTTTTAGCACAAAATAATTTTTTAGCAATTATTACATGGGGCATACAAATATTAAACAGTTACTCATTATGTATCTGAAATTTCAGTCTAACTGAATGTCCTGAGGTTTGTCTGGCAACCCTATTTAATGTGTCTTTATTTACCTCCCAAGCTACTGAGGGCTGAAGAAATCATTTATACACCACACAGAGATAACTGGAAATGTCACCATCATTGAAATGCCGTCCTAGCATCTTGCATCATGCATATAGTACTGTATGACCTTGAACATGTTTGTATCTCAATACTTGAGTTCCTCCTATTGCAAAATAGAATTCTTGCTAATGATAAGAGGATCCAGTAAGTATATGTGAGGTTCTTTTGTACAGTGTAATATGCATGATAAGTTTCAAATGAAACTATACTGTGATTTTGGAGTTTCTTTACACTTCCTTGACAGTTGCGGGGTGAGTGCTCCTCTTTCTTCTCCCTTACATTTTTATCTCTTTTTTAAAGGTAGGAAGTTAAAAATTAACCAGCAGGCTTGGAGAACTTGATAGGTAGTCCTGATATATTCTGCAATTGATATATATTCTATTCAGGAGGAAACTCTCTCTTTGTTCTTCACATCAGGCAAGAAATTTCTGAACGAGTTGACCGATATTCTTCCTTCTCTCTCAAGAAAGGCCAAAATATCTATAAGGCCCCAAGTAGACCTTCATCTGTGCCCCTCAGCTATGTTATCTATGCACAGCCTGTGACCCAGGTGGTAGAGGATTCCAGGAAAACCAGGCAGCCATAAGGAAGCAAGCTGTGAAAATTTTTCTTGGTGTTATCAGGTTCTTAGTCAGAATTACAGTGGAGACCCTGACCTTCACAGGTTGAAGCCAGAAAGGGCCCTGTGCCTACTTCATAAAATTCATTGATTTACTAGTAGCCTCACTGCACACCCATGAATGGTCTGCTGCCTTCTCCATTAAACACATATGTGCAAAGTTTCCTACATTGCCTCATGACTTTCTGTAACAGATCTGTTTGATCCTGTTTGAAAGTAAAACTTAAGTGCTACAGAAATGACAAAATTTATTATTTTCATATAGAATCTTTGAATCACAACAGATCTGAACAGGTCTGAATGGTTTTTTGTTTGTTTGTTTTACCATTTCTCAAGGATTTCAGACTCTTATACAGAAAAGGTCTGAAGATACATTCTCTTCTAGCACTTGCTAATTTTTTTTTCTTCCTATATATTCTCACCGGAAACATGGAGAAAAAGTGATTTTGTCCACAGCTTTCTATTTGATCCATTCATGTAGGATCTAAGTGTAACTGGATTTTATAGGGTCTCAGGTCCTCCAGAAAGGAATCCTGATAATGATTTGTAACAAAATCTTTGTAAAGTTTAATGAAAGATGCAAAGTAAAATATTCTAAGAATTTAGAATTCACAAGATCAGGGTTATTTGAAATTTTACACATAAATGTTTACGTAGTCACCTAAAAATTAAGTATATTTCTTCATTTGATTACTTCAAAAGGCTTATGGAGCTTATCAGACTTTAAAACTCCTTTATAGGCTGAGATTTTTCAAAAGAAAAAAATTTTAATTTTTATGATTACAACTTAATTTAATATGTGGGTAAAGTACAATTTTCTTAAATGATTAAATGTAATTTAATTTTTGAAATAATTTATAAATATAATTGCCACAGCACCTACTAACGATGCTTCCATTTCTTTGAAATGTACATTGCTCTACAAAAATGATTTCATACAAATAGACAAAATTATGCTATGTACATGTGTAAATATACCACAGTGAATTCCATTTTTATGTTTATCTATAAAGCACCACTTTAAAAAAAAAATAGAGAAGGAAAAGGGATTAGGGAAAGGGAAGCAGGGAAAGAAAAGAGGAAGTACTAGGGACAGAAATGGAGCAAATTATATTCCATGCATGTGAGATTATGTCAAAATGAACCCCACTATAATTACTGTGCACTAGTAAAAACATTTTAAAACATTTCATACAATGAACATGTCATCTATGAAATCAAGAAGCAAAAGTCTTATAATCAGATGGACTAGATCAAGTCCTAGCATTCTATCCCACAACAGGATGGCTCTAGATAACAATAATTTATTATATATTTCAAAATAGCTAGAAGAAATGATTTTGAAAGTTTCAAACACAAAAAAATGATGTTAGAAGTTGTGAATATTCTAGTTACTTTGATTTGATCATTATGCATTTTATATACATGTGTCAAAATATCACACTTATATATTACAAATGAGTACAATTACTATGTGCCAATTAAAAAAAGAAGTAGAAGCATAGCCAGGTGCATTGACACATACCTATAATCCCAGCAGCTCAGGAGGCGGAGGCAGGAGGATCTCGAGCTCAAAGCCAGCCTCAGCAACTTAGTTGCAAGGCCCTGAGCAACTTGGCAAGATCCTGTCACAAAATAAAAGATATTTTTAAAAAGCAGGGCTGGGGATGTGGTTCAGTGGTTAAGTGCCTCTGGGTTCCATCCTGATACAAAAAAAAAAAAAAAAAAAAGCACTGGACTTATGAAATAAGTGTTATTACTTTCATTTTGCAATGAGACTCTGAAAACCTAAGTATCATTCCCTGAACCCACAGCTGATATTTTAACCAAGGTCTTCTGTTCAAAGTACAAGCATATATAACATTTATATGAGATACTATTTGTAACTAATATTGATTCAATGAGAGTATGTGGCTTAAAATAATGTTAGCGGGATTGCCAATTTTGGCATTGATAATTCTGATGTGATTGATAGAAATATGTATAATAATGAAGGAGAAGGAGAAGTTAATCTTGAAGGAACCCTGAGACCTTGGAAAGCAATAAGAAGTTTGGAATGAGTATATGAAGGCTGCTTTCTGAAAGACACTTTATAAGGGACACAACAATTGGTTGATACTCTGAATTGTTGACAGAATGATCACATAACTCACCAGTGCCTGGCCAAGGTTCCATTTCTCCCAGCAGGGCTGTGTCAGGATCCAAACACCCCAGATTGTGGTTAGTGTTGTCCTTGATGTTATGACCTCTGGGGTCAAGAGTCCAGCTTGGAACAACTCCTCAATTACCCAGAAGAGGCTCTCGGGGTAGCACCCTTAACACATCCCAACTTCATGTTGTCTCCCCTTCGATCTAAAACACTGTTAGCACTTTATCGAAACACAGGGAGTCAGAGGGAATCTCTTCAGGCTACTATAAAAAAGCCTAGCTAATTAAGTCATTCAACCCTTCATAAAAATCAGCCCAATGGTAATTTGGTAATTACTTAACTGATGAAAGTCAAGAGGAATTCTGTTATGACCAGGAACTTGCATCCAACATCTAAATTAAGAACCCATCACCGTTTTGTCTATTTCTACTTTTAACATGTGTCTTAGAGATTGGGAAACTTACAAAAGTACCATGAACTATTTTCTCACCAATTAGCCCCACCTGAGTTTAACATTATTCGGTAGAATCAGAGCTGCACCAGGACCCTGTGCAGGCTTTGCTGGACAACTCCAGCTGTTCCTTCAGGATCCTGAACCTAGTATTACCCACCCTGAGCTACACATTTTTTACCTGAAAAATGATGGAATTGGATGAGATAATGGAACTCTAGACTATTTCTCCCTTCCAAATTCTTTTTTTTTTTTTCAGATTTTTTTATTGGTGCATTATAGTTGTACATAATGATGGGATTTGTTTTTGCATATTTGTACATGCACACCAATATAAAAATAAAATTTGGCCGATATTACTCCCCAACTCTTCCTCCCTTCCAAATTCTATGATTTTCAAAGGGCAATGAAGAAAATAGCTTTACCACTTTTAATAAAACTCTCCTTCTCTCGCTTACACCCAATAGAGTTTGTGTTTGAATGTGGGGGAGTAGAAGGTGAAGGAGGAAACCAGGAAGGTAAGAATGAACCCAGTCTGTGATTTCCTGTCTGTCCTGAAAAAAGGGATTTCCCAAGCTTCAGAGCCAAAGTTTTACTTATCGCTTGTTAATTCCATATGGATAACAATCAGCTTAATCAACAACGGGCATGCACCACACAATCAAAAAGCCTCAATTGTATTTGGCAACAAAAAGTTTCATAAAGGAACAGTTGGTTCCCTTTTGTCTGTGGTTCAGCACAGACCAAAAAGTAGAAAAAGTCAATAAAGATTATCTCAGAAACTCATTACTTTAAAATAAAATGGTGAACATAATCCCAGACTATGTAATGCATTGGAAGAACATTAACTATTATTTTCAAGATGCTGACTGAACCTTGTGAAATGAGATGGTCATCTGTAGAACTTTGATATTCTAGAAAATTCTGTGACCACCAAAGCAGCCTGACTGCCTTGTATGTGCAAAGGATGTGATTTTTTTTTTTTGAGAACAAAAAAGAGAAGGCCCTCAGTGTCTCCCATGAGGTACTGTGTGGGAGGGAGACGCAGTTTCAGCCAAGTCACTGTCCCATAGCAAAGTGCCTTACATGACCTGGGAGAGAATGAGTCAAGTAGTGTTAAGTCCATGAGAACAGCTTGTGTTTATAGTGGAACTCTGAGGACTAAGACACAGCTGGACGGGAACCCAGCATACTGTGTGCTAATGCTGATAACCTACTATGTGCAACAAGACCAATATAGGCCCTACCCTGAAGAGAGTAGTAAAGGAGATGTCTTCAATAGAGTAGGCCCAAGCTGTAATTTTCCAGTTGTGCTAACACCAGGATGTCCCAAGAATCAGAGAAAGTCTTAAAAGTAGGACAAAACCATGAAGTAGAAAGTGCAAAGGAAGATGAGTTGGTTAGTTTTTGGTGGCATAACACCTCACATAACACCTCAGAAACTCAGAAAAATTAACAGGATTTAGCCCTTAGGATTCATAATAGGAATAATTGTTGCCATTTTTAGGGTCTAAATGATATGACCAGGTAATTCCCATGCCTTATCTCAACTAAAATAAAATTTAGACACTTGATGCCCACTTTTGAAAGGTTGATGATCCATAAATTAGAGTCTGGGGAAGGAGGCCTTACTTCAGGTTTGGACACAAAGCATGCTTTCATTTGCAAGCAAAGAATGAGACTCAGGACAGTTTGCTAAAGCCTTATTACATTGTCATAATAACCCATTATTTACGTGTAAAGATGTGACAGACTGAGTCTCCATCTCATGTAATTGTTGAACTGTTTCACTAGTAAGGAGAATATTTTTGGGCTCTGTGTTAGCTTTTTGTCACTGTGACCAAAGTACCTGACAAGAACAACTTCAAAGAGGAAAAGTTTAGTTTGGCTCATTGTTTCAGAGAATTCAGTCTATGGCAGAAGGGCCTGATGGAGGAAATCTTCATGACAGCCAGGAAGGAGAGAGAGAAGGGGGCCAGGAACAGATATAGTCCCCAGAGTCATGTACCCAGTGACCTACTTCCTCCAGCCGTGCCCCACCTGCCCATAGTTACTACCCAGTAGTTCATTAAAATTATCCATCCATCAAATGGATTAATCCACTGATGAGGTTATGACCCTCCTGATCCAATCTTTTTACCTCTGAACTTTGCTGCACTGATGAACACATGAGCTTTTGAGGGACATTCCAGATTGAAAACATAATGGGCTCATACAAGTTCTGCCAGCTAGGCGTATGGCAGGTGCCACAGTGCAGCAGAGTGTTAGGGAGCATAGAATAATGGCCTGAGTGTCCCGGCTCCTTGTCCCACTACCCTGTACCTGCTCAGAGTGGAGGGAAGTCTAACTGATTTGCCTCAGTATTAAGCTCAGGAGCATGGCTTCAGTTTCATGGCCAGACATTGGACCATGGTGACTTGAGTTTGGGGAACTACGTCATTTTACCAATGTCATGATAGTTTTATAAGGCATTGTATAAAAAGTTAAATGCAAGTATAGATGCTCCTTATCTTACAGTTTTTCAATTTATTTGGGGTTTATTGGGCTGTGACTCAATTGTAAGTAAAAACTGCATTTAATACCAAACATCCTAGCTTAGCAGCACAGCCCATTGTAGAGGAACCGCTGTTTCCCCTCATGATCGTGGGGCAGACTAGGAGTGTGGCCCCTTGCTGCTGCCCAGTATCACAGAAGAGGATGGTACTGTATATCACTAGCCCAAGAAAAGAGCAAAATTCAAAATTAAAAAATGTGTTCTCTGCTGAATACATATCACTTTTCCACCATTTTAAAGTCAAAAAAGTTTTAAGTCAAACCATTATAAGTTGAGGACCATCGTTATTTAAATCTTGAATTTTCCTGGACAAATAATAAAACCAGCCTGATAGATTTACCAAAATTTCATTTTAAGAGGCCCCAAAATAAAATACCTTGTGCCACTAGAGTCTTTCTCCAGTATCCCGGATGATTAATAATAAATTAAAAGGAGACATTCATTTGGGGAATATTTCTTATAATCCACACAATTCTATTTACCAGCATGATTTCCGTTTTTCTTCCAAGATATTTTAATAACCGAAAAATACAAACATAAAAATATTTCTGGCACCCTTATATTTAACATTAAATTCCAATTAAAACTTGACCAGAACAAAAGAGAATTGTGAAGCCACGTGAATATTCCCATCATACGAATGGACAAGATAGAAAGTGGAGGGCAAGAGACAGCAGATGATTCCTATTGTTGATAAAAAAATAGTTGTCCTTTAAATCAAAAGTTTTCAATAATGCCTAAAAGAAGTCATTGTCCAAGGAATTTGAACAGAGTCCAAACCTTTGCTATGCCTCTTAAATTACCAACAGATATTTTGGACTTGTTTTGGAGTGGGATTTTTTTTTAATGGTTTAAAGAGTTCATTGAATTTCTTCCCACAGAATACTGAACTTTGTGATATGTGGTCAGCTAAAGATATTTTGGATTTTACCAAATAGTGGCAATGGAGATGTAGATGGTAGAAAGAAAGCACAGTGGGTAGGGAGAACGTTTCTTGCCTTTGTCCCCTTAAGCCCATGGGTGGGTCCCACTGGGACACCTGAGGATGCTGATTCATTAGAGTTCCATTCTCCTGACCATCCTGAAACCTCTTTTATTATCCAGGCTTCCCTCTATTTTATCTTAAGGAAATTGTGGAGAGACACCAGTATTTCATGTGTGCTTAATTAAGGGTAGGGATTTGATAGAGAAAGGCAAGGGGAGGTAGCAATGGGGTATGCATTTTTGGAAAGAAATAGGATAAGCAATCATTGGCACCAGGTCAGGATGAGGGAACAGATGACAGCAGCCGGGTTTGACTGGTAAAAATATGGAAGAAAAAGGAAGATAGTTTAGAGCAAATTGTTAAGATCACCACAATAAAATTATATGACCTCAAGCATATCTGTAAGCCTCAGCTGGTTCACCTATAAAATTGTGAATCTGGTATATTCCATCTCTAAGTTTTCCCCAACACTCACATTTTCATATGTACACTACAGGCTTGGATATTGTTGCCATGGAAAACCATGGGACTTGAGATACAGAATGAAGAGTCATTCCTGGAGAGTTGATATTTAAAGCAGTGTGACTGGCAAATCTACCAAGATAATGTGTGGAAAGAGAAAACAAGAGGACCGAGAGTAAAACTTAGGGTCATACCCATGATCAGAGGAAAGAAGGGGGAGGAACCACCATGGAGGTTAAAGAATCCCACCAAGAGGAAAGAGGAGAATCAGGACAGCATCTTCCCAACAAGGTCTTCTACCGTAAGACATCAAAATGGACAGAGGAAATTGGATATGGCACCTAAGATATAACTGCTGATCTTCAAGAGAAAATACTTAATAGTAAGCGAGACTATTAAGCAGACCACAGAGTTGGCTGCACTCAGAATGACTGATGTGAGATGAACTCTGGAGGCCCGATTCCAGGTAATATGCCTGATGTCTTGCAGTAGGTAAGTTGGCAAGATGGAGAAGTCCAGGTGAAATGCCACAGAACTGAGGCTCCTTAGAGGAGCCAACTCAGCCTGTCCACCATTGCACTCACTTTGCACCACTAGAATTTGCTGGACCAAAGAGAGGTTGAACCAGGACCCTCTCACGATCCACATCTTGCTTCTGATGGACAAGAAGAATGTTCACTGGGATGGTGCCTGAGTTAGAAAAATCCTGAGTGTTTCCTACCTAGTAGGCCCTAACCAAGTCCTCTCTTCAGAAATAGGTAATACAGAAAAGTAATTAGAAACAAATGAACAGGCCAGAGGGTAAGAGAGGAGGATTGAGGTAGAGCAGGCTCTTTGTCATGACTGAATCCATACCCACCCCTTCCAAGATGAAGTGATGGTGCTGTTATAGGGTGCAAAGATTTCCTGGAAGGGACCCGTGCTTTCCTCCCCAAATCATACATACCCAATGTAAATACTACCAGATAGCACACACATCGAAGGCTGTGGGCTCTTGAAACAGACAGAGGCCCTTGGGGATCCCCCCAAACCAAGGCATAAAAACCACTCTCTTCCTTTGCACCTGTAACACTCTCCCAATATGACTGTTTTTCTTAAAGCCATAGGCATCTGTTTTCAAGTTTGCTCCCTGGAGACAGAAATAGGATTACAACATATGATGGTTTGCTCATTTCCTGCTATGTGCTGTTTTAAGTTTCTGTGACAGCTCTTCTACTCCGTCCTTCAAATGGCAAATCTATGTAGGACCATGTTAATGCCTGGGGCATAGACTTACAATGGGAATGTTTAGGAAATGGAACATTCTGTAACCAGCGTTGTTTCATCTGCTATTACTGGAAGAAAAGAAAAAAAACCTACAGATTCCCAACCCACATTGCCAATGCAAGAGAAGGATCAAACAGAATCTCTCTTTGAAGATTTGGAATCCTTTCCAGGCTCAAAGTCATCATTTAGATTATCATTTGGGTCATCAGTGACCTCAGTGTGATGGACCCTGGGACAAGGACTGAGGATTAGAGCCAAAAGATGTGGGTTTTAGGACTGGCTCTACTTGGGAACTGGAGCTTCAGGGTAAGTCACTTTGAAAAACAAAACTCTCTAAGTCTCGGTTTCCTTTTCTGCAATTGGGAATAAGATACAAACCTACCTACTTCACAGGATAATGTGAAGATTCTGGATGTCCTCCGTGGAAGCATTACCATCAGCCTAAAATGCCCTGCAACTGTAAGGAGCTGGGCAGCCTGTGAGATCAGGTCGAACAGGGAGAGGTGGGAGTGAAGAGTTCTAAAAATTAGGTTCTAAAAGAAACACCCAAATGGAGGTCAACTGCTTGGTAATTATCTCTCTGTCCTATAAGCGGTTGCTGGGGAAAAAAAATGAAGTGAAGCTTTCCATTCAAGTTGCTCTTCAGTTAGCTGTGGGTATCCTTCTCTAACAGATAAAGAAATCAAGACTTACTGTTTGTTTTTAAGTCGACTCCTCCCACGTCTTGTAGCTATTGAGTGTTAGCAGGAACTCACACCTCAAATGCAGGCCTGCAAGCCTGCTGGAGGCTTGGTTTTTCATAGAGACATAAAGGGCACACACGGACAGACAATGGGGGAACCTCAGGATCCATTCCCAGAGTAGGTCCTGGATTCTGAGCTTCGAGCCACCCTACAAGCAACTGGCAAAGCAGTTCTCAGGAGAGGAACTCCTACTGGTGGGAGATACCTAACCAGGACATCAGGAGGAAGGGGGCTTGGGATCCTCACTGTGTGGACACATTCCAGTTCCGTCCTATGTTTCTGACAGTTTGGGACAAATCTCTTGGAAGAGGAAGTACTGTGGCTGATTGAGACAACAGTCAAGACCAGGCTGTGGATGCCTGGAGGGGGGACATCAAAAGAAAGGTCCACAGGAAGACAGCACCTGGGAAGGGCGTAACTGCAGACCAAGCTTTTGCAGTTGAGGAGGGAAATGAGTTACAGAACGAACGATGATAACACATGGATTTTTTTTTCTCTTTTCTTCACCTCATTTCTTTGCTCACAGCAATGCCTATGCTTGATTCAAAGGTTTAGAATCTAAACTTTAGATCTGAGGTTTTTTTTGTCCTTACTCAGCTCCAGCAAGAGTGACCACAGTTTTCCTCTTGTTCCTACTCCATCTGCCCTGAGAGGAAACAGTATGTTTCCGTGGGTTTGAGCCGGGGCTTTGCCAGTAGGTAGGAGTGGGCCTGACCACTGGCCCTGACTTTGACTACCTTTGTGACCTCCCAGTTAGAAGGTAACAACGAGATGCAATGTCAGCAGGTTGTCGAAAGGACCAAATGATTGTAGGTCCTTCTGGAACTTCACAGGCCCTCACTCTCTGGAAGTGGTTGTTATTAATAAATAGTAAGATGTTTCCATTAAATACAGGATTTAATATGAGTCTTAAATCTCAAGGGATGGTAACTTTTCTATGTAAGTAGTACCTAACTGTATATGAATGATCATAAAGAGTCAATCGTACTTGCCCTGTCTCTTTCTCTTGACAACACATCATGCAAGATTTTTGCTTCACCCACAATAAGGCCCTTTACTAAATAGCTTCTTCTCAAGCCTTCAAATCTTCAGATTTGAAGTTCATACCATTTTCAATGACCCCACCCCCTTCTAATAGCTGCTAATGCCCTTAAAAATTCCCCTACCTGCATAGTATGGGATTTTTTTTTCAAGGAAATTCACATTATCCTGTTAAAAATTTATGAAATTGGTTAGACACATGAATGAAACCGTTTCCCATTCATGTTCTGCTTTCCAGGGATGCTGTGAGAATCAGACAAAGTCTGCAAGACACAGGTTGCTCTTGGAGAAATATGATATAGTATTTTTACATTTAACAGCGCATTATTTTAACATCAGGCAAGTAACTGTGGACCTCACCTGCTTCAAATCAGCCCAGTTCCTGCCATTGGGAACAGGTCTTGTGAGACCCTGTCACCTGTAGCAGATTAAATCTTCTTTAGGCACATACAAGTCCACTGAACAGAAGTTAAGTTTTGGATTAACAATGTTGCCAAACTGGTAGTCTTCTTTCCCCAAAATATGAATCTAGCAGGATCTAAGAACCTTACTGAAATTCCCTCTCTGATCCTGTTCCTACTTCTTTTGCCTTTCCCCCAACTGTATGACAGGTGGAGACTTCCTTTTTCTTTGAGAAACGATACAGTTCCATGGTAGAAATTTAAGCGTCCTTGATAATCTTCCAGTTCTTGCAGATTTTCTTAGATCCAATCACCAATTTCTGCTTTAATGGAATTTTAACCATAATTCCAAACCTATACCATAAAAAATGGAATTTAGCTGTAATAGGAAACTAGATCTGTGTCAGTTGGCAACGATTTCTATCTGTGAAGGCTAAAAAATAAATTCAAGATTGAGATGAGACTGGTCTTTTATCATCTTATTAATAACATTTGTTCATAGAAAGTGGCGTATGATTATATAGCATGTGATTTTTATTAGAATGACCTGTGTCCTGTGTGTGCTATTGTACCTGTAACTCCAGGCTGAGAGGAAAAGCCTTACAGAAACAGTAAGGGTTCAGAACAGAGGAGAGAATCTCCATAAGGTGGATCAAAAATGGTCTTCTTGGTAGAAAGCTTCCCTTTTCTTCTAATTTAAAAACAAGCTGGAGAATATCATGCTAAGTGAAATAAGCCAATTCCCCAAAAAACCAAAGGCTGAATGATGTCTCTGATAAGTGAATGATGATACATAACGAGGGAGGGAGGGAGGGGTAAGGCAAGAATGGAGGAAGGATGGATTGTGCAGAGAAAAAGGAAGGTGGGGAGGGGGTGGGGGAAGGAAAGAGAATGAGACAAACATCATCACCCTATGTACACAAGCAGTATGACCCTACTTCATGTACAACCAGACAAATGAAAGTTGTACCCTATTTGTGTACAATGAATCAAAACATAATTTAAAAAACAAGCATAATTAGCTTAATTAAGGCTACTGGCAGGAAAGCATCACTGACTCAAAAGCAGGCTTTGCAAAGTCAGCAGCCTGGAGTCCCCAGATCCCATACACAGGGTGTGCAGAACGTCCCCTTCCAGGGTAAGGAGGTTTTGGTTAAGGACCCTGCATGTTATGTCAGTTGATCTCTTTCTTTCTTTAAAAAAAAAAAAAAAATGAAAACCCCGCTCTTTTACCCTCTTTGCTGACATGGGAAATGGTGCCAATCTCTTTTTATTATTTAATGTCAGTTTTGTTCTTTGGATAGAAAAATAAAGGGGTGGGAGAGGAGCCGTGAATGGTACCCTCATTTCATGAATGTTTGTAGGTTGCAGTTCACGTAAGTCTCAAAAGTGGAACATTTTCAGAACTGTTCCTGAGGAGCTTTATTTTGTTTTCTTCTACAAGCCTTCTTGACTTATTTTGGTGTTGGGAAATTTGAACTGTTGATATTATGCATGAGGAAAAAAATGTCTGTTTGTTTGGTTTTCTCTTACTTGTTTGTTTGTTTGTGTGCTGGGCCTGCTACAAAACCTCATAGTTGGTCATTGTGTTTTCATAAGGAAAGTCCAAGTTTTTGCCTAGTGAACCTTCTTTCTGTTCCTATATAAGTAGGGGTCAAGAAGAAGGCTTCCCGGTGCCATCAGGAGGCATCTCTGCCCTAGGAATAAGTCACTATGGCAGGTGCATGACAGCTGCAGAAGGCTGTGAGTGGAATGAGTTGCCAGGGGTAGCTATGTGGGAAAGCCAGGATTTGCATGTGGTTTGCCCCCAAATGGTTCATGTGTTGGAAAATTGGTCCTCGGTGTGATGGCTCTAGGGTGGAAACTTTAAGAGATGGGGCCTAATAGGTGATTGGGTCATGGGAGTCCAACCGTGACAAATGGATTAATGCTCTCTGCCAGGAGAGGGTCAGGTCTCAAAATAATGGATTACTACCAGCAAGAGATTGTAAAGGAGCCAGCCTGGCTCCTCCCTGCTCGCTTGCTTCCTGTCCCACCATGTGAGACTTTTCCTCCTCCTCCTCCTTTTTCTTCTTCACGTGTGCATGTGTGTGCACTCCTGCCACGATGCCACCCGCCATGTTTTAATGCATCCGGAAAGCCCTCACTAGAACAGATGGGATGACCTGATGTTGGACTTCTAGCCTCTAAAACTACGTGCTAAATAAACCTCTTTTCTTTATAGATTATCCAGTTTCAGGTTATTTTTGTTATAATAAACTAAGATAGGTCCTTTGTCTCTGAAAGAATTTAAGGTATTGATTTTGTTTCCTTCAATGTTTGATAGTTCTGGTCAAGCTTTTCTCCATAAAGCTATCAGAGCAAGCAGAGAAATCCTGTTCTCTTGATGTAATTAAAAATGTGATTCTTCAATTGATGAGTGGATAAGGAAACTGTGGTATATACATACAATGGAATTTTACTCCGCCATAAAGAATGATAAAATTATGGCATTTGCAGGCAAATGGATGAAATTGGAGAATATCGTGCTAAGTGAGATAAGTCAATCTCAAAAAACCAAAGGACAGATGATAAGCAGATGATGACACATAATGGGGGGTGGGAGGGGTTAGTGTTAGGGTTACGGTTAGGGTTAGGGTTAGGGTTAGGGTTAGGGTTAGGGTTAGGGAGGGGGGCAAGAATGGAGGAAGGAAGGACTGTATAGAGGGAAAAGAGGGGTGGGAGGGGTGGGGGGGAAGGGAAAAATAACAGAATGAATCAACCAACATTACCCTATGTAAATTTATGATTACACAAATGGTATGCCTTGACTCCATGTACAAACAGAGAAACAACATGTATCCCATTTGTTTACAATAAAAAAAAAAAGATCCCCACTTTTATGTGTAACTGGAACACACTAATAAAAACGTTTAAAAGTAAAAAAAAAAAAAAAAAAAAAAAAAAAAAGTGATTCTTAATACTGTGGGGTGGGAGGAGGTCTCTTTTCAAACTACACATGTCCCACCCATCCACCCGGAATCACTGCCCTTGAGGAGAAATGCCACTGATAGAAAAATGTCACATACATGATGTAAGGAGGTTTTTTTAAAAAAAAACTGTTGGAAACTATTAGACTGCAGTGTGTATGTGTGTGTGTGTGTGTGTGTGTGTGTGTTTGGTCCATGAGAAAAATTATTCCCAGCCCTCAGACTTCCTAAAGAATGAACAATGTTAAGGGATCCAACTTTTGATTTGGATTTGAGATTTTAAATTTAATATGACATATTAATGAAAGCAATGTGTGGAATTTACTCAAATCATAGTTTTCTTCAGAGTCATGCAAGATTCGGTCAGGAAGGTACCCAGGACTCTAGAAGAAAAGGGAGAGAAACAAAAGGATGCTACTCCATAAAGGTTGTTTAAGTTTGTGAGACAGATGATACTAGTTAGGGGAGTATTAAAAGGCCTGCACAGGCAAACTCTGTGAAGCAAAATGGTTGCATACACCCTTTCTCTTTGTAGCCCTGTGCAGAAGTTTCTGGAACCCCTTGTGGAGCTGGGAGTGGAGCAGTGTACTGGGTTTCTTGGCACTCAGGCCCTGTGGTGACTGAATGTTGGGCCATTTAATGGCATAGTAGCAGTTGATACATGTTTAGCTAAACATGACTGTTATATTTTTCAAGTGTTAAGTGAATTGAGAAACATAACAGGTTGAGCTTTACATTCTATTGAGAGCTAATAAGAATATTGGTTTGATTTTAGAAGCACACCTTTTTATTTAAAATGTCTATGTGTTCTCCAAAGGGTCAAATGCATTTTTTTAATGAAGGTAAGAACATATATTCCTGAGCAAAAGAAAAATGTTGGGATCTAAATGTGAAATTCTCCCTGAAATTGAGGAGGATTATGAGGATTCCATAGAAAGTTTCCGAATCCACTATTTATTGAATGTTTGCTATGTGCCAGATCAAGTATTTTAAAATACTATTGAATGAATAAATTAGCAAATGAACAATCTTATCCAGTATTTATTATTATTTCTATTTTACTAGTGAGGGAATTGAGATTTCAGGAGTCCGTATAAAGTCACCTCACCTGAGAAAAGTTGGAAATAGAATCCAAATCCAAATCTTTCTGACTCTGATTTATGTAATGTAGGAGAGATTCAAAACAGAGTCCGGGAAGACTCATATATAATAAAAACCCCTCATGTGAAGATAGCTTTTCTTTCTGTCCTTGGAGTCCCTAACTTCCCCCAACAAGTGCCGAATCCCCTCATTCATTTTCTCACATTACTCATCTCTTCTACCCATAAATTCTGGTTAAAATTAGTGGACTTTTCATGCTAAAGAGCTTCTAATGACATAAAGAACTGGGAATACTAATCCAATGTTCTGATCTATTTTAAAAAGCCCAGACAGAAAAGAATATTGGCCCCAGCGGTCAAAACCCAGACAACTCCGGTTTTGATGGGACAGCTCCCAAAAAGTTCAGATGCTTCCCTGAACTTGTCCAAACCTTGGGCGGTCTCCTGCTTTTCCGGAGGGAACATGTTTGGTGGATGATGCACCAAGTTTGAAACACATGGAGAATGCCCTCCGTGGGGACTCTTGGGTGTGTGAGGTTAAGTCCCAGTCTTAGCTCAAGCTGCCATGTCTTTCTCCTCTGCAGGCGGCCTTTGTCCTGTTAAAAATGAAATCTCAACCACACAGAATGCCTGGAAGTTTCAGTAAGAAAAGCAATCAAACTTCTGGTTGCGGTCTCCATTGATTAAGCACCTACTATGTGCCATATACCGTTCTATGTGCTGCACCTACTTATTTCACTTACTCTTTACAACACGCCTGCCAGGCAGGTGTTACCTCCACTTAATAAATGTGGAAACTGAGCCCCGGATTGGTTCAGTAAGGTAGCTAAAGTACATGACTCAGAGGTGGCAGTCGGGATTTTTTTTTTTTTCGTTTAATTTTTTTTTTTTAATTTTTAAATTTCTTTATTTTTACAGACTGCATTTTTGAACCAACTCTTTACCTCCAAAATGTGTGCACCTGATCACTCCACAGTGTCTCCTGACCAGTCCAGAAAGACATCAGTTAACTTTACACCTGCAACTGGATTTGTACCCCAGCTTTATTTCCATTTGACTGCCACCTCTCCTGGTCCATTCTAGAAGTAGAGGTGGAAGCAGTGGAGCCAGCAGTCACCTCTGGTTCTCACAAGCTACCATGGGTGATGTGACCAGGCTGCTGGCTTGGGCTAAGGGACAGGAGTTCCTGAGCTCCAAGGAAAAGTTAAGCATCAACTGGCTAGCACCATGGATAAGCACATCAGCAAAAGTTTGACAAGATAGACTGGGGTTAAAATTCATGGATGAGTTTAGAAATCAGAAGTAAATCAGGAAAAAAATTGATGTACAAGCCAATTCCATAAATACTAGAAACTAGCAGAAACATTAAAATTCCCCATTACTTGAGCCTGACTGAAACTCCAGTCCCGTCACTGTAGTAATTTAAACTCAAGTATTTATTTTGGCTTCTGCTCTCTCAGTGACTTGTTCTAATTGTAATGCTTTGATGAGATGCACAAAAGAAATAAAAAATATGATTGAGAAGCCAGAGAGTAATATCTTGGTTTAAAACAACTGTGAACACAAACTTCAATCTTTGGCTAGGCTATAAGGGCTGTCTTAGACTAAGGAGGGCAAAGAATTTTAAGATGTTATTTGGAAAGGCTTTTTGGGGGCGTTTAGAATTGGTATAAATGTATTCTAACATTAGCTTTGTAGAATGTATTTCCACAAAAAATGCCTCTTAGGTTGCCTTTAATCAATGTGCATTTGACATCTATAGCTCCATTTTTTTGTAAACTTCTATGATATTGCATAGCTTATAAGCAAGTAAATTCAACTTTATGCTGAGTTCAAACAACATTTATTGTATTTGGGCTCCCTCTTTTCCTGTAAATAAGTCAATATGTTTCTCTCCTGTTTTATGTGAAGTGCCTGCAAAGATCTGCATACATTTAATCATCTTGGTGGAGTGCTTACCTTAATCAGATATTATCTTTTTTGAAGTCAATAGCAATAATAAATAATGAATGTAATACTTATAAAATATTGCCACATGTCTGGTATTCTCAATTAGAACTGGGTTTGAAGCCTAGGCAAGCTACTTGACCACCATGGGCAAGTTAATTATTCCTCAAATCATCAGTTTTCTTATCTGCAAATTGGTGATAGAGACCATTGGTTTATGCAGATAATTAATTGAGATAATATACGGCATGTTGGTTTGCTAGGGCTGCTATAACAAAATACCACAGACTGGGTGGCTTAAAAAATAGAATTTTACTTTCTCATGATTCTGGAGACTAGAAGTTCAGGATCAAGCCCCTCTCCTTGGTTTATAGATGGCTGTCTTCTCCCTATGTCTTTATATGGTCTTCCCTCTGTGATTGTTTGTGTCCTAAACTCCTCTTATTATAAGACCACCAGCCATACTGGATTAGGACCATTCATATGATCTCATTATTGCCATCAACTTGAAGAAGATAACATCTAATCAAGGTGAACATGCACCAGGTTAACTAAATATAGGCAGGTCCACATAGGTGCTTCATGTAAAACAGGAAGGAAACGCACCTGCTCACTCAATCACCTCTTTAAAGATCTTACCTGTAAATTCAATCACATTCTGAGGTACTGGGGTTTAGGACTTGTGAAGTTGGGAGGGGACACACAATTCAGCCTTATCCTGTGTGAAGTGCCTACAACACAGCACATTTTTAAGTAAATGCTGTTTCTCTTTTCCTCCCCACATCCAAGGTTTAGTGTCAAGGAAACACTGAGCATGTATACAGACTTTGAGAGAATTTTCTAGGCTGTTTAACCAAGATACTGAATTGTAGAATGATCCCATCAAAATAGGATGTCCACTGTCATTCACATAACAAATCCTCAGTTTAAAAATGTAGGAAAACTGTCTTCATTTTATGTCCCCCAAAGCATATCTAAGTACAAAGAGGAACTTTTTGACATTAAGTCTATCAGATCCTATTGATTTCACTTTTGGTCAAAGGCAAGCAAAGAACATGAAGACCAGTCAACAGCAACAATGAAGGTAGTCATGATGTGATCAGGGTAATAACAGTTGCTAACATTTATTGAGCACAAACACATATGAAAGCCTTTCAAGTCCATTCTCTCCTGTGAGCTATCAGAAGGACTCTACCAATGGGTGACTGTGTATGGTCCCAGAATAAGATGTAGGTCTTCCTTCCTTCCTTCCTTCCTTCCTTCCTTCCTTCCTTCCTTCCTTCCTTCCTTCCTTTTTTTCTTTCTTTCTTAAGGAGATCACATCGGAAATTTCTAACACATAAGAAAGGATAAAATTGGTGTTGATATCCTGAGAGGACTCACCATCTCAAATGATTATTGTTACTCAACATGTAGTTTTGCTGACACTTAAGAACAAATAAATGATATTCAAGTCAACTTGAAAAGGCTGAATCCACTTTTGGGACTGGCTCATGTTTTGGAGATCGAGGTTCCTGAGTTGGGGGTCAACTCACTTGGAGAGCTTGCTTGTGCCTTCTTCTCTACCTAGCATGCTGCTCTGCACACTGTGAAGATAAATATTTGTTTAATGAAAGATACATCCTCCCCACCAGATCCAAGTTATGCTCTCTCTCTATCAGGGTTAGCATGGCCAGTGACTCTTATGGGCTTGTACCTCAAGCAGTTCTGTCTGAGCCCCTTCTTATGGACAATGATGAGACCCCCCCCCCCCCAAGAATGCACTGCACTACCATTTGGTCTCTTTGCAATATACTCTCAAGCGCTTGGGGATTTTGAACAGGAATCTTAGTTATGTGAACGTATCTATAAAACAATTGTTGGAAAAACAGAGAGACCAAGTGTTGAAATTCCAAAGTTTTTACTTGCTGGCAATTCTATGTATGGTTCCCAGGAGAGACAGATGTGGCAGCTGCCACTGACGGCGAGAGAAACACACGTTTGAGATGCTGCAAGTCACAGGAACCTTTAGGCCAAGGCGATGCCTCCTGGATCTGCTTTGCTTATTTCTGTCTGAAGTCCCTCCCTGGACTCAGTGTAACCACCATCAAGAAGGGTCAAGTGGGCCTTGCTTTGGCTTGAACAAAAGCTTAGGGGAAAGGGCTGCATGTGGGGCACACACAGAGAACTGTCTTCTGGCTTCTCACTTTCTGGATAAGCTCTGGCCTGCGGGTAGTGCCTCGACTTTCTGGCTGCCTGTCAGCTCCATTGAGCAGCAGCGCTGGTTGGGTCACACACAGCATTTTTTCTGTCTGAAGGATGACCTGGTTAGCAAAGGACAAATACTAGAGCTCCCAAAAAATAATTAAGTTTTTGGGCCCCTTTCCACAAACACAAATCTGTGTGAGGTTTTCTGGAGCAAACTCTGTCGACTCCGTTCCAAAGGCCAAGAGGCAAAAAACACACTGGTCAGTCACCCATGCTCTCTCCATAAATAGCACCATGTATTTCTGAAGCAATGAGACAGTGTTAGGCAATCCTGGTTATGGTACCAGCTGGACAATTACTTTAATGGTCATGGACATAACTGAGATGGATAGAGGGAAAGGCTAGTCAGACTTAATTACTGCAGTAATTAAGGAAGTTTTCTCACTTTGAAGTTAGGCTAATAATGCTGTGCCACAAGGTTATCCATTTACCCAGAGAAACCTATATATGCAGAAGACCGTGCTGAAAACTGGTGTTGAGAATAAACAAAATGGTGGGGGTGAAGGCCCAAAAGACCAGCTGCCTCCTAAGTTCTCCATAAATGTCCATTGACAGTGGAGTGGTTGGAGAGGGAGAAAGCAGTAGGCATTTTAAATATGGGTATTTATTCAGATTCCTTAAATAGTTAATGAAAATATTAAAAATTGCTTTCTTCCACAGAAATAATAATTAAGAACCAAGACTAAATAGAAAATAGCATAGGAATAGCAAGCTCCTTTCTGGTTTGGGGGAACCTTGACTGAAATCTGATAGATGTGAATAGACTCCTAGAAGGATCCGTGAACTTCCAACAGGTAAAGGGGGGAGGGGTTATATGCCAGTGGACCAGGGAAGGGTTGAGAAAGGGACAGATTAAAATATCACATGGAAACATAGGAAAACTCCTGGGGAAAAACTAGCAGACATGTTTATCCTGTGACTTGAGTGGTTGGCTTGAGAAAGGGGAAAAATGAGCTAGCATTAATCATGCTCCCAAGTTCAACTCTAGCTTCTAAAAGAGAGACAATAACTAGTAACACTGCTCCTGGTCCTCACAACCCCAGGGTCAAGTCCTGGCTGGAATTATGCAAAACTCTTCCACACAAGCCCTAGAAATTTGTACATTTAAGCTTATTCTGGAAGACACCCTATGTGAAGAAATGAATTTTTCCTCTGTCTAATTTTGAAAGAATCTGCACTTAATAAGAGGAACTGGGTGCTTTAAAAAAATTCTTCTATTGTTTGTCTCAAGAAGTGTTTTGCAGCAAAGACTGACCAATGGCACTAATCACATCTTTCTCAAGTTCAAGTTTAGAAAATAGGTGGGTTTTTTTTTTTAATTAATAGAACAAGAGAAGTCCTTCTAAACAACACTTTCCCTTCCCGTTGCTTCTCCCTTGTGGTAGGTGTGGTCTTTTGGCATTACAGTGATCAACTAAAGGCTTAACCAAGGTGACCTTGGGCAGTGGTACTTCAGAACACTGCATGGGTGGGGAGTGCAGATGACAAATCAAAACCAACATCACTGTTCAGCTGCCTGGTATGCACCTTAGGAAATCAGGCACACCCATGCTAAATAAGGAATTGGCCCACACTCAGGGGATGTCTCAATGCATACCTTCTTTCCAAGATATATATGGTACGGAGAGAGTCAAACAAAAGGTGGAGGTAGGTGAGGAGACAGGGAGGGAAAGGAAAGGACAAACCAGAACATCCATGAAGCCACTTGTGAAGAGAAGACCCTCCAAATGCTGCAGTTTCTCCTGTGCCAAAGACGGATGTTCAGGAGGAGTCAAATTTTAGCCCAGGAGAAATAAATCAACTATGGGGCAAAAGGTTTAATGAGAGAAAAAGCATCATTCCAAGTATGCGGTGCAGTCCACATCCAAAATTTCTAGGTCAAATAAGATGAGGAACTAATGTGGGAAAAGAAAACAGCAGCCGGGCCCCACAGGCGGTGCATCCCAGGGTCCCCACACCCTGGTGTCCTGCCCAGCCAGCGGAGGGAAGCTCAGAGCTTATAGTTCTTCAAGCTTGGAGAATATAGGCAGGGGAATTTCTGACTTGTTTGCCCTTCAATTTGCCTTTTCCATGAAAATGATTAAGAAAAAAAGATCTCAGAAGAGAATGGGGTTCACAGTAATGCGGAGGGTTGTATATTTTCCATGCTCTGTGGAAGGCAACAGACTTTGGAACGGTAAAATCTTGTTTGCTCACATGTCTCTGAGTAATTTAAAGGGGGGGAAAACACTCAGAAAATTATTGATTAGATGCCAATTCACATAGCTCTCTTTGTCTGCTTTTTATTATCAGTATTTCTTTAAAAGGCTAATAGATCCCGGTCTTGACAAGCATGAAGCCAGAGGTGGGCTCTCATCCAGTGTTTTCATTTTTCAGCCCTCAAGAGGCAATGATTAGATCTTAATATTGAATGCACAAACCACACTCACTGTGTGAACTCTCCGAGAGGGCTCCCACGTAGGATAAAAAAAAGTGAAGAGGCTTTATTGGAAAGACTGTCAAAGGGAGAAGGGCAGCGCTTTGGGCCTCTTTGGGCCAGCTGATTAGGGAGGAGTCCACTTTCTTATGAACACTCTAAATCCACCCTCCCCAGGGGCAGGGAAACCTGAGAAGATTTCAGTGATTTAATTTCTGTTCTAAGAATAGCCAAACTTGGGGTGGTGAGGAGAGCAAAGTCAACCACTGAGAGAACATTTGCACATGGAGCAAAGTCCCCTGAATCTTGGGTAATAGCTGGGAGCAGAGTTTCGTTCTTCTGTATCTCATAAACTAGAAATGAACTCGGTGAAACAGGCGAGTCAACGGATGCTCTTTGCAGATCACGTGATCCAAAACTAAGTACTGGGGGCCAAACACAATGAAAATGTACTTCCGGTCATAAGTTCATGGTGATGCTTCTCGGTGGCATTACCTAATTCAGCAAGCTCTGAAGGCATTTTCTTCATTACAGGGTGGTCAAGATTATGTTGTCACAATTTCCTCGCATCTATGCATGTCACACAATCAACCTCTAAATGATGTAGACCTCTGTCTTCACAGAGGGACTGGTTGTAGTTTCTGGGTGTGCTCTTGGGGTTAGATACCCACTTCACCCATTGGCTCAGTGAAAAATTCTTCCTCCAAGGAAAAAGAGATACAAATTCATGAATGGCCCAAAGCCCGACATCTCGGTTATCTTCTGAGATAATACCAGATCCTTCTGATGGCAGCATCTCTCTGTAACTTGGAAGGACTGGCTGAATGAGAATTCCTCTACAATGTTTAGTTGGTCCAATAAAAATATCTCTCCATATTTACCTGATAACATTTAGAACATACCCTGCAGTAAAATTAATTAGAAACGACAATCTATATGAGACCAAACATGTAAAAGGCAATATACAAATCAGTTTTATTTATATCTCAAGGGTATATTAAATGTTGCATTTCAATATCATTTTGCATTTGACGGTGAGCCCAGTCTATACTCTCTGGGAGCCCTGAGTAATACATAACGCCTAGCCTCAGTGAAGGATTCAGATGAGGTCATAGAATAAAAAAGTCTTTTCCATTTTGTTAGGACTGAGGTGTTATGTTAGTCAGCTTTCTGATACTATAACAAATACCTGAGACAATCAACCTATAAAGAGAAAAGGTTTATTTGGGCTTACAGTTTCAGAAGTTCCAGTCATTGATTGATTGACCTGTGGCAAGGCAGTGCATCATGGCAGAACTGCGTGGTAGATCAAAACTGGATACCTCATGGCTGGTATGGGAAAGACCAAAAAGAAGAGATTAGGGTTCTAATAACCCTTTTAAGGGCATGTCCTCAATGACTGGAAGACTTCCCACTAGACCCTACCTCTTAAATGTTGTATTACCTGCCGGGTACAGTGGGACATGCATGTAATCCCAACAGCTTGGGAGATTGAGGCAGGAGGATCACAGGTTCAAAGCCAGCCTCAGCAACTCAGCAAGACCCTAAGAAACCTGGTGAGACCCTGTCTCAAAATAAAAAATAGAAAGGGCTGGGGATGTGGCTCAGGAGTTGAGCACCCCTGGGTTCAATCTCTGATACCAAAAGGAAAAAAAAAGTGATACCACCTCCGAATATCACTGAGCTGGGGACTAAGCCTTTAATTCATTGGCCTTTAGGGGACATTTTAGATTCAAACTATAGCAGATGTCATGAGAAGCCATGCCCCCAAGAGTATCTCACAAACACATTTGTTTTTTGAGGGAGTTTACATATGCTTGATCCTTAGCAGATTTGTCACTATAACCAGAGCATGGTCATATGTGAAACCCAGATATCACCATCCTTTCTTATTCTGCTTTATTTGCTGTGTTTTGCCATGGTTCCTTCGATAGAAGTGTTCAGTGGGTTCTCTTCCTTTGTCACTGAATGGAATGCATATTTTTGGAGGCTGATATATAGTTGGAAAGGTAGCAAACGTATCATATTTAGATGGAATTTAAATGTTGGCATCATCTTACCAATTACTATTTCTATATTCACAGCCAGATTTAGGGTAAGTGTCCTTCACAGAAAAGCAGCACAACATTCCTGAGTGGGTTCCTCTGAGAGGGCCAGAACCACTCAAGTTGTTCCCTGCTGGCTTCTCACAAACCTCCTGGGTGGACATTGAACACCAGCAACAGTGTCCAAAATTGAATGATTTCTTATAGAAATTTTATTTATTTTTTTTACTTTGATTCATTGTACACACATGGGGTACAACTTTCGTTTCTCTGATTGTACACAAAGTACACCATTTGAGTCATATACATGTACATAGGGTAATGATATTTGTCTCATTCTATAATTTTTCCTTCCCCCTCCCCTCCCACCCCTCATTTTCCTCTATACAATCCCTCCTTCATCCATTCTTGCCTCCCCTCCACCCCTCATTATGTATCCTCATCCACTTATCACAGAAATAATTCAGCCTTTGGTTTTTGGGATTGGCCTATTTCACTTAGCATGATATTCTCCAACTCCATCCATTTACCTGCAGATGCCATAATTTTATTCTTCTTTATGGCTGAATAATATCCCATTGTGTTTATATACCCGTTTCTTTATCCATTCATCTATTGAAGGGCATCTAAGTTGGTTCCACAATCTAGCTATTGTGAATTGAGCTACTATAAACATTGATGTGGCTGTATCTCTATAGTATGCTGATTTTAAGTCCTTTAGGTATAGGCCAAGGAGTGGGATAGCTGGGTCAAATGGTGGTTCCATTCCAGAATCTCCACACTGCCTTCCAAAGTGACTGCACCAATTTGCAAGCCCACCAACAATGTATAAGGCCAAATAGAGACCCAGTGAAGGTCTATCTTCTTGTTAGACATCTTAATTGGGAGGTGAGAAAGTGAACCCACAGGAGATCTAGATCTTGTCCTGGTCTAATGGGAAGTTTTTCAAAAGAAGTCATGAGAATTCCTGGGAATTCAATGGTCTCTTCCAATTTTTATTGTCTCACTCTCAGAAGTGACTTACTAAGAATCTCTCATTTAACTACAGAAGTTAGTTATATACCAAGAGAAACATTTAAGACCTTGATGGCTTTTGTTTGCAGTTTGCTTGTACATTTCATGTCCCCCAGAGCAGATAACAAGGGGTGTTCACTAACTAGAGTCAGAAACTTCTCAACCCCAAATGTCCGGAAAGCCCTGTGTTCTGTTAGTCCTAACACACATGCGTCACCCATAAGCAGTGTCGAATAGTGCAAGACAATAAAATCCCTTTGTGTTTTCTGTTTTAGGGAAACCCTGCATGGTTGTACTAGGGTCATAAAAAATTACTAATGTGTTTTCTCATGGAGCTGGGCCACCACATAGACCCTGTGCAGTGGTAGCGTACACAGCCTGTAATCACAAACAAATGTATTCCACAAGCAGAAGAGCGGTTATATGAGAAAGTGTGAGAGGTTAGAGTGTGAGCCTTGGTGTCAGCTCTGGAGCAGGTCCCTCCACAGTGGAGGACCCCGGAGGCCATGCAAGTGCAAATGACAAAGCCTGGGGATAGTGGGAGGGAGGAAGAAGCCAAGAGGGATGAGGTCACCCCAGCCAACATCCAGCTTCCCTCCAAGTGGGAAATCAGACAAGCCTTCAACAGCAGCAGTGCTCTCTGGGCTAAGAAAGGAGATGGAATTCGTGGGTCAGGTGGGGTGAAGTGTGGGAATCCCCGAAAGTGTGACATCAGTGGGTGTCCCACTGGGAAGGGTGGCTGAACTCAGAGCCAGCAGCCCTGGAGCCAGCTTTGTATCAGAGAGTGGGACGAGTTGCCTGCTTTTGTCCATGCCGATGTGACATGGCTCATGTGAGGAGCGTGTAAGGGGGCACTTCATCAGCACAGTGTCCAGGTTTGCCACCCCACTGAGGGCTGGCTTAGAAGGACATTCATGCTGCTTTCAGGGACCAGGAATCAGTCTGCCCTGATGAAACGAAAGTCTCATTTAAAAGGTGATGTGTAGCACATGTGAGGTCCTGAGTTCAACATCCCCAGTACTGGAAAAAAAAAAAAAAAAAAAAGGTTCCATCTTAATATCCAAAAAGGAAGTTTTGAGCAGTAAACAGTGATGTTTCTCCAAGTGAGTTCTTGTGAAAATAGGATTTTTCTTTAATTCTTCAAAATGGGAAAACAAACAAACAAATACCTCCACAGGAGCAAGTATAGTCCAATCCACAACAGTATTATGGGTGGAAACATCCAGGTTAAAACTCCGGGCGGGCACAGTGGTGCACAGCTGTAATCCCAGCAACTCAGGAGACTGAAGTAGGAGGATCGTGAGTTCAGAGTCAGCCTCAGTAACTTAGTGAGGTCTTAAGTAGCTTAGCAAGAACCGGCCTTAAAATAAAAAACATATATTTTTAAAAAGAGTTCAGTGGATGTGGCTCAGTGGTTAAGCACCCTAGGGTTCAATTCCTGGTGCCAAAAACAAGAACAACACCTACTGCTATTCCTGGCTCCACAACTCCCCAGCTGAGTTAGAGGAAGTTATTCACGCCTTCTGATCCTCAGTGTCACCCTCAAGAAAACAGGGATAGTAACATTGCCTTACGGACTGTCATAAAAATAAATCGCACACTTTCATCATTACTTTTATGTCAACAACTTTCAGGTCTTTTCTCTCCAGCCTAAGTTTCTCCTCTGAGTTCCAGGGCCATACATTCTGTACATGTCCACAGGCTCTTCAAAACAAGGCTGAATTCATACTCCCACACCTGTATTCTGCTCCGTTAAAGGTGCCAATCATGGGCCACCATAAAACAGATGTCTCCTGAACTTCTTCCCCTCCATCCTCACTCTCACACCAAATAAATCCCCAAATCTTGTTGGTATCAGCACTTTCAAACTTTTATTGTTACCTCCACTTAGCTCAGGCATGGTTTCATGCCTAGATCATCACGAGAGTCTCCTTGTCTCTAATCTTGGCTTATCCCCCTGACCCTTGTCCACACTCTATTCGGAGAAATCCTTGGAAAGAGGATGTCTGGTTCACTCCCCAGTTCAAATGGCTTCCTACTGTGCTTGATATATATATATATATACACACTTTTTTTATACTAGGGAATTGAACCCAGGGGCCCTTAACCACTGAGCCACAGCCCCAGCTCTTTTTATTTTTTATTTTGGGACAGGGTTTTGCTAAGTTGCTCAGGGCCTCGCTAAGTTGCCAAGGCTGGCTTTGAACTTGCAATCTTCCAACCTCAGCCTCCTGAGGCACTGGGATTCAGGGCAGGCACCACCACACCCAGCCCTTGAGATATTTATTATCCCTGCGTGGTTCTCTCTTAAATCTGATCCACCATCTTTGGTCTTCGCCGCTCCTGACACTCAAGCTTTCTCTGCTGTGCTGAATTGTATTGACACTCTCCTATCTCTCGTTATTCACAGAGGTTGTTCTCTCTGCCTGGAATCAGCTTCCCAACACTGTGTCTCCCATCCTCCATCTGATTAATCACTGCTCATCCGTCAGGTCCAATTTAGATATCACTGGCTACACACCAAGCCTTCCCTGTCCCCCCAAGGCTAGACAGGTGTCCCTCTCGGCTGCTGCCACAGTCCCCTATGATCTCCCGAACACAGGTACGAGGGCCTTATCACCCTGGGCTTGCCCAGTGGACCTGCACTCGATTGCAAATTCTTTGAAGACAACAATTGGGACCTATATTCATGATATCTTTTGGTGGCAGGTACCATCATGCCTTTCTCCTTCTTTTCCTCTTCCTCTTTCTCCCTTTTTTTTCCTACTCAGAACGACAGAGAGAAATGGTGGAAGAGAGAGTTTTTAAGCCAATTTGGCAAAGTGTTTCTGCTGCTATACTTGTAGGTGCTCAGAATACAGAAAGCTGCTAATAACAGGGTTTGTGGGAAGCAGTAAAAACTAAGAAGAGCTACTTCTCATAATGAGTTTTGGTTGAGTCATTGTTGTGGTTCGGATGTGTGGTGACCCCCAAAGCGCCTGTGTTACTGAAGAGGAAAATTCAGAGGTAAAATGATTGGATTATGAGAGTTACCTAATCAGTCGATCCTACTTCAACAGACTAACTGGGTGGTAACTGTAGGCAGGCGGGGCATAGCTAAAGGAGGTGGGTCACTTTGGATGTACCCTGAGAGGGTTGTTCTTCCCTGCAGCCCCTTCCCCCATCACTCTTCCTGGCCACCATGAGGTGAGCTGTTTTCCTCTTCCGGGTCCTTGGACCATAACATGCTGCTTTATCTTAGGTCCAGAGCAATGAATCAGTGGACTGAGCAATGGAATATGTGGACTGAGACATCTGAAACTCTGAAACTGTGAGCCACAAATAAACTTTTCTTCCTCTAAGTTGTTTTTAGTGGGTATTCTGGTCAGAGTGATGAAAAGCTTTTTCTTTTCTTTTCTTTTTTTTTTTTTTTTTTTTGGTTCTAGGGATTGAACCCAAGGATGCTTAACCACTAAACCACATCTCCAATCCTTTTTACACTCCATTTTGAGACAAGGTCTCACTGAGTTGCTTAGCCTCTCTAAATTGCTGAAGCTAGCTCTGAACTTGTGATCCTCCTACCTCGGCCTCCCAAGCCACTGTGCCTGGCAATGAAAAGCCTTTTAACATAGGATTTGGTACCAGGAGTGGGCTTGTTGCTCTAATCAACCTGACCACATGGTTCAGAAACCTTTGGAAATGATTTGCAGGAGGAATTTGGAAAAGTTTGGAGATGCAGGCCGGAAAAGCCTGAGACTCTTGTAAGCCATGCTGAATGGGAAATTTTGATGGGAGCTTAAAAGACCAGAATGCTGACAGGAATGAGGACTGTGTTCATGAGGGTCAGAGGGAAATGCAGACTCTGTTGGGAATTAGACTCAAAGTCACTTGTGTTATGTTATGGCAAAGAACTTGGCTGCATTTTGCTTATGTCCTGAGACTTTTTGAGAGACTGAATTTAAAGGTGATGGAGTAATTAACCTGCTGGTAGAAACTTCAAGGTAGCATACACTTCAGTCAATGGCAAGGGTATTGCTGTTAGCTTTTAGCCAGGTGTACTGTGAGATTCAGGAGCTGAAAGCCAAGCTGAAAAAATTTTTAAACTTGCAGTTTCACCAGAAAAAAAAAAAAACATTATATTGGGGCTAAAAAAGGTGTGCTTGTTAAGGAGATTACAACCACTAAAGAAAGGCTAAGTTCTTTACACAGAGACAATAGGAAAATGACTGGAAGGCATCTCAAGAATTTGCAAGACCACACCCACTGAAGGCTCAAGGATATAGAAAGAAAAATGTATTTGATAAAAGATTTTTGGAGCAACCTGCTAGTGTAGGGGGCACCTAGAAAGCTGTTTTACCATGCATAGTCATAAAAACACTCAAAAGCCCCTGTAACCATCATTCCAGGGGCTCAGCTTTTGTGCAAGCTGGCAGCAGACTGGTGTCATCCACATGGTGCTAGTTCTATAAGAAGGCAGGATGCTGAGTTAAGGGGTCATGGAGGTTTCCACCAAGATTTCAAAGGAAGACCAGGAAGTCAGGCAAACTGTAGCAAGGTTGGAGTCCCTGAGGGCTGCCTCTGAGAGGGCAATGCATGAAGTTGTAAAAGTGAAGCCAAATCCAGAATGGAGCTCCCAGGAATTAAGAGATGCTACTAACATGGACTGTCTTCTGAGAAAAGCTGCTGGCTACGGAGAGAGCCAGGCTGCAAGATAGTCCATGTGACTATAACCTGCAAGGCCAAAGGGGTGGTGTTGCCCAAGCCTTTTAGAGAGTACATCTTCAGTGGTGTGTCCTAAATGCTATATACAGAGTTACAGGACCTGTTTGCCAGGCTGGATTTTGGACTTCTTTTGGTTCCATGTTCCCTATTCCTCCTTTTTGAAATGGGAATGTTAATTATGTGCTACCATATATTATTTATATACATATATGTGTATATATATATATATATATATATATACACACACACACACACATATATATATACACACTTACTTTGGACTTTCACAGGGACTTATAGCCAATACTTTGCCTTGAGTCTCAGAAGAGGCTTTGGCCTTAGACTTTTGGCCAATGCTGGATCTATGAAGATTGTGAGACTCTTGGAGATTAACTAAATGCATTGAATTGTGAGATGGACATAAAAATTTGGGGGCCAAGGGTGGAATGTTATGGTTTAAATGTGTGGTATCACCCAGAAGTGCTTGGTTAATGCAAGAATATTCAGGGGTAAAATGAAAATTCAGGGGTAAAACCTAATCAGTTTGTACTAATTTGAGTGGACTGACTGGGTGGTAAATGTAGGCAGATGGGTCATGGCTGGAAGAGGTGGGTCACTGGGGATGTGTCCTAAAAGGATTGTTCTTCCCTGCAACCCACTTCCTGACCACCATGAGGTAGGTTGCTTTCCTCTGCCCTGCCCTTGGACCATAATGTGCTGCCTCATCTTGGGCCCAGAGCGATGGACTTAACCATCTATGGACTAAGTCCTCTGAAACCGTAAGCCCCAAATAAACTTTTCCTTCTCTAAGTTGTTCTTGTAAGACATTTAAATCAGTAATGAAAAGCTGACACAGTCATCAAGAGAAAGCATAACATTTTATTATGAAATGCTTACTTCAAAAGTAAAATAAAGTAGAAGACATAAGGGAAAAAACAGCAAAGAAAAAAGTATAAAAAGATTCAACATACAATAGGAATACATAGTAGATAAGGAAAAAATTGTTATTACTAGACCACAGCAGGTAATAAACTAGGCTTGGGTGGGAAGCCAACTAGCACTCTCCAATTTAAGAGAGAGCGAGCACCCTATGGTTTGGATCTGAAATGCCCCCAAAGGCTGATGTATTTAGAGCTTAGTCCCCAGCCTGGTGCTATTGGGAAGTGGCAGAAACATTAGGAGGTGGAGTTTGGTGGGAGATCCTCAAATCATGAGGGGTATGCCCTTGAAGCACAGAGTGGGACCCCAGCCCCTTCCTCTTTCTCTCATTTCTTGGCCAGGAGGGGAACAGTTTTGCTCTTCCACACATTCCTGCAAAGATGTGTTGCCCCTCCTCCCCCTCAGACACCTAAAAGCATCATGTCCCCCCAATTCATGGGACCTCTAAATCTGTGAGCTTAAATAAGTTGATTTTCTTTATCTTTACAAGGTGATTATCTCAGGCATCTGTCATAGAATAGTGTTTATTAGCCAATTTTCAGGTTAATTTGACCCATAATTTATAGATACATTCCAATCCACAGACTCCCATTCCCACTAGATTTAAATGAGAATCAGTCGAAGGACTCAAACCCTGAAATGTTTCAATTCCTTCCCCCTTCCCCTTACTTCTCCATTTGAGTTCATTTTTCTAGCTTTTTCTCTGTTTTATTCACATTTGCTAAATAATTTCCTAATGTCCACTTTACTATATGTAGTTAGTGAAAGCACCCAGAAACCACTCTGCTGTGGGAACTCACGCAAGAGATTTTATTAAGCAGACAGGGAGAGTGTCTGCCGGCAGGGTGAGAGCAAGGGAGAGACAGAGAGACAGAGAAAGTGAGTGAGAGTGAGGAGGAGAGAGAGAGAGACAGAGAGACAGAGAGACAGAGAATGCACAAGAGTGAGAGAGAGAGAGAGAGAGAGAGAGAGAGAGAGAGAGAGAGAGAGAGAGAGAGAGAGAGAGAGAATGGCCGGGGAACCATTCTTAAGTAGACCAAGTTCACAGGCTAACAATCTGGACCAATGGCTGGCGAGGAGGTTCGGGGGCTAACAATCTGAACCAATGGCTGGCTAGGAAGTTCTCAGACTAACAATCTGGGTTGTAAAGTGGTGTGCGGGAGGCAGAATAATGGCTGAGGCAAAATAGCAGATCTGATGCCAATAGTTAGTCTGTGAAAGAAATATTCGTTGCCCTTCTATACTATATTCTGGGTTAAAATGCAACAAATTACCCCTTAAAAGAACCAGATGTGGGCTTTGGTTCTTCTATCTTCCATCTCTGCTGAGAAGGCAGCTCTGACAATTCATATGTAACTTAGGGTGCCCTGGAAGATTGGAAGAAGCTGAAAACAATAAAAAGCAGATAGCAGCGAGGCTTTATACAAGTTACATGTTACTGACATCTGGGAATTGTGACAAGTTCACTTTCATTATTCCTTCTCCAGTGCTTTACTTTTCTTTATGTAGATTCGAGTTTCTGACCTGTATTATTTTTCTTCTCCATGAAGAACTCTTTGAAAATTTCTTGCAGGAGTGAATTGATGGAGATGAATTCCATCAGTTTTTGTTTGTCTGAGAAGGGCTTTATTTCCCCTTTAAAATATTATAGATTTCATTTTTTTAGAGTAGTTTTAGAAATATTGAGCAAAAAGTACAGAGCTTTCATGTACCATGCCCCCCCACACACACACACACGGTGTTTCCCTTGCTCTTGACATCTGCATTACGCAATACCTTTGTTAGAGTTCTTACACCAATGTGAATGTGTTATTATTAACCGAAGTCTTCATTTTACAGTAGGACTCTGTGTTGTGTAAATTTTTGGATTTTGACAAATGCATAATGGCATATATCTGCCATTATAGTATGACACAGAATACTTTTGCTTCCACTAGCAAAAAATGAGAGTTGCCATTGCTCCACACCCTCTCTAGTATTTGCTTGTCAGTATTTTGGGTTTTCACTCTGTAGTATGTGGTAATGTTTTATTGTTGTTTTGATTTTCAATTCCCTATGGAACATATTTTTATATCCTAATTTTTTATCTTTGGTGAGTGTGTCTGTTGCCCTCTTTTTCATTGGGTTGTTTCTTTTCAACTTTGTTGCATTTTAAGAGTTATTTGTGTATTTTGGATACAAGTCTCTGGCCAGATAAGTGACTTACAAATATTTTCTCTTAGTCTATGTCTTGTCTTTTCATTCTCTTAATCTCTTTCATTTTTGAAGGATAGTTTTACAGGATGTAGAACTCCAGGTTGCCAGGTGTTTCGTTCAACACTCTGTATTTCCCTCTGATCTCTTGTTGCTTGAGTGGTTTCTGAGGAGGAATTCAAAGAAATGTTTATGTTAATTCCACTAATAGGTAAGCTGTTTTGTTTCTCTGGCATCTTTCAAGATTTCCTCTTTGTCTTTGTTTCAGTGTTTGTTGTTATTGTTGTTGTTTTCAATCTGCATATGACATACCAAAGTACGTATTTTTATTTGCACACATTTTTGTTGTCTTAGCTTCCTAGATTTGTGGTTTGGTGTCTTCCTAGCCACTAATATTTTAAATGTTTGCCCTGTTCCATTACCCCTTTCTTTTCCTTCTAGTATTCCAATTATTTATCTTTTGACTTTTGAAATTGTCACATGGTTCTTGGATATACTGTTTTTTTTTCATTTTTATTGTTAGTAGTAGTAATATTATCTTTTGTATTTCAGTTCCAGGAGTCTCTATGGTCCTATCTTTAAGTGCACTGTTTTCTTTTTTTTTCCCTACGTTATGTCCAGTATACTAAAGAACCCACTGAAAGTGTTCCTTATTTCTACTCCAGTGTTTTCAACTTCTAGCATTTCTTTTGGATCCTTAAAAATTTTCTCTCTTACTTACAGTACCATCTGTTCTTTCATGTTGCCTATTTTTCCCATGAGAGCCTTTAACATATTAATCACAGTTATTTTTAATTCTCTAATAATTTGAATCTGTCTTACTCTGGTTCTGATAATTGCTTTGTTGTTGTTGGATTTTTTTTTCAGACTATGTTTATTCTTGTGCTGTAAACTTTAACTGAAAATCTGACATGATGAATCAGGCAATGGTGTTAAGCTTTATGTTAATCTGGCTAGTAGTTGCGTCATATTTAATGTTTACTGTAGCTGCAGATGCCAAAGATTTCAGATTCTTTTTCTTCTTCTTGCTGCATCCTTCATTTTTCCCTATAGCAGATATATTCAGTTTTTTCCCTTGTCTTTAGCTTGATTTGGCTTCCAGTATTAAAAGGTGGATGAGATAAGGAAGAAACAATAAATGAAAATGAAAAGGAACAGTCAGTGAGATAGGAGAGAAATGAGAAGTGCCTTGTGCTCTAGAAGTCAAGTAAAGAAAGTCCTTTAACAATTCACAATACCAAATCATGGAACAAGCCTAAGTGCCCTCGGCAGATGAATAGAAAAATAAAATGTGGTATATAACACAATGGAGTGCTATTCAGTCATAGAAAATAACAAAATTATGTCATTTGCAAGAAAATGGATGGAACTTGAGGACATGTTAAGCAAAATCAGCCAAACTCAGAAAGGCAAAGATCATATGCTTTCTCTCTAATATGGAAGCTACAGAGAATAAAGGGAGAAAAATGGGGAGGGGCTCATGAAAATAGAAGGGAGACAAGTAGAGGAGAAGAGAGAGGGAGGAGAGGTGGAAAAAGGGAATAAAATTGATCAAATCATATTGCGTGCATGTACGCATATGTATCAATCCCACATATATAATATGTATAATTATAATGCACCAATAAAACAATTTAGAATAAATTAAAAAATAGAATTGGGGGAGAAGTGCTTTAGAGAAGGGGAGGGCTGATCAACCACATCAGCTATTCAGATGATTCAGCTAAGATGAGGCTTAAGGGTTGACCTATGGATTTAGCAAGGGAGGACACTGGTGAACCAGACAATCCCAGTGCCCTTGATCACGCAGGGTGATAGTTTAAGCAAGGAAAGAAAAATAAGTTGAGTATGATTCCAGGTCAAGAAACAAGGAAATGGAGTTATTGTCAAAAGGTTGACCTCTGTTTGGCTATTTGTCTGAAGGGTCACGGCATGCATTGGTCCTGTCTTGTCTCCTGGCTGAACCACTGCTTGTAAATTATAGTTCAAGTTTGTTAATGAGTTCAGGGATGAGGTCCGTGCCTCCATCATGTAACCCTGAACCCGTGCCTAAATCGACTTAGATTTTCTCTCTATGAAAATAAATATTTTTGGTCACCACTAAAAGAAAATATCAAACTTGGGAAATGCTGACCTGAAAATGACGCTGATGCTGGATTTTCTAAAAAGGAAAGCCACAGTCCCCACGTACCTTTAAGTCCATGGAAATGGAAATATTTTACAAGAAGAAAAAGAAAAACTGTCCAAATGCAGAGAGTAGTTTAGGTGTCTCTCACGTAATTACTGAGGTTGTTAAACTAGTGAGGTTCTGGTGAAAATAGAAATTCCTCATTACCACAATCACTTGCCACTTCACAGGAAGTGAATAAGTGATATAATCAATGAATAGGATTGATGGTTAGTTGCTACTCAGTAGTTTTTCCCATTAATCTAGCCACATACTAATCATTGTTTCTTATTTCTCTGGCCCTATCAACCCAACTCGAGTGTCTTGAGGATCATATTATGAGATTTATTTCTTTACATTCCTTACAATACTTAATTCAATATTATAGCTATTACTTAATATCTACTTATTTAGTGAATAAAAATATTAAAGAAATTTAATTGTTAATTCAAGTTAAGTCAAGAAATAATTTAATTTAAATCTTTAAGACAAGGAGATAAGAGAAACAACCCAAATAAGTCTTACAAAACTCAGATTATGACACTTTTTAGCATAAAATACATTGGCCCCAACATTCCTCTGATGTTTTGGTGTCCAGTGTCCTTCCTTATCAGAAGACTTCCAACTACTAAATCATAAACCTTTATTTACTATTGCCAATCACTGGTTTCTGGTGTCCCCAGAGATCCAATCTTATCCTTCCGAGAGTCTTGTGTAACTTGTGTTTTGGATGGTATTAGCTTGCAAGAGAAGCCAGCTGTCTATGTCTTGGATGTACATACTTTGGGGTGTCCTGGTGAGATGTGGTTATAGCTTTTCCCACACAATCTGATTGCATATGTGCCCCCAAGTTAGCTTCCTTTTTCTTACCAAGGGTGGGGGTAAGTTTTTATGCTTATAGCAGTAAAATAAATAAATCCACACCAACCGAAAGGTTTATGGATGGTCAGTTCTAGCCAAAGATTTTCAGCTCTGTTACTTATTCACATTCAAGATTGGCATTTATTATATCTGTGAGCTTCAGTAAAGGCACTGATAATAAGATTTAGAAAAGCAAAATGTTAAACACCAACGTAAGGAGGCATTTGTGATCTCTTATTTCTGAATTAGTTTTTTTTTCCTTTGTAAGTTGTGAACTTTAAAACAATAGAGATGTGTATTTGGAAATAGCATGTCACTTTTTTTCCATTTTCCCACTGCCGTGTGGTTGGTAACATGATCCTCGAGGTTGTAGCAGAACTTGCAAAATAAACTTGATCTTTCGAGTTTTATAACAATGATGGGTGAACCTCAGAAAGTTCAAAGATTCTGCTCAAATGGAAAATTAATATTTTTGTACTAACTTCCTGTACCTCTGAATCATTGAACTGAAGTTTTCACAACAGTGGTCATTTGTGACTGTTTCACCCCGGTGACAGAAAATTGCACACAGGAAAACCAAATCTTCCCCAAGCTCATTCACCCATCCTGCTATAGTTTATTGTAGTTTCTACTGTTTTGACTGAGCCCAGATTCAAACCCTGAAAATGAGGAGCACAGTGCTCAGATGTGCAAAGGTGGACATGGAAGTCAACTCTGTACAGATGTGCTGGGGATCCTGACACACCTAGTCCCTTTTGACCCCTGTCCTTCATGGAAGCCATTCCCCAGAGTCACTCCTAGACCAACAGCTATGCTCACCAAGGAGAGGGGGAGGTTCTTCCAGTTAGAGATCATCAAGACACGAGGGGAAATTTCCTGTTCTTAGCCTTTGCAATGATAGAAAAAAAGGAAAAACAAAATATCGGATGTCACTACAAGAACTCTTCAGTGATAGAGTTTCTTCTTATTTTACTAAATACTTTGAAAATTAATGCTCAATTATGAAAGCATAATTTTTACGTAGGTTCAAATCCTCATGTCACCATGTATCAGTGGTAAATAATGGGATATCTTTAAACATCAGTCTACTCAACTATAAAAAGTGAACAACAGAACCAGAGTTTTAGGGTTGTGGGAAGAATTAAACAGAATAATTTATACAAAGCAGAGAACACAATAAGTGCTCAAAAGAATATAGATTTAATTGTTGATAATAAAAATAATGTTGATTGACTGCAGAAAACACATCCAAGTATAAAGAAGAAAACAGCACATAATCACTGAACCATTATGGTCTATTTTCTGTTTTACCAGATAGTGCTACAAAATGCATTTCCTTTTGTGAAGATTTTCAAATACACAAAGTGAAAAGATAAAAGCAATCCATGCCCATATACTTTCCTCCTAGAGTCAATAATTACGTGTACTTTGCCATCTGTTTTACCAGTCTGTGTGTGTGTGTGTGTGTGTGTGTGTGTGTGTGTGTACACTGTTCTATTAATGCCTTCTTCTTTTCCACGTCCTTATATATTACCTGTGATGGATCCTCCTTGATACCACTTTCAGTGACAAAATTCAGGGGTGGGTCTATGAGCAGGAATACATATATACATACATATGTTTCATTGAAATATTTGAAAGTAAGTTACATTCATCATAACATTTCAACCATAAATATTTCAATATGCAGTTCCTAAAAATAAGGACACCCTCCCTCATAATTATGATACCATTATCACAACAGAATATGAATGATTATTCCTTACTGAACTTCAATACACAGTTTACATTCAAATTTTCTAATTGTTCCCAAAATAACTTTTTGCTATCTTTTTCTCCCCGAACCACTTCATAGTCTGTGTTTATGTTTCTGTTATTCTAGAACAACTATTTCGTCAACTTTGAATTACTCTAAGCATGCTTGTAGTGACACACACATACATTTGAGTGTAGGCAGTGGTTGCTGGTCCCCTAGCTTTACATGTACATTGCTTCTTTTTTTTTCCTATACAAATCATGCTAAGACGAATATCTCAGTGCATTAACTTCTTTCACCTTTTCTGGTTACTTCTGAGTAGTTACATTTCCTGAAAGGATAAGAGAATTTTTAAAACCCTGTTTACACATTAGCAAACTACTTTCCAGAAAAATATTTGACCACGCCAGCATAGCTGGGGCTCTCAATCTCTCCTCATCCTGGGGTTCCTGGTTTAAATGTCACCTTCTCTAGAGGACATTACTGGTCTTACTAGGTGACCTCTCTTGCCTTGCTTCCACAGCAGACCCTTTCATGTGGTTACTTTCTCTAGCTTCTCCCATCCATGAGCACAGACTTTCTCACTAAAAGTGTTACATTTTTTTCCCTCTGAAACTAGGAGCTCAGAGAAACTGATAGATTTCATTTTGTATTATGCTGATTTTCATAAAATTTCAACATAAAACTTCTGGCTCTTTATTTTTGCCAACATGATGCGTATTATAATTAAACATTGTCATACATACATTCAATGTTAAGAAACCCTTCAAAAAGTATTATTTTAAAATAAAATACTCTAAATATATTAGGTGAGTGGTTATGCTCTAAGCGTGGCAGATCTACAGGATAATACAGTCTGTGGATATTAAGAATGATATTCATAAAGAGATTGCAATAGCACTGGAAATACTTCTTAAATTGTGTAGGTAAAATAATTGTTAGAATTCCAGAATGCTAAATATAACACAAAAAGGTTAGTGAGATTTAGTCAATGCTGCACGGTAGGTGATCAAAATTGCTTATCTTGGGTATTTTCTTTCCTTCTGAAAAATGCACAATAATGAAAGATGGAGCTTTGGGAAAACATTATTTATATCCCTTGCTTACCAAACTATAAAAGTGGAAAAGAATTTCAATTTATGGCAATTTCTAACTTTTCAATCTGATTGTGTAGCATGAATTTAGTGGTAAGGCTAACTCAGCATTAAAATCAACGAACCAATAAATGAAGAAACTTTTTATAATTCTTCATTTCCTTCTGAAGATTTTCAGGCATATTCTATTACAACAGCATTGATAAGTATTCCATTTTTCATTTACAGGCCCCTTGACAAAGCTTATCAACACCTCTGTTCAATCTGATGACATGTGCATCTGTTGCCAAGTACATAACAAACACCAGGTTATTTCAGTGTCTTCAGCTGGAGCAGTCGTTAAAGATCATCTACTAGGCACTACTCACACCCAACATTGTGTCTGGTATTAAAGCAGCCTGTACTTCAGACCTGGGCTCCAGGCTGCAGAACTGCATAGCTAATGACCTGTGATCTACAGACTCATCTTTCCCTGAAACACGTGACAAACCTCCCAGACCCAAAGCCGAAGGAATTTATGGTTTTCCAGAGAAACGTGATATTTGCTTTGACAGTTTCACATAGCTTTAACCCGAAAGCAGATGAAGAGCTGAAGTTTCATCTTCATTCGCCTTTCCTGGGATCAAGCCCTTTGATGGAAAGAGATCACTGGGAATCCATCCCTAGGTCCGGAGGTGTTGGAGGCAGAAAACAGACATACAAATCCCAGTCTTTGGGCCTCTGGGAAAATACCTAGCCTCACTGCCCTCATCTACCAGGCTCATGTTGCCCGTCTGTCTCCAACATTAGCACAGCACTGACTCCCAGGACTGTGTGTGTCGGGAGGGCAGGAGGCATGGCCAAGAGCCAACTGTACTGCCTGGAGACCTGGCAGGCCTCATTAGACTTGAGCTGGTTTCTGAAATGTTCTGCCACTCTGCTACTCTGGCCTGGCACCCAGACCCCTACCGTTTTAGTTAACTTTTCACATTCCATTCTTCCCCCCAATCCTGCAAATAGGATCTTTGTTTTTCTCACAGCTCCAACATCAACACTCCTCCTGAGAAACACTTTTACAACCAATAGATAGTACTAGTGCCAATGCATCTTAGCCAGTTTCTACAGTCAACGGGAAACAAAGAAAGGAAACACTATAAAAATTGGTGTTGTGGACTAAAACCAGACACAATAAGTAATGGTCAGTGTGCACATTTAAGAACCTGGAAGCTTAGCATCTCTAAGGATTTCTTCAGGTAACATGCAAGGGTTTTGTGAGGGGGAGGCGACATTTTCTTACATAGCTCAGAGTTGAAGGATCCTCCAAAACAGACAGAGTCCAATAGAGCACACAGGTTGCCACAGAGCAAAATGGAAAGAGGCCTGTAGCTGTGCATCCAAAATACCTTCTCAGAGTGGAGACACAACTTTAGAATGTACAGGAATATGAGGCAACCAGCTGTAGCCAGCATGGTCGTGTGTTGGGGCTCCTGCATCAGGGAACATGGAGTGTTAGAAGGACCAAAGGAGGCTCAGAGTGGCTGGGATGTTTGGGGCAGGCATGTGGGTGGGAGAGGTGGTACAGGCTACTGAGGAAGGAAGGAAGGGAGAGAGGGAGGGAGAGGGAGGGGGAAAGCAGGAAAAGTTCACCAAGGGTCTGTGGGCCCTATTGAAGAGTGGAAAGTCATTTAAGTGTTTAAGCAAATTTGCTGCATGATCAGATTCATTGATGAAGCATGGAGAATGGAATGAAGGGGACAAAGTAGAGAGAAGACTAGTTGTAATAGCCAAGAAATGGATGACAGTGGCCTAGATGAGGGTAGTGTCTGTGGAGATTGAGAGACATCTATAAATTTGGGAGATATTTTAGGAGGTAGAATTGATAGAACTTGGTGATGACTAAAGATTTGGGGTGAGGGGGACAGGAACCAATATATAAGAACCCAGAATGACTTCCAGATTCTAGCTGAGGCATCTGAGTGGTGACATCAGGTCAATGGGGGAACCCAGGGGAGATGCACATTAGTGATACTAATCACTTCAAGTTTGGGTGGATTAAATTAAAAATATCTTTGACCTTCATTATTGAGCACTTACTATGTGCCAGGCCCTGTGAGACTTTTATATATATTGCCATTGTCATTCAAGTCTTTCAACAATTCTACATAAGGTAGATACTATTATGCTCACTTCTTAAAAACTCAAGCTGAAGCTATGTAACTATCTGTGTTGTCTCATATGTAGACAATAGCCACATACCACTAGTGACTTCTAAAATTGTGCAATGGAGGGACTTAATTAATTCATTGAATTGTCATTCAATTTTATTTCATTTTAATTAACATCAAATCAAATTTAAGAACCAACATCAAATTCAAAATTGGAAATGTTTAAGTATGTTTGGAACAATATGAGTATGTGAATCAACTTTTTGAACTCTAAGTTTTATGAACACTACAGATCGAATATTTGGGGAAAAAATTAGTGTCTGCATTGAGATGTACCATAAGTGCAAAACACGGCAAAATCCATACTTGGAAGACAACGTGGAAAGAAAGGATATGAAATATCTTCAAGATCGTTTATGTTAACTATGTGCTGAAATAATATTTTGAATATATCAGATTAAATGCCATCTATTATTAAAGTTAATTTCACCTGTTTATCTTCTTACTTTTTCTAATGAAGTTATTGGGAATTTTTAAGTTCTGTAAGTGGCTGACACAAGCTCTCTTCCCCTCCCCGGGTCCTTCTGGGCAGCGCTTGGCGGAGGACTTGCCCTTGGAGCGCGCCAGGCTCCTTGCACCGTGCGCACGCGCGCGCCTCTGCGCTGTGCCCCGGCGGGTGGACCCGCTCTCACCCGGTGCCCACCACCAGCCGGCCTTCCTGTTTGCCTTTTTGAACTCTGTTTTCTCTGAGCCTCAGAGAGCCAGGGGCTGTGATGTCACTGTACAAACAGAGGGAAGGGTGGGGGCGAAAGTAGCTCTGGAGCGAAGCGTGTGGAGGAGGAGAGCTGTCGGGAGGGTGGGGGCAGGGAGGGAGGAAGTTTTAAAAGGTGGCTGGGTCTGGAGTGCGCGGGGGTAGCGGGGTACTTTGCAGTCGCGATAAAGCAACAGCATGGGACTGCCAGTCCCTAAACTGGGGGTGGGGAGGAGGACGTGGTTGCAAGAGAAGGGGATTTGGAAAAATATGGGACGCCTAGAGCTAATTCCCCTGATTAAAAATGCATTAGTTTGGAGGTGTCAGGGACACGCAGCTGTTTTCAAGGCAAGCCTGGCTCCAAAAGGTCCCTCCCCGGCCGGGCCGCCTGGCGGCTCCATCTCGGGCTAGATGTCAGCGAGCGCACAGGCTGCCGACGCTTGTCCTCTCCCTGACAGGGCCCTGGCCAATGTCCTGCTGCTGAGGGTCGTGGTAATTTACATCCTCTCTGTGTACATTAACTTATCTGCAGCCGCGCTGGCTGCGCTCCTTCAGTCAGCCTGTCTCCTGTGCAGCCTGGGAGACTTCCCCGACCGCGCGACCCACCGAGCGGCCGGGGGCGGCAGGGGGAGCCGGCCCGCCGGGTGCCCGAGCCCTGGGAATCACAACAAACGCCTGGTTCCGACCCGGTCCGCCGCCCAGGCGGTGGGCTCCACAGGGCCTGGCATGGGGGGCCAGGAGGCGACGGCCCCGGCAGGGCAGAGGCAGGCAGGCGGGGCTGGAAGCGAAACACTTAGTGGCTAATTCATGACTCATGACTCATGTGCAGGCTCCTCTTCAGTGACAGCCGGGACAGTTACTGGTTATTTGTAGCCCCCCGGCTTTCATTTCGTTGTAATTAAGCAGTCATTTGAGGGTCATTTCGGAGTGGTTATAGGTTTGCCTGTTTTAATCATGCTCTGAGTTCCAGGAGGGCAGCAGGGAGTGGAAGGAGAGGTTGGGAAGGAGGCGTGGAGGGCAAGAGGGTAATCGTCTCTGAGAACGTGTGCACTTTTCATAATTCTTTCGGTGACAGGCCCAGTGTGCAGACACGGCCGCCCGATGTTCTGTTTCAGCGTGAGGGCCAGACCCTCTTCCGTGACACCAGTGGTCTTCCCTGGGAAGAGGTCTGGCCATTTTTGAGTCAGATGTTGGATTTTCTTCTTTCCCCTCTGGCACCACACTAATCATTCTCTTTAATCACTGTAGCTTTTTAATGAGGCCAAGTAGGTATTTATGGAGCCGTCTACTCTCTAAACGCTGGGGCTTGATAAGTCATTTATAACTTATCGGTGGGCTTCGCATGGGCCAAACCGAGAAGAAAGGAAGTGAGAATAAAATAGAGTCTGGAGTTCAGCAGGGAAAATCCAGCATATCTTCGGGTCCTAGACAGTACCAGACCCTTGTGGGAAATGTTTAATCCATCAGGCACAAGAGTAAGGAACAAGCAGGGTCTGGCTGTCATTCGAGATTTTTTTCAATTCGCTCCACTTTCTCCTCTGGCTTGTTCTTTAAATATCATTTGAATCGTCCATTCTAAGGCCAGTTCTACAAAGTTCTTTAAAGAAATTTGGAGGGACACAGAAAAAAAGAAGGGAGGCAAGACAGGATTGTCATTGCAGAGTACTTGCCACACACTCAGTGTTGGAGTAGGTGTGGCAGTTAAAGCTGGAATATGTAGCAGCCACAGGAGTGTGCGTTACCCTCAAAGAAAAGAGAGAAAGAAAAACTGTCCAAAAGAAGGGGCCGAGAAAGAGTGAGGAAGAAACCAAGAAATGACCCCACAGGTTAGAAAAAATGAACAAATCAGTCAAAATATGAGTATTGACTAGCCAGTAAGATTTCTTAGAGTTTTTAACCATAAAAAAAAAAAAAAAAAGAATGAGGGGTTAAGAGATATAGCTCAGTTAGTAGAGTGCTTGCCTCGTAAGCTCAAGGCCCTGGGGTCAATCCCCAGCACCACAGGAAAAAAAAAGAAAAAAAAGAGGTACTAATACATGCTACAACCTGGACAAACTTTGAAAACGCTAAGCTACATGACAGATGCCAGTTTCAAAACACCCCACATATGATCTGATTTCACTTATATGAAATGGTCAGAATAAGCAAATCTATAGAGATAGGAAATTGCTCAGTCATGGGGTGGGCACGTAGAGAATGGTAGTGACTGGTAGAACCTGCCATGGTGGTTATCCAACTCTGAATATACTGAAAAGCACTGGCACATATGCTGTGAATGAGTAAATTATGTGGTATATGAATTTTATCTCCATCTAGCTATTTTGAAAAAAAAAAACCAAGTTTTGTAATGTTAAATAGAAACAGACCAATAAATAAAATCAATAGCAGTTTTCTCTTGCTCTGTACACTGTTCCTTTCTCTATGAAAGCAGGTGATGTCCATACAGTTTTCTGTTTGGTTCCAGCACACAGAACAAGGCTGCTTATGGAAGATACTCAACAAATATTTGAAAAAACTTACAGATAACCAGACTCGTCTAGTTCCAATGCATGCCACACTAACTTGACCATCCCTCCTGCATCTTCTAGATTTCTAATATACCTATTATAATTACTAATAATAATGTAGCTAGTAATAATAAGTAATAAACAGAATGTTTTTTACTATTTTGTGCCAGGCACTTTACATACATTTGCCTTTAATCCTTAAAAAATCCAGCAATGTAAATCCAGGTCTGTCTGGCTCCAAAGCTTTCGTCTGTTATAAACATTGCTTGCTACAAATGCTAAACACAAAGGCAGGGAGGAGCATCGACAAACTTGCATAGATAATCAGCCAAAGTCACCAATAGATGAAACCAAAGTGCCCAATCTGGTTTCTATGTTGAAACTGAAAGAAGCAACAGGACGGATCATAGACATCACCCAAAGGACAACAGGCTTTCTTGTTTAAACTCATAATAATTGTATACTAGCTGTAGATAACATATTTCACAAACACGGAGGACTTGCTTCTGTGTACTTAGTTCTGAGTGAGGCACTGGGTGGGAAGTGTTCTAGAAGCAGTTGACAAAGGAGTTTATACTTGTGCCTGACATAAAAACCATTGTCCCCTTTTGAAAATGAGTACAATACTCAATGTTTGTATAAATAGTACACAAAAAGTTTCAACGTACATGAGAATTCCTGGTTCCCCAACTTCTCTTCCGAAAGTTGAAACATTTTTGTGGAATGTTAAGGAAGATACCCAGAGATCTATGAAGGGTTGCCTATGACTGCCCCTCACAAATGTAGCTGAAGAGAAACACAGATTAAAATACATTCAAATTATCTGAAGTTACTGCTGTGTGTGCTTGGGGCTTGAGCGTACTGCCTAGATGTTCCCTAAAGAGTTAGTATTTCTCTTGTCAGTAATTTAAGTTTCCAGATACACTTCCCAACTCAGATTCAGACTCTCCAACTTATCTCATGTATCTTAGTTGATATGTTAATGGTATACTACCACTGCTATTTATCCTAGAGACATGGAAGACTTTCTAATTAAAGTTTCAATTTCTCTATCTAATTTAATATAAGAACTTTTACTATAACACATAGCTCACATGTTACAATTGGAAAAACTAAGTGCCCTCTGAAACTGCTTATTAAAATTATCCCAAAGATTCATAACAGATTAGGAAAAAATGTCTCCCAAGTTCTTCTCCTGTTAGATCCCCCTCCCCCACCCACTACCATCTAAACTGCTAGGAGACATTCCTTCTGCTTAAAATATATATGTGCATGTCTATAGATTTTTTTTTCCTGTTCCCAAAAGGAGTTACAACCCAACCCATAAGTGTGGAAAAAAATTCATAGCTGCTCCTCTCTTCTCCATACAGGAGACTTCAGAAGTGAAAGTCCAACCACTTAGGCTGAAGTACTTCAAGAAACTTTGCTCAGGACTTTGGAATGTCCCTAGGTACCACTGTGTCTAGGGAACATCCATTCACCCCGAAGCCTATGTGGTTGTCACCCTCTAGTGGATGATCTATGATAATCGTTGGCAGCCTCCTGTGGGCACAAGAGTGAATCCAAGTCATTCAAGATTGACCTATCTTAAAGAGGTAGATGACAGATAAGATTGTGCCAGAACCCTTCAGTCTTGGACACGTTTCCTGGGAAAATGGGTGTTGATGAGCTGTTTATTCAGTCTCTAGTTCCCTGCTTCTTTTGAGTCTGTGTTTATGATTCCTACTGGTGTCATTTTCAAAGAACAATACATATTTCCTTGACACCCACTTCTCCTATAATTGACATAGTCCCAGGCAATTGAGTCCCAGAGTTTGTCTGCATACAGACGGGTTTTGAAAGTGTTCTTTATCTGCAGGCCTAGTGAATGTGCCCAGCTACTTAACTGGTAACACAGAGCTTGAAGGCCAGTCCTGCACTGAGCAATTCCGTCTGCCAAGGGAAGTCGTGGACTTATCAGTGTTGCCCCAAGATTCACTGTTGTGTAAGGAGCCTAATGCAGGTCCTTGGAGATGATGTGATAGCATATTTAGAGGTAGAAGTTACAGTGTTTGCATTATCCTAAGGTTTTAAGACTCAAGCATTAGATTGGAAAGTTTAACTTTCTGAAATAATTCTCTAAAAATGAAATCTGGTTTTCAATTCATTAGTATTATAAGATTCAACATATAATACCATGATGTTCCTCTCTCCATTTTATCAAGTCACTAAAGGATTCTATTTCTAAATGTAGATGGGAACTAAATTGCTACCCCATAGATAGTTTCTAGAAGGCAAGGATTATGAGTTCAGGAAATACTCCACATTCTCAAAAGGCTGCCTTGTTGGTTCCTGCATTTGCTCTGTGAGAACTTACTGAAAGAAACCATTTCTCTGGAAGACAAGTATAACTTCCTAAAGATCTGTTTATTCATCAGGAGAGGAGTTGAATGTTTGAAGTCAAGGATGACCTTGGTTCTACTTCTGAGGTTATATAGGAATTAGAGCATATAGAAATGAAATGCCCCTCACCCATTCTATCCATTCGAAAGACGAAGAAATGAAGGTCTGGAAGGCTAAGCAGAGTTCACAGAGCAAGCTAGCCACAGAACTGGCACCCAAAATAGCCCACTCTCCAACCCCGGGGCCCCCACTCTTGCCCACACCTCTGTGTCTCTCAGGTAGAATTTTCTTACTGATTGTAAGGAAATCAGTTTCCTAGCCTTACTTTTAGTAGTGTGAATTCTGTTGAAATAAAATTTACCATTTAAAACATTTTATGTGTATGGTTCTGTGGTGTTAAGTACATTCACAACTGTTGTACAACCATCACCATTATTCATTTCCAGAACTTTTCAAATCTTTCAGACTGAAACATCTGAAAGGGAAATGAGGAAAACAACTCCATTCACAATAGCCTCAAAAAAAAAAAAAAAAAAAAAACTTGGGAATCAATCTAACCAAAGAGGTGAAAGATCTCTACAATGACAGCTACAGAACATTAAAAAAAGAAATTGAGGAATACCTTAGAAGATGGAAAGATCTGCCATGTTCTTGGATAGGCAGAATTAATATTGTCGAAATGGCCATACTTCCAAAGGTGTTACACAGATTTAAAGTAATTCCAATTAAAATCCCAATGACATTCCTCATAGAAACAGAAAAGGCAATCATAAAATTCATCTGGAAGAACAAAAGACCCAGAATAGCCAAAGCAATCCTGGGCAGGAAGAGTGATACAGGAGGTATCACAATACCAGACCTTACACTCTACTATAGAGCAATAGTAACAAAAATGGCATGGTATTGGCACCAAAATAGACAGGTAGACCAATGGTACAGGATAGAAGACCCAGAGACATACCTACATAAATACAGTTATCTCATACTAGACAAAGGTGCCAAAAACTTACAATGGAGAAAAGATAGCCTCTTCAACAAATGGTGTTGGCAAACTGGAAAGACATATGCAGTAAAATGAAATTAAACCTCTATCTCTCACCCTGCACAAAACTCAACTCAAAATAGATCAAGGATCTAGGAATCAGGCCCGAGATCCTTCACCAAATAGAAGAAAAAGTAGGCCTGAATCTCCATCATGTTGGCTTAGGACCAGACTTCCTTAACAAGACCCCCATAGTGCAAGAAATAAAAGCAAGAATCAATAAATGGGATAGATTCAAATTAAAAAGCTTTTTCTCAGCAAAGGAAACAACAATAATGTGAAAAGAGAGCCCTCAGAGTGGGAGAAAATCTTTTCCACACACACCTCAGAACACTCATCTCCAAATTTTATAAAGAACTTTAAAAACTTTACACCAAAAATACAAAGAACGCAATCAATAAATGGGCTAAGGAACTGGGCAGACACTTCACAGAAGAAGACATACAGGTGATCAAAAAATAAATGAAAAAGTGCTCATCATCCCTAGTAATTAGAGAAATGCAAATTAATACCACCCTAAGATTTCATCTAACTCCAATTAGAATGGCTATTATCAAGAACACAAGCAATAATAAGTGTTGGCGTGGATGTGGGGGAAAAGGTACACTCATACATTGCTGGTGGAGTTGCAAATTGGTGCAGCCATTCTGGAAAGCAGTATGGAGAGTCCTCAGAAAACTTGGAATGGATCCACCATTTGACCCAGCTATCTCTCTCCTTGGTTTATACCCAAAGGACTTAAAATCAGCATACTATAGTGGTGCAGCCACATCCACGTTCATAGCAGCTCAATTCACAATAGCTAGATTGTGGAACCAACCTAGATGCCCTTCAATTGATGAATTGATAAAGAAACTGTGGTATATATACACAATGGAATATTACTCAGCCATAAAGAAGAATAAATTTATGGCATTTGCTGATAAATGGATGAAGTTGGAAAATATCATGCTGAGTGAAATAGGCCAAGTCCAAAAAATCAAAGGTTGAATGTTTTCTCTGATAAGTGCATGACAATATATAATGCGGGAAGTGGCTGGGGAAAGAGAAGAATGAAGGAACTGTGGATGGTGTAGAGGAAAAAAGGGTGGGAGGGTGTGGTGGATGGAAAGATAGTAGAATAAAACAGACAGTATTACCCTATGTATACGTATGATTACATGAATGGTGTGAATCTACATTGTGTACAACCACAGAAATGAAAAGTTGTACCCCATTTGTGTACAATGAATCAAAATGCAGTCTGTAAAAATAAAAAAGATTTTTAATGAAAAAATAATTTTGCTTACTACATAGTGAACCAATTACCATAGTCAAACTAATTAACATATCCATCTCTTCACCTAGTTAACATTTGTGTACGTGTGTGTATACATGGGGGGATTCTTAAGATCTATTCACAAATTTTAAGTATACAATACAGTTTTATTTACTATAGTCACCATGCTGTATAAGATTTCTAGAAGTTTTCATCCTACATAAAGGAAATTTTGTATTCTTTAACCAATATCTCGCCATCACCCTACCCCACCCCTTGTAACTAACTTTCTTCTCTCTGCTTCTATAACTTGAACCTTTTTAGACTTCACAGAGATGTGAGGTCACATCACAGTCTTTTAAAATCTTTTCATCAAATATTTCAGAGAGTGGAGCACAGCTCCCTGGAAAAATCTTGTAGAAAGTGTATTTTTTCTGAAAGAACAAAGTATCCACCAAGGTTCTTAGTTTCAAGCAACCAAAACCAACTTAACTAATCAAGCCATAAAAGAGCTCATTAGAGGAATGTTGTGTAGTTCACGGAATTGCCGGATATGTGGAGTGTTCCAGAAACAATGCCCAACGTCCACAACCGTCCCAGGAAGGAACACAACCCCAAGTTATGCTGATGTCAACTGGTGATGCTCCAGCTGCCAGGACTTAACTGTACCCAACCACCATCTTGCCACTTCTGCCCAGGATCCAAACACTGCAACCCCTGATGTCCTTCCTCCAAGGTTGGATGTCCAGAGCACCACCTTAATGGCAAAATGGATTCCACACAATCCCTTCCTCAGATTGCAATGCAAGTCTTATGTAGGTAGAACGGTTGGTAGGGCGTGGGACACGGGCCCATGCCTACCTCTAAGGTGCTTAGGAAGTTTTTTTTTTTTTTCTACCTGAGAGAGGTGGGACAATAAGATGCTTCTCATTTCATAAAAGGGGGGTTCAACAGATACTAGGCAGTTACTTACTGGAGATGAAAGAACTATGTTCTCCCTAAGAATAATAAGGCAAAGGAATAGATAAAATTTTCGTTAGAATAATTACAATAAGCAGTTATTCATATTAAACGAGATTTTCAGATGAAGTTAGATTCTTCTTGTTCTGATCTCTTACTCCTATCTTAAAACACCATTTATATCTGATATGGAAAAGCAGAATGAATTGGCAAGTGTTCCGTTTTGACCTGAACTGCCATTATGAATTTACAATCCAAGCATCACTAGAGAACTTCTTCCTTCAGAAATAGATTGAGTCTTAAAAAGGAAAACCATTAGCCACAACTGATAGCAGCTGAAATGTTCAAGAAAAGAGTCATACCTTATACTTAGATGTTTGGAATATTGTTCTTACATTAATCTTTATATACTTTAATAGTGAAAATTAAGTAATGTACATTTTTATTTCAAAAGTATATTTATGTTGGAAAAGCAGAAGATATAGATCATAAGTTAAAGTCTTTATTTCTATTTTCACATTTTAGTAATTGACCCCTATACACCCAACCACTCTTAGGCAAAGCAGATGTATACCTGGCAAGAAAAGTTCAAAGGGCTGGAGTGACTGGCTCTGAATTGGAGGTTCAAATATGAAGTCAGTCACAGGTGGTACCTTAGAACAAAACTCAAACCTAACTTCACCTGAAAATTGTTTTTCTCCCAAAACATCTTCAAATGAGCTGGTTTCTAAGTATCACACGTTGTCATGATTCTTTTAAAAAAGAAAATTATCAGCTTTTATGAAAATCAAAAGATTATCAGGAAATTCCACGCATGATAGCTAAAGTTCATCTCAGATCAAGGAAATGTACCCATTGAGAGATGTAGGCAATTTTTACTTAGAATTAGTCCTTGGAGTCTTCAACTACCTCTGATGTATGTCTATGGAAAAGGATTCATTAAGTATACTAAATTTGATGGAGGAAAATTTGTTTAACTATATTTCAAATGTTTCCTGTATAATACTCTGTAAAATGAACTGATTTGGTTCATAAAAATGCTATTTAACAGATTTTTTTCCTTTAAGTGCACTATATAAATTTTACTTTAAAAAGCGAGCTGTAATCAAATATATGCACAACATGGGGGGAAAAGGAAAGCATGGAGCATTTTACTGACTAATCCAAAGTAGAATATAAGATCAGAGACTGGAATGGAGTAAAGTTCAGTCTGAAGTGAATGTTCCAAATCAACTAATCTAGGGTTGACAGATACATGCAGTAAGACAGGTGGTTTCTTAGTTTCTGTCCAAAGCAGACATAACTAATCAATCCTAGCAATTTCAAACTGAGCTCCGGCATGCACAATCTCATCATTCTTCTTAAAACAGAGCTCCAGAACTCACAGACATAGAGTAGAAAGGTGGATACCAGGGCTGAGAGAAAGAGAAAGGCAAGACTTTGGTCAATGGTACAAAGTTCTAGTTAGATAGGAATATATTCTGGTATTCTATTGAACAGCATGGTGACTATAGTTAATAATATTGTATTATATATTTTAAAATAGCTAAAAGAGGATCTAAAATATCCTCAGTGCAAGGATATAATTAATATTTGTGGTGATAGATATGCTAATTAGCCTGACTGGATTTTTCCAAAAGGTATACATGTATCAAAACATCACACTTGGGCTGGGGTTGTGGTTCAGTTGGTAGAGTGCCTGCCTCAAAAGCACAAGGCCCTGGGTTCAATCCCCAGCACTGAAAAAAAAAAAAAAATCACACTTTAATCCATGAATATACAATTGTTATTTGTCAATTAATTAAAAAAAAAACAGAGCTCTGGGTAGTTTTTGTTATTTTCTTAATGATGATATTTGTAAAACAAAACAAAACAAAACAAAACAAAAAAAACCTTGTCATGTCTGATATTCTCCCTGCTTCAATTTACATTCAAGTAGAAGCTGAGAAGCATGCAACTCCAATTGTCTGTATAGACCCAGATCAAACTCAGAGTCATTGAATACAAGGAACACAGCTGATTACAATCCAGTTCCTGAATTCTCAAGTTTAGTAATTATGACGCCCCTGGAAAGAGTTTATATCACCAGCTTTATAATTTCCCTTGGAAAGAAGTGAAATAGAAAAAAAAAAAGCCTTTATGGCTATGATAATGAATTCATTTATTGTTCATACAAAGAGAACTTTTCCCTCTTTACTGATGATTTTAAGAAGAATTAAAACATTTTCTATACACAAAGTTATAATCAGGCTATCACTGCCAATGAAATGCAATTGCCCTTAGAAACAAGGAATGAGATACCAGTGCTTGGGGTGAAATCATCTTTTGCATGAAATTTTCTTTGTAACAACAATAAAAACATTAACAACATATCACAACACCTGCAGTTTAAAACATCTATTTACCTTCACATAAATATAATGATAACATTAAGAGCCTCTTGGATTTAATAATGTCTTGTCCCACCCATTAAAACAGTATGGCTATCCAATTTAAGTTTAATAAGGTATATCCATTACTATTCAATTCACAAGTGAAAGCAAAACACAGAAACTAAGTGCCTAGAAGCAAAAGTCTCCAAAAGGAAGATTAAAAAAATGAGAAGTTCCTCTTGACTGATATTCATTCACTTCAGGTTAGGGAAGTCTATGTACTGACACATGCCCTTCTTAGATTTCTTTCCCCCTCAAATGTAGTTTTGTTTTCTTTTTTAAAAAAATATCATTAAAGCTCACACATGTTATTCAAAATATAAAATTGTGGCCTAGCATGGTGGCGCACACCTGTAATCCCAGTGACTCAGGAGGCTGAGGCAGAAGGATTGTGAGTTCAAAGCCAGTCTCAGCAACAGCAAGGTGCTAAGCAACTCAGGGAGACCTGTCTGTAAGTAAAATACAAAATAGGGCTGGGGATGTGGCTCAGTGGTTGAGTGCCCCTGAGTTCAATCCCCAGTATCACCCCCAAAAAAGTGCCAAAAAACTTTTAACAAAAAATGAAAGCTACACCATACACTGCTTTCTCTCTCTCTTTCTCTGTACACACACACACACACACACACACACACACACACACACACACGAGACTCACACTCTAAAGGCAACTGCTTTCAACTTTTCAACTGTGTATTCTGATATTTATTTCTGTATTTCTAAATAGTGCACTTAGCTTTCTTGACTTATCCATTTAGATATTATCTGTTATGGTAGGAAAACGTCAGCTCTTTTACATACCCCTTTTACTTCCTTTCTCACTCTCCCAATTTTCATTCAATTCCATAATCAGTGTTTTCATTATTATGACTACGAACATATTGTTTACTGTATTGTTGGATCTTCCAGCAAAGAACTGTTCTTTGATTTAATTTTCTTGTAAAACTTCTTACTTTTCTTGGAGTTCATGGTTGTCCTATATTCTCATTTACTTAGTTTTCTTTGAGAGTTGGCCAGGTCTTCCCACACACTTCAATAGCTTTGCAGTGTGCCTCTTGATACAATTTTGCATGTAGTCAAAGGCCTATCAGTTTCCTTTTGTTTTTCCTGGAGACTCCTTCAGCCACCTGCTCCAAACAGCCTGGCTGCGCGTAGGTCTCCTGTGCAGTCATTTCCCTGAAATTAGCCTTTGCACCTCTGTATTATTGGACCCCTTCTTCCAGGATCCCATGTCTTCCTCCTGCTTGGAATAATTCCTTGTTTTGGTCTACTATCCTTCAAGAGTTTCCTGTGAAGGAATGCACAAGAGGTGAGCTTTTCTGAGACCTCATAAGCCTGAAAATACTTTCATCCAAGCCTCATACCTAACTGATAGTTTCACTGGGTATCAAATTTGTTAAAATATTATTTTTACTGAACATTGCTCAGTATTGTCCATCTTCCAGTGATAGAACTGGAATGTTTATTACCATTCTTATTTCTGAAAAAATTTTAAATAGCCTTTTATCTCTTCTTTGGAAATGTCTAGAGTATCAGTTTTATCCCCTATATTCCAAAGTTCCACAATGACGTGTCATAGTGTGAGCCTTCTTTTAATTCTTGTGTTTGACACTAGAAATGCCCATGTTGTTCACTTACAGAAAAATGACATGCAGAAAAATGCACCTATTTTCATTGTTTCTTTCTCTAACACTTATTAGTAAGATATTGGATTCCTGCTTTATATTTCTCATCTTTTTAATTTTCCATCTCGATATTTTGATCCTACTTTCTGGAAGAGTTTCTTCACTTTGTCTCTAGACCCTTTAGCATAATATTTTATTTCTGCTCTCATATTTTAATTGATGTGAGCTCTTATTCTTTTCATATCGTCCTTGTCTGTTTCATGGATACAACATCTCTGAGAATACTAATTACATTTTGCCTATAGTTTCTCCTCTTGAACTGTCTCTGTCTCCTTCGAGCTCCTTGGCTTTCCTGTTGCAGGCTATCCTTAAACTCCAGTCATTGCGAACTGTCCAAAGCTATTGAAGAATGAGGCACCAAACACCTGATTAGAAGCTCTGTGGGAAGCAGCTTCTCCACTGACTGAATTTCACCTGCACCTTTGTAAAGTACTCCCATGCATCTGTGGCTTCAGAAGATTTGGTGTGTCCAGAGAAGGATATTCCAGTATTTTTACCTGTAAATTTTAAGGCCTGGCTGCATTCTGAGCTTGGGTGGAAAAGAGGACTGACCTGTGGGTTTTCACTTCCTTTGGCTCAGCCAAACTCCATTTGCTCTGTGCTACCTGATCTCACATTCAGAGTCCTTCTGACTCAATCTCTTCAACCTTCTTGTCTCTTGTTGTGCGTAGCAAGGAAGGTATGGAGTGGGGAGCCCACAGCTGACTCTATCAACTGGTAGAAAGAATTCTCATGTCTATAGCCCATCGTGTGACTTTCAGTATCTTTATCACCTCTACCCCAACCTTTGGCAGACCCTGGTGTTGTATTCCCTAGCATTTCCTGGGTTCTGTGACTGAGTTCCTCCTCTACTAAGTGAGGGCCTCTGCAGACACTTGGGTTTGAATTCCTGCCTCTCCTTTATTAGGGCTTCCAAAATAGCATACTACAAACTAGGTAGCTTAGACAATAGAAATGTGTTGTCTCACAGTTCTGGGGACCAGAAATCTCATACAAGGTATCAGCAGGGTTACTCCTTCTGCAGACCGTGAGGAACACTCTGTCCTAGGTATCTCTCCTGACTTGTGATGGTTTGCTGGCAATCTTTGGCGTCCTTGGCTTGTTGCTACATCACTTTGATTTCTGCCTTCATCTTCATGTGTGCCTAACTTTTCCCTTTCTGTAAGGACACCAGTTTTAATGGAATAGAGACCCACCCTACTCCAATATGACTTTATCTTAAAGGCTCTATTTTTACAGTAAGGTCTCATTCGGAGGTACTAGGGGTTGGGATTTCAACATATGGATTTTGGAGGACACAATTCAACCCATAACACATTGTATATTTGATATCTTCCAATTAGGATGACCCAAATCCCACATTGTTCAGAACAATCTGTTTATATGTAGTCCCTACTTAATTATTAATGGTGTCTTCTACTCTCAATATATGTCCAAGCTTGACTAACAAATTATTTGTTCATACTTCATACATGATCCTTTCCACTTGCATGAAATTATCAAACTATTGGACTTTACTGTCATTTCTAGAGGATTCTGGACCCAAATCTGAGGTGCACTATTTTCATGGTTTCATTTTATAAAGATATGCAAATGTAGATGTACATTTATGTTTGATTTTTATAAAAACTTATGTAAAGATATAAGACAAAATATGTATGTATATATAACAAATTATATATGCGGTTTTAAAAACACACCAAAAGCTTATTTTGATAGAATAACATGGCATATAAGCAGAATTTTGAGTCTTTAAAAACATTTCTTTAAAAAATAAAAGAAAAAGAAAACAGAGTTTCATGTTGCTAACAATAAACAAACAAACTTCCAGCAGTTCAAGAAAATTGGAAACTCAGAACTCCCAGGGTTCGCAGAGACTCTGAATTTGGCCAAATAAACTGCTTTGAACCCATATTTGTTATGGGATTGGGGACAACTCAGTTCTTACCATGGTAACCAACTGTGCTATCATAAACACTACAGAATGGTCTCCAAATGATCCAGCAGTTGCTAGCCTATAACAGAGATAAGATCTCATTAAAAATATAAAAGTTGGGTCTGATATACTAGAACATGGAGATGTATTGATAAGGGAACTTGCATTATATATAAACAATACCTTCTTATTTGACCTCACAAGGAACTAGCTCTGTTTGGTGAGAACCCATACAGGTTAAGTTTGGTCTTCCTTTAATAGTTCAAACACAGATTACCTACCAAAAGGAAAAAAGAGATGAAAAAGCAGATTTAGGCAGTTCCCACTGACATGTGATTTGTGACTTTATTCAAAAACATCACCGCACTACTAAGGCTATTTCTTGGTTACAAACTATTTTTCTCTTGAAAAGGTAAATATTCTTTATTCTTTTCTAATTATGAAATATATTCTCATTTTATAAAATTTAGAAATGCATAAAACATAGGAAACAAAAGTCACCTATAGTTTTTAGGTCACCTGAGAATTTTTAGAATGGAATCATGCTGAACATTGTTTTATATCTTCCTTTTTTCACATAGCATTACATAATGAGCTCTAACCCATGTCATTAAAAATGTTTCAGAAACTATTAGACGTAAGACTATGCCTAATAGTCTGTCATATGAGGGAACCATAATTTATTTAAACATTTCCATATTGTGGGGGATATTTTTAATGAACCTAATTTGTGAACATTATGAGCAAGGTAGTAATAAGCATCTTATAAAGTAAAACTTTATTCATATTTCCTATAATTTTATTAAAACCTACTGCTGAAAATATAATTATTAGAGGAAAACTTATAAACACTCTAAGAGTCATCCACTTTTAACAGTTTTTTCAGAAGTTTTCACTATGTTTACTTGTTTATAGTCCCAGATGTATTTAATTTAAAACTTTCACATTCTAGAAAAAGTTCTTTAGAATTTTTATTGGGCTTACATTAAAATCATAAATTCAAATGGAAAGAATTGACACATTTTCATAAATCCAATATGTATATTCCTTTGCTCAAATATCATTTTATAGCTCACAATTATCTTTGGTAGTTTTTTCATATTGTTCTCACACATTCCTTGTATTTTTAAATTTTTGTGTCTATTGTGAATACAATCTTTTTTATCATTGTATTGTTTAATCAGAGATTGCTGGGATATATGACAGAATACCTAATTATAGAATATTTATATTCTAATCAGCCAATTTATTAAGTTCTCCCATTACAACAAACTTATAGTTGGCTGGGGTATGTGTGTGTCCTATGGAATACAACCAAGCCAGCTGAAAATATCATATTTTGACTTTCTCTCTCTCTCTCTTTCATTTTTGTTTTTCTTATTTCTTCCACTGGCTGCAGCTTTCAGAAAAGTTAACTAGTAAATGCCATGGATGGAATTTTGATTTGTTCCCAGAATTAATGAGAATAAACTCTCAAATATTAAAATATTGCACCCTTAGGATTAATACTGGTGTAGGATAATACATGCCTAAAGGGATCACACAGGTACCAGGAATAAGTGGAACGGGCCAGCTGTACCAGCTGCTGGAGACTGGAGATTGGTCCCTCTAAAGGGAGCTACACAGGACGACCTTGACCTAAGACTATTACACCATATGAAAATATGGATGTACTGTTTACAGAGCTTTAGTTTTTCACATTGGAGACCCTAACCCTAATTTCTCTCTCTCTCTCTCTCTCTCTCTCTCTCTCTCTCTCTCTCTCTCTCTCTCTCTCTCTCCACATGAGAGAACATATCTGACTTTTTTATGCCACACTTCAAGCAACCCCAGGGTGGGGGTGACCTTAACTCTTTCCTCACACAGCTTTCAAGATTGTTCTTGGCTGTGAATGGTTTCTTCTGATTCGTTGATGTTCTTCCTTCCCTTTGATCAGCATAATGATGTCATGCTCTCTCAGGTTAATCTTAAGCCATCCCACATGAGAGACAGACATTCTCTGTATGACCCAAATTATCCTTCTTGCCCTTGAGTCCCTCACCTGGCTGGAGGTGGGATGGGAGGCAGGGTGTAGCCAGCATTGAAAGTGATCACATTCTAGGAAGGCAGTGATTACAGACTAAGAAGTTCAAGACAAGACAAGGTCAGAAGAGCTTTTTTTCCTTGTTTATGCTATGAAATCCTGAAGGTAAATTTAACGTGTTTGAACCACAAATTTGTCTCCGTATTTCAGCTAAGACTTGAATTTGTGGTATTGTCAATGAAGCACAATAGCAACATTTGAGAGTCACCGGAAGCCTCTACTTAGGAGTAGCAAGATGACTCAGCATCATGAATAAGGATGCATCACCACCGAAGAAATGCTAGTCGGAAGTGCAGGGCCAAGAGGATCGCTATTGTTCCAGTGCAGGTTCTGAAGGCCCTGATATTAAAATGATCAGAGTTGCTACCTTTTTTTTAGTGTGGAAAATATGAAACTAGCTAGGAAGAGTAGAGTTGGCAATAATGATCCCAAAGGAATCTGGGATGATTTCTGGGCCTCAACAAAAAGAGATGGTGCCTGGCCACTAAAGAATCTTCACAAGAATAGATTGGACAACAAACCAACAGGGAAGTATCTTCTCTCTACCCACACTCTGCGTCTGCATTAGTAAGTCATTCTGTCTCACTTGGTCCTATTCATTTTAAAATACATTTTAATCAAATTTTAGATGGGAATCCTGTAAAACTTATTCCCAGGGTCCAACATACCTGAGGGTTGCCCTGGCTAACCATATACGTGTGGGCCTGTTTCTGGACTCCAGTCTATTCCATTGGTCTGTGTCTCTCCTTTCACCAACATTACACTGTCTTAGTTACTATAGCTCTAGAATAAGTCTTGATAAAGACCTCCAACTTCATTATTTTGTGAAACTGTCTTGAATATTCTTGGACCTCTGTATTTTCATGTTAATTTTATATCAATTATTCACACACACACAAACACACACACACACACACACACACATACCAGTCTAACCCCCCGAAGGGACTCTTTATTTTATTGAATCTATAAGTCAGTTTGAGGGGAATAGCTATTTTATATTGCAAATTCCAATCCATCAACACCATATATTCCTCCACTTATTCCTTTCCCCATGAAATCCCTTCTGCAACATTTTATAGCTTTTGGTTCTTAGGGTTTTCTTTCACAACTCAAGTTTCCTCATAAGGTCTTGTGTGCTCACTTCTCTGTTTGACTTACATGGTGATATTTCTTGAGGCTCTTCCTATATATTCTCACTTATATACTTCTTTTTTATTATTATCAATCTTTTTTTATTTAGCTTTTAATTTTTTACAGACTGCATTTTGATTCATCATACACAGATGGGGAATATCATTTCGTTTCTATGGCTGTATACGATGTAGATTCACACCATTTGTGTAATCATACACGTACATAGGGTAATGATGTCTGTCTCATTCCACCATTTTTCATACCCCCCTCCCTCTCATTTCCTTCTACATAAAGTTCCCCCATTCTTCTCCACTCCCCACCCCCATTATATATCATTCTCCACTTATCAGGGAAAACATTTGGCCTTTGGTTTTTTGGGCTTGGCTTATTTCAGTTAGCGTGATATTCTCCAATTCCATCCATTTATTTGCAAATGCCAAATATTATTATTCTTTATGGCTGAATAATATTCCATTGTGTATATATACCAGAGTTTCTTCATCCATTCATCAATTGAAGGGCATCTAGGTTGGTTCCACAATCTAGCTATTGTGAATTGAGCTGCTATAAACATTGATGTGGCTGTGTTACTGCAGTTTGCTGATTTTAAGTCCTTTGGGTATAAACCGAGAAGTGGGATAACTGGGTCAAAAGGTGAGTCCATTCCAAGTTTTCTGAGGAATCTCCATACTGCTTTCCAGAGTGGCTGCACCAATTTGCAACTCCACCAGCAATGCACAAGTGTGCCTTTTTCCCCACATCCATGTCAACATCTATTATTGTTTGTGTTCTTGATAATAGCCATTCTAACTGGAGTAAGAGGAAATCTTAGAGTTGTTTTAATTTGCATTTCTGTAATTACTAGAGATGTTGAACACTTTTTCATATATTTATTAATTGCCTGTGTGTCTTCTTCTGTAAAGTGTCTGTCCAGGTCCTTGGCCATTTATTGATTGGGTTCTTTGTATTTTTGTTGTAAAGTTTTGTACGTTCTTTATAAATTTTGGAGATAAGTGCTCTATCTGAAGTGTGTATGGAAAAGATTTTCTCCCACTCTGTAGGCTCTCTCTTCACATTCTTGATTGTATCCTTTGCTGAGAAAAAGCTTTTTAGTCTGAGTCCATCCCATTTATTGATTCTTGCTTTGATTTCTTGTGCTTTGGGAGTCTTGTTCAGGAAGTCTGATCCTAAGCCATCATGATGAAGATTTGGGCCTACTTTTTCTTCTATTAGGTGCAGGGTCTCTGGTCTAATTCCTATGTCTTTGATCCATTTTGAGTTGAGTTTTGTGCAGGGTGAAAGATAGAGGTTTAATTTCATTTTACTGCATATGGATTTCCAGTTTTGCCAGCACCATTTGTTGAACAGGCTATCTTTTCTCCATTGTATGTTTCTGGCTCCTTTGTCTAGTATGAGGTGACTGCTTTTATGTGGTTTTGTCTCTGTGTCTTCTATTCTGTACCATTGATCTGCCTGTCTATTTTGGTGCCAATACCATGCTGTTTTGTTACTATTGCTCTGTAGTATAGTTTAATGTCTGGTATTGTGATACTTCCTGTTTCACTTTTTCTACGCAGGATTTTTTGGCTATTCGAGGTCTCTTGTTCTTCCAGGTGAAGTTCATGATTGCTTGCTCTATTTCTATGAGGAATGTCATTGGGATTTTAATTGGAATTGCATTGAATCTGTATAGTGCCTTTGGTAGAATGGCCATTTTGACAATGTTAATTCTACCTATCCAAGAACATGGGAGATCTTTCCATCTTCGAAGGTTTTCTTTAATGTTCTGTAGTTTTCATTGTAGAGGTCTTTCACCTCTTTTGTTAGATTAATTCTCAAGTTTTTTTTTTTTTTTTTTTTTTTTTTTTTTTTTTGAGGCTACAGTGAATGGAGTGGTTTTCCTAATTTCTCTTTCAGAGGATTCATCACTTATGAATAGATATGCATTAGATTTATACATATAGATTTTATATCCTGCTACTTTGCTGAATTCATTTATTAGTTCTAGAAGTTTTCTAGTGGAGTTTTTTTGGATCTTCTAAATATAGTATCATGTCATCAGCAAATAGTGACAGCTTTAGTTCTTCTTTTCCTATTTGTATCCCTTTAATTTCTTTGGTCTTTCGAATTGCTCTAGCAAGTGTTTCAAGGATGATGTTAAATAGAAGTAGTGAAAGAGGGCATCCCTGTCTTGTTCCAGTTTTTAGAGGGAATGCTTTCAGTTTTTCTCCATTAAGAATGATGTTGGCCATGAGCTTAGCATAGATAACCTTTACAATGTTGAGGTATGTTCCTACTATTCCTATTTTTTCTAGTGTTTTAAGCATGAAGGGTGCTATATTTTATCAAACGCTTTCTTAGCATATATTGAAATAATCATATAATTCTTAACTTTAAACCTATTGATGTGATGAATTACATTTATTGATTTCCGGATGTTGAACCAACCTTGCATCCCTGGGATAAACCCCACTTGATCATGGTGCACTATCTTTTTAATATATTTTTGTATGCAATTTGCCAGTATTTTGTTAAAGATTTTTGTATCTATGTTCATCAGGGATTTTGGTCTAAAGTTTTCTTTCCTTGATGTGTCTTTGTCTGGTTTTGGTATCAGAGTGATACTAGCCTCATAGAATGAATTTGGAAGGGTTTCCTCCTTTTCTATTTCCTGGAATACTTTGAGGAGTATTGATATCAGTTTTTCTTTAAAGGTCTTGTAGAATTCGGCTGAGAATCCATCTGGTTCTGGGCTTTTCTTGGTTGGTAGACTTTTGATGACTTCTTCTAGTTCAGTGCTTGAAATTGATCTGTTTAGATTGTGTACGTCTTCCTGATTCAGGAAGGATCTTATGTCTCTAAAAATTTGTCAATGTCTTTGATATTTTCTATTTCAATCAAGTATAGATTTTAAAAGTAGCTTCTAATTATGTTGACTTTTTATTTTTTTTAATGTATGAATTCAGTGCAATGAACTTTCCTCTTAGTACTGCTTTCAGAGTCTCCCAGACATTTTGATATGTTGTGTCATTGTTCTCATTTACCTCTAAGAATTTTTTTATTTCTTCCCTGATGTCTTCTGTTATCATTACATCATTCAATAGCATATTATTTAGTCTCCAGGTATATGAGTAATTTTTGTTTGTTATTTTATCGTTCATTTCTAATTGCATTCCATTATGTTCTGATAGGATACAGGGTAGTATCTCTATTTTTTTTGTATTTACTAATGGCTTCTTTGTGGCATAGCATCTGGTCTATTTTGGAGAAGGATCCATGAGCTACTGAGAAGAAAGTATATTCACTCAATGATGGTTGAAATACTCTGTAAATATCCATTAAGTCTATATCAGTGATTGGATTATTTAGTTCTATAATTTCTTTGTTCAGTTTTTGTTTGGAGGATCTATCCAGTGGTGAGAGTGGTGTGCTAAAATCCCCCACTATTAATGTTTTTTGGTCTATTTGATTCTTAAAATTGAGAAGGGTTTGTTTGATATACATAGATGCTCCATTGTTTGGGGCATAAATATTTAAAATTGTTATATCCTGCTGTTTTATGTTTTCCTTAAACAGTATGAAATTTCCTTCTTTATCCCTTCTGACTAACTTAGGTTTGAAGTCCACTTTATCTCATACGAGGATGGAGACCCCTGCTTTTTTACTGGTTCCATGAGCATGGTATGTTTTTCCCCATCCTTTCACCTTTAGTCTGTGGATGTCTTTTTCTATGAGATGAGTCTCTTGAAGGCAGCACACTGTTGGATCTTTCTTTTTAATCCAATCTGCCAGTCTATGTCTTTTGATTATTGAGTTTAGGCCACTGACATTCAGGGTTATTATTGAGATATGATTTGTATTCCTGATCATTTTGGCTTATTTTTGGTTTTTTACTTGTCCTTTGATTGGCTTTTCCTTTAGGGTAGTTCCTCCCTTTGCTGACTTGTGTTGTTGCTTTTCACCTCCTCCTCATGAAATATTTTGCTGAGAATGTTCTGCAGGGCAGGCTTTCTATTTGTAAATTCTTTTAACTTTTGTTTATCGTGGAAAGATTTTATTTCATTGCCAAATCTGAAGGTTAGTTTTGCTGGTTATAGGAATCTTGGTTGGCATCCATGTTCTTTCAGAGCTTGAAATATATTGTTCCAGGTCCTTCTTGCTTGTAGAGTCTGGGCTGAGAAATCTACTGATATCTGTGTTGGTTTCCCCTTATATGTAATCTGATGCTTTTCTCTTAAAAATCCTTTAAAATCCTATCTTTATTTTGTATGTGAGGTATTTTCATTATAATGTGTCTTGGTGTGGATCTGTTGTAATTTTGTGCACCTGGTGTTCTGTAAACCTCTTGTATTTGATTTTCCATTTCATTCTTCAGGTTTGGGAAATTTTCTGATATTATTTCATTGAACAGGTTGTTCATGCCTTTGGTTTGTATTTCTGTGCCTTCCTCAATCCCAATAATTCTTAAATTCAGTCTTTTCATGATATCCCATAATTCTTGGAGTTTCCATTCATGACTTCTTAATATCTTCTCAGTTTGTTCAACTCTGTTTTCAAGATTAAATATTTTGACTTCATTGTCTGAGATTCTGTTTTCCACGAGGTCTATTCTGTTGGTGATGCTTTCTATTGAGTTTTTAATTTGGTTTATTGTTTCTTTCATTTCAAGTATTTCTGTTTGTTTGGTTTTTTTTTTTTTTTCAGAATCTCTATCTCTTTACTGAAGTGTTCTTTTGCTTCCTGCATTTGCTCTTTTAACTGTCTACTGGAATGATCATGCATTGCCTACATTTGCTCTCTTATCTCATCTTTTGCTTCACGGATCATTTTAATTATGCAGATTCTAAACTCTTTTTCTGTCATTTCTACTGCCATGCTGTCACTGGAGTCTATCACAATAGCATCTTGGTTTGTTAGGGACACCTTCTTCCCCTGTTTTTTCACATCATTTCTATATATTCCCCTCTAGCAGTGAAGATCAGAGATACTGAAGTTCCCCTCTGCAGGCTTATTATACCCTGCAGTTTTCCACTACCTCTCCTTTGAAGGGGAGATCAATACCAGTAGCACCCAATACAGAGAAAATGCAGCCCTGAACCAGATAGCCCCTATAAGACTTTAACATTTTTAAAATAAATAGGATGAGTTTGATTACTATTTGCAGTATTTCTAGTTGTGAACAAGAGGATAGGAAGGGTGTAGGATGTAAGTGAGCAAATAGAGGTACCTGTCAAAGGGCCTCCAGTCTCCTGTAGGTGTCTCAGGAAGGGAGCCACCCTTTCAATGATGATGGCCACACCCTCAGGAATAATTCAAAATGCCTGCACCAGCCTCCAAAGAAGCTGGGGAGACCCAGCAAGGTGTGCTGAGTCAGCACAGAGGCAGGTGCAATGTCCCTCAGCAGAAGGGGGGTAGGTGGGCAGGTTCAGCTACCAGCCTCCATCCTCAGTGTGGGAGCAGGCTGGGGGGATCTCAGCACCAGGTCCAACCTCGGTGTAGGGGGCGGGCTGACTTATATACTTCTTTGCATATACTTTTCTTCTTTTTGATACACTTTTCCTAGGTGATTTCATCTACTTCTACAGTTTTATATAGAATCTCCCAAATTTATACTTTTACTTCTTACCTCTCTTCTGAATTCTAGAATATTCAGCATCTACGAGATGGCCATTCTAATGCCATAAAGGCATCTCCGATTTTACATGACCTAAACTGAATTCCTGACTCCCCACACAACTACAATACTACTTAACTATGTGATTAAGATTAAAGTAAGTCTAGGGAATATGGCAACAGACTATTATAAATCCTAACAGTTACACAAAGTAGAAATTATGTAAATTAGTTTGGAGAGGGAAGGGAAGAAAATGTAGAAATATAAGTATGCTAAATTTCTCATAATTTATTGTTGGGAGATTCAAATAATTTATTAAAGCTAATGAATAATAAAGGCATAAAATAAAGGTAAATACTAAGGAAAATAAAATATAAAGTAGGAGTGGGAGGGGGAAGGGCATTGTTCGTGCTGGACAGTTAATAGATACTATCTGAAGAAGTTGAAGTCTAAGGGTACGGTGCAACATTTTGATTGCAAATATAAGTACTAGAACAAAATACACACATTCCAGAGGAATATCCCCAAGAATCAAAGAAATCATAGGCCACAGACTAGAACAAAGGGACAGAAGCATTATATAAAATAATATGACTAAACTGAGACCATATATATCAGTCATACAGGTGAATAAAAACGAATGGAACATTCATGTGATTTTCTTATGAATCATAAAGTAGAAATCAAAATACATCCCAAAAAGACAACGGTATACCAAGCACAGATGAATGAAGACATTCCAAACAATGTTAACAGAAAGTAGGACGCAACAGACAGATCATCCTCTCCAAACATTTACTGATTTCTCTACCTTTCTAAGCCTTCCCTGTGGAATGAGTAGGCCTTGTAATCAATTCTGACTAATAGAAATTACTGTCACTTGCTGAGGCAGATGAGAACAGGGTGTCTCTCTTTCCCTGTCATGTATTCCCAGTAGCAGAATCACCAGATGGAACAAGGCAACCCAACCCAACCCATCCCAGACTTGGCATAGCAAGAAATAAATATTTTGGGAGGTTCAAGATGGCGGACTAGAGGGCGACTGCATTTCATGTTGCTCCAGGACTCAAGATTCAAAAGAGGAGATAGTGACTTGGGACCAACTCAAAGCCGCCGGGTGAGTTTCTCCCATAGGGGAGGCGTCCCCAATGGGGCAGTAGCCCTGGAACGCAGAGAACTTTGTGAAGTAGAGTGACTCGGTGAGTCGCCCCTCCCCCGCCGGAGCGGTAAACACGGACAGCGAAGCGGAGCGAAAAATGGCGGATTGAAGTTTCCAGGACCTCGGGCAGATTCTCTAACCTAAGGAGACTCGTCTGCGAAGGGTGAGGCTCCCAAGCCCAGGAGGGAGGTTCGGGCCCCTGGGAATGTTGCCTGCGAAGGCTGCCCTGCCCAGGCGGCAAGACACACCTCCCCCGCTGGAGCAGTGAACTCAGAAAGCAGGGAACTTTGCAAAGGAGGTTGTGCGACACACCGCTTGGTTTTGAAGCGATCTGCCAGGGCTCCAGCGGCTGCCAGAGAAAGAGTGGCTGCCAGAGAAAGAGAACGTTGCCTGCGAAGGCTGCCCTGCCCAGGCGGCGAGTTGTTTGGATCCAGCAACCGCCTGAGCAATGGGAGGGGACTGCCCAGAGGAGGTGGAGGTACGCAGTTATCGGCTTGGTCTCCAAGCGCCCACACAGAGCACCGGGTGGCTGTCTGGAGGAAGAGACGAGCGACGGGTCACTGGGGCTTGGAACATATGTACGAGGCTCCAAGTGACTGGTCAGAGGGCGGGTCGCATAGCCAGGCGATTAGGTGCATAGCAAGGTCCGGTCCAGGGACCTAGGCACCTTTTCTTGAATGAACTACACAGAGACAAGCTGAGGGGCGAAGTGAAGGTTCCAGGACTTCGGGCAGCTTCTCTAAGAAGGGACAAACTAAGGAGACTCGTCTACGAAGGGTGAGGCTCCCAGGCCCAGGAGAGCTACACAGAGACCAGCTGAGGGGTGGAGCGAAGGTTCCAGGACTTCGGGCAGCTTCTCTAAGAAGGGACAAACTAAGGAGACTCGTCTACGAAGGGTGAGGCTCCCAGGCCCAGGAGAGCTACACAGAGACCAGCTGAGGGGTGGAGCGAAGGTTCCAGGACTTCGGGCAGCTTCTCTGAGGAGGGGCCACCTAAGGAGACTCGTCTGCAAAGGGCAGGGCTCCCAAGCCCAGGAGGTAGGTCCAGGCCCCTGGAAGCGTTGCTTGGGAAGGCTGCCCTGCCCAGGCGGTAGTTGTGGACTGAGGGGAACCTCTAGGAGGGGAACAGACTAGCGAGACCTCCCCACCGGGTGGGTCTTCCCCGCCGAGTGAGGTTTTCCCACAAAGACGGTAAAACCAGAGACACAGGCCCAAACAGGCATTGCCTCAGCCCACAGTCTAGTTCCCCTTTGGATGACCATTGGTCAACAAGTAGAGGCACCTCTGCCCTCTAGCAGGGAATATACCCCACCTGAAGACCACCACCCCTAGAGAGGCAGCTACCTAGGGGAACACCGAAGTATCAACTTCCTCTAAGACTTCAGGCTACTGAAGGATAAGAGGGGATACACTAGCAATCTTCAGGGACATTATAAGTCAATAGAGGAAATCTGCAACATCTCTGCAGTCCACTGATACCTGAACAATATGAGAAAACAAGGGAAGAAAATGCCTCAAACAAATCTGGATGTTATATCAATAAAATCCAAAGACAGCATGGCAGAAGAAATGTCAGAAAGGGAGTTCAGAATGTACATAATCAACATGATAAGGGAAGCAAACGATGAAATGAAAGAGCAAATGCAGGCATTGAATGATAGCACCAATAGACAGTTAAAAGAGCAAATACAGGAAGCAAAAGACCATTTCAATAAAGAGTTAGAGATATTGAAAAAAAAACAAACAGAAATCCTTGAAATGAAGGAAACAATAAACCAAATTAAGAACTCCATAGAAAGCACAACCAATAGGATAGAACACCTGGAAGACAGAACCTCAGATATTGAAGACAAAATATTTAACATCGAAAACAAAGTCGAACAAACAGAGAAGATGGTAAGAAATCATGAACAGAATCTCCAAGAACTATGGGATATCATGAAAAGGCCAAATTTGAGAATTATTGGGATTGAGGAAGGCTTAGAGAAACAAACCAAAGGAATGAACAACCTATTCAATGAGATAATTTCAGAAAATTTCCCAAATCTGAAGAACAAAATGGAAAATCAAGTTCAAGAGGCTTACAGGACTCCAAATACACAAAATTACAACAGACCCACACCAAGGCACATTATAATGAAAATACCTAACATACAAAATAAAGACAGAATCTTAAAGGCTGTGAGAGAAAAGAACCAAATTACATTCAGGGGGAAGCCAATAGGGATATCAGCAGATTTTTCAATCCAGACCCTAAAAGCTAGAAGGGCCTGGAATAACATTTTTCAAGCCCTAAAAGAAAATGGATGCCAACCAAGAATCTTATACCCAGCAAAACTTACCTTCAGATTTGACGACGAAATAAAATCCTTCCATGATAAACAAAAGCTAAAAGAATATACAAAAAGAAAGCCAGCATTACAGAACATTCTCAGCAAAATATTCCATGAAGAAGATATGAAAAACAAAGAAGCAAATCAGCAAAGGGAGGAGATATCCTAAAGGAACTCCCAAATAAAGAGGAACCAAGTTGTGTCAAAAATAAGCAAATAAATGAATAAAATGAGTCAAATGACCGGGAATACAAATCATATCTCAATAATAACCCTGAATATTAACGGCCTGAATTCATCAATCAAAAGACATAGACTGGCAGATTGGATAAAAAAGAAAGATCCAACAATATGTTGCCTGCAAGAGACTCATCTCTTAGAAAGAGATACCCATAGACTAAAGGTGAAAGGATGGGAAAAAACTTACCATGCACATGGACCCAGCAAAAAAGCTGGGGTATCCATCCTCATTTCAGATAAAGTGGACTTCAAGCCAAAGTTAATCAGAAGGGATAAAGAAGGACATTTCATAATGCTTAAGGGAACCATAAATCAGCAAGACATAACAATCATAAATATCTATGCCCCAAACAGTGGCTCACCCATGTATGTCAAACAAATCCTTCTCAATCTCAGAAACCAAATAGACCACAATACAATAATACTAGGTGATTTTAACACGCCTCTCTCACCACTGGACAAATCTTCCAAACAAAAATTGAACAAAGAAACCATAGATCTCAATAACACAATCAATAATTTAGACTTAACAGACATTTATAGAATATACCATCCAATGAAGAGTGAATACACTTTCTTCTCAGCAGCACATGGATCCTTCTCTAAAATAGACCATATATTATGCCACAAAGCTAATGTTAGCAAATACAAGAAGATAGAGACACTTCCTTGTATTTTATCAGACCATAATGGATTGAAACTAGAAATAAATGAAAGAGCAAAAACCAGAAATTACTCCAACACCTGGAGATTAAACAATATGCTATTATATGAGGAATGGATAACAGAAGATATTAGGAAGGAAATTAAAAAATTCTTAGAGGTAAACGAGAACAAAGAAACATCGTATCAAAATCTCTGGGACACTATGAAAGCCGTACTTAGAGGAAGATTTATTTCATGGAGCGCATTTAATAAAAGAAGTAAAACTCAAAAAATAAATGACCTAACACTACAGCTCAAAGCCCTAGAAAAAGAAGAACAGACCAACACCAAAAGTAGTAGAAGACAGGAAATAGTTAAACTCAGAGCTGAAATCAACGAAATTGAAATGAAAGAAACAATACAAAAAATTGACAAAATAAATAGTTGGTTCTTCGAAAAAATAAACAAAATTGATAAACCTTTAGCCACACTAACAAAGAGAAGACGAGAGAAAACCCAAATCACCAAAATTCGGAATGAACAAGGAAATATCACAACAGACACGACTGAAATACAAAACATAATTAGAAGCTATTTTGAAAATCTATATTCCAACAAAATAGAAAATTTCGAAGATATCAACAAGTTTCTAGAGACCTATGAATTGCCTAAACTAAACGAGGAGGACATACACAATTTAAATAGACCAATTTCAAGTAATGAAATAGAAGAAGTCATCAAAAGCCTACCAACAAAGAAAAGTCCAGGACCTGATGGTTTCTCAGCCGAGTTCTACAAAACCTTTAAAGAAGAGCTCATTCCAATACTTTTCAAAGTATTCCATGAAATAGAAGAGGAGGGAACCCTCCCAAACTCATTCTACGAACCCATATCACCCTGATACCTAAACCAGACAGAGACACATCGAGGAAAGAAAATTTCAGACCAATATCCTTAATGAACATCGATGCAAAAATTCTCAACAAAATTTTAGCAAATCGCATACAAAAATGTATTAAAAAGATAGTGCACCATGATCAAGTGGGTTTCATCCCAGGGATGCAAGGTTGGTTCAACATCAGGAAATCAATAAATGTAATTCACCATATCAACAGACTTAAAGTCAAGAATCACATGATTATTTCAATAGATGCAGAAAAAGCATTTGATAAAATACAGCACCCCTTCATGCTCAAAACACTAGAAAAAATAGGGATAGTGGGAACATTCCTTAACATTGTAAAGGCCATCTATGCTAAGCCCATGGCTAATATTATTCTTAATGGTGAAAAACTGAAAGCATTCCCCCTAAAATCTGGAACAAGGCAGGGATGCCCTCTCTCACCACTCCTATTCAATATCGTCCTTGAAACTCTAGCCAGAGCAATTAGACAGACCAAAGAAATTAAAAGGATACGAATTGGAAAAGAAGAACTCAAACTATCCCTATTTGCTGATGATATGATTATATACTTAGAGGAACCAGGAAATTCCACCAGAAAACTCTTAGAACTCATAAGTGAATTCAGTAAAGTAGCAGGATACAAGATCAATGCTCATAAATCCAATGCATTTTTATACATAAGTGATGAATCTTCAGAAAGAGAAATTAGGAAAACTACTCCATTCACAATAGCCTCGAAAAAAATAAAATACTTGGGAATCAATCTCACAAAAGAGGTGAAAGATCTCCACAATGAGAACTACAGAACACTAAAGAAAGAAATTAAGGAACACCTTAGAAGATGGAAAGATCTCCCATGTTCCTGGATAGGCAGAATTAATATCGTCAAAATGGCCATACTACCAAAAGTGCTATACAGATTCAATGCAATTCCAATTAAAATCCCAACGATGTACCTTACAGAAGTAGAACAAGCAATCATGAAATTCATCTGGAAGAATAAGAAACCCAGAATTGCTAAAGCAATCCTTCGCAGAAAAAATGAAGCAGGGGGTATTGCAATACCTGAACTTCAACTGTACTACAAAGCAATAGTAACAAAAATGGCATGGTATTGGTACCAAAATAGACAGGTAGATCAATGGTACAGAATAGAGGACACGGACACAAACCCAAACAAATATAATTTCCTCATACTAGACAAAGGGGCCAAAAATATGCAATGGAGAAAAGATAGCCTCTTCAACAAATGGTGCTGGGAAAATTGGAAATCCATATGCAACAAAATGAAAATAAACCCATATCTCTCACCGTGCACAAAACTAAACTCAAAATGGATTAAGGACCTCGGAATCAGACCAGAGACCCTGCATCTTATAGAAGAAAAAGTAGGTCCAGATCTTCAACATGTCGGCTTAGGACCAGACTTTCTCAACAGGACTCCCATAGCACAAGAAATAAAAGCAAGAATCAACAACTGGGATAGATTCAAACTAAAAAGCTTTCTCTCAGCAAAGGAAACTATCAGCAATGTGAAGAGAGAGCCTACAGAGTGGGAGAAAATCTTTGCCAATCATACTTCAGATAGAGCACTAATCTCCAGAATCTATAAAGAACTCAAAAAACTCAACACCAAGACTACAAATAATCCAATCGACAAATGGTCTAAGGAAATGAACAGACACTTCACAGAAGAAGACCTACAAACAATCAACAAACATATGGAAAAATGTTCAACATCTCTAGTAATAAAAGAAATGCAAATCAAAACCACCCTAAGATTCCATCTCACCCCAATCAGAATGGCGATTATCAAGAACACAAGCAACAACAGGTGTTGGCGAGGATGTGGGGAAAAAGGTACACTCATACATTGCTGGTGGGGTTGCAAATTAGTGCAACCACTCTGGAAGGCAGTATGGAGATTCCTTAAAAAACTTGGAATGGAACTACCATTTGACCCAGCTATCCCACTCCTTGGCCTATACCCAAAGGACTTAAAATCAGCATACTACAGAGATACAGCCACATCAATGTTCATTGCTGCTCAATTCACCATAGCCAGATTGTGGAACCAACCTAGATGCCCTTCAGTTGATGAATGGATAAAGAAACTGTGGCATATATACAATGGAATATTACTCAGCCATAAAGAATGATAAAATTATGGCATTTGCAAGCAAATGGACGAAATTGGAGAATATCATGCTAAGTGAGATAAGCCAATCTCAAAAAACCAAAGGAAGAATGATCTCGCTGATAAGTGGATGATGATACATAATGGGGCGTGGGAGGGGTTAGTTTTAGGGTTAGAGTGAGGGTTAGGGAGGGGGGCAAGAATGGGGGTAGGAAGGACTGTATAGAGGGAAAAGAGGGATGGGAGGGGTGGGGGGAAGGGGAAAAAATAACAGAATGAATCAACCAACATCACCCTATGTAAACGTATGATTACAAAAAAAAAAAAAAAAAAGAAAATGATAGGCAATTGACAAATCTGAGCCGGTCAGGTGGGTAACTGACTGGGATGTCAGACCCAGAGTGAAGGCACTGGTAGTTTGAGGTCAGGGCTTCCTATGCCTGGTGGTGGGTATTTTAGTAATCTGGGGTTGGCCGTCAAGGGTGGGAGGGAGAACCAGGAGAGGAGAACACCTTGGCCTGCCTTTCTGCCTTGCCTCTTGGCACCTTTTTAAAGGGTCTAGACTATGTTGCCCTCAGTTAATCTGTTCTACTTAATAAAAGTACGTTTCTTCTTCATCTCCAAAAAAAAAAAAAAAAAAAAAGAAAGAAATATTTTGTTAACCCATTGAATAGTGAGCACTGTTTTACTGCAATATAGCCTGATGTACTGTGATTAGTAAACAACAATTATAATCTTACTTCAAACGAGGCAGAGTTTGGGGGTGGGGAGGAAGGCAATAATACCAACAGAAAGTCACTTTTAAATATAATGGAGGGGACTATTCACAATGAATACATAGTATTTATGATTACCTTTGCACAAACAACTTAGAATCTTATTCATTAAGCAAAAATTGCAGAAAATAGAAGAGTATATTTTCTTTTAAATGATATTTTTATTTTTTTCTCAGTCCACAATAGAGCAGGTAAATAGAACATCTGCAAGAAAATAGAAAGTCTAACCTACAAAATTAATAAATTGGGTCAATTTTTAACATATTAACTCTCTATACCCTGAAAACAGAAAATATATATATTTTTCAAGCCTTCATGGGTGTGCCACCAAAAAATGAGCCATATATCAAACCACAAGGAAAACTACTGTAAATATCCCCAAACAGAAACCATACAGCAATTTCTTATCTCAATGCAATAAAACTAGAACCTAATATTCAAACAATACAACAAAAAAGACCCTACCACCTAGAAATACTTTAATAACTTTTAGGTCAAAAACCAAATCAAGCCTGAATTTTACAGAAATATAGAAAATGACAATAATGAAAAAACTGCATGTCTGAATCAATGCCTTACAACTAAGTACTTTTGGGAAAAACTTTAAATCTTCACATTGATAAACAAGATAGAATAAAAATTAATGAAGTTAGCATTCAGTTCAAGAAGATAGAAAACAAATACCCAAGAAAAACAAATGAAAAAAAAAATTACAAGAAAATAAAAATGAAAGTTAAAGAATTAGAAAGCATAAAAAAAGATAAAACTTACAATTAAATCCAGTTTCTGATTCTTTGCTTAATATAAATAAAATGAATAACCTCTCAGCTAACCTAGCTAAGATAAATGGAAGAAAACACAAATACCAATTCAAAAATTTAAAAGATGGAAATAACCACAAATAACAGGAAATTAAAAGAATCCAAGGAAATCACATTATCCATGCCTAAGGAAATTCATGTGAAAAAAATGGAAAACAACAAAGTTTTTCAAGAAAAATGTAATTTACAAAAACTGACATGAGAAGAAATAGATTTAAACAGACCAGCCACCACAGAAGGAATAAAGGAAATTGCGAGAGAATTTTATCCTTGCTCAATTGCCTACCCTCCTGTTTCTCACCTAAGAAAGCACCAGATCTAGAGAGTTTCAGAGGAGCATTTTTCAAGACTATAAGAAACATTACTTCAATGCTATTTACATAGTTCCACACCTCGTTGTAGAAAAAATGCTTCCAAGTTATGTTTATAAATCTACCACAATATATATATAAATATAAACCCAGAATATCTTTTCATATAATAAAGAAGCTATTGGTAACTTTAATCATGTCTAATGAACTCAGGAGCCATTTCAACTCAGGATCTCACTGACCAATGAAAGAACAATTGAGCATCAACAAAAATCATTTCAATGCACTAACAGAATATGTATAAAATATATGTGTATTCACAATATATCATACAAAAAGAGCAACTCTCATTAGTCAACTTTGAAGAAGTTAAGAACCAACTTGTTTTGGAAGTCATTAAAGAGAAAGAATCAAACATCCATTCTGCCTTTCTCATATGAAAGCACCTCAGGTGAATGTAGCTCACATACATGCAAATAGTTGATGAGGGAAATATCTCTCTTTAGAAGTGTTCCAGCTAATAAGTGAAAAAATGATAAATTATCATTTTGCAAACACTAATGAATCAATAAATCTGGGTAAATTATCAATGTCTTCTAACACTATAAAAAAGTTTACGTTTTTAAATATCTTCCCCCAAAAAACAAATTTGATCACTTCCCTAAATCTATTCCTAAATTACAGGGAATACAGAGAAATAAAGGAATGTGATAACCCCATGGAGAGTCAATCTGCAAAAGCCACACAAGGTAAACACTAGAGAATTAATGACCCATTTCTTCCATTAAAATTTGCAAGGAAAAATGAGAACTGAAAAATAAATCTACTGATAAAAGAGAGGTAAGAGACAGCAAAAAATTGTAATATATTGATTTTTCCTTCTATCACAATTTGAACAAATGAGCTAAAAAACAAACAAACAAACAACAACAAAAAAAACCTTAGAGACAATAAAGGAAATACTGTATGTGCATGGACTAGATATTTTAAGAAATTAAAAAATAAATTGTGTAATATTTTAAGATATAAGAAGTCAATATAGTTGGCTTTTTCCATGCTAGTGTCTTTGAGAAATATACACTTAAATATTTACAGATGAAATATGAATTATGGATTTGATTCATAATGATCTGGGTAAAGGAGTGAAGAGAGTTGGGAGATGGATGAGATGAAATTGGCTGCAAGTTGAAAATAGTTGAAGCTGGGTGATAAGTAAAAGAGGCTCATTGCCCTATATACTGTCCATATTTTGAAAGTTTCTATTATAAAATATTTTAAATAGTTATCATGGAAGAAAAGATCCTACTATGATGATAGCAACAAAAACATACAACACCTAGAAAATGGGTGATATGTATATGAAAATAAAGCGTTAAGACATAACTGAGATACATAATAGAAGACTTCAGAAGGTATGAAAATATACTGTTGAGCAGTGTGTCAGCTCTCCACTGCTGTAACAAATAAATCAACCTGAGATAAATAAATTTAAAAAGGGGAAAAGTTTATTTTGGCTCCTGGTTTGGGAGGTTTCCATCTATGATCAGTTAGTCCAGTTGTGTCTTGGCCTGTGACCAGGCAGTATGACATGGTGGGAGTGTGCAGGGGAGTAGCTGCTCACCTCTTGGCCACTAGAAAGCAAAGAGTAAGACAGGGCATCACACAGTCCCTTTAGAAGGCACACCTCAGATGATCTAGGACCTCCCACTAGGTTCCATCTCCCAAAGGTGTCCACCACCTCTCAGTAGCACCAAGCTCAGAACTAAGACTAACACACGGGCCTCTGGGGAACAATCAAGAACCAAACGATGGCAGGTGGTTACCTCCAGCATATATAGATGATTTTATGAACCCTAACCTTTATCTAAATATAGACTAAGAATAAAACTCAATAAACACAATCCCCCCAAAATACAAAAGTTTTCTTATGAGCCAGATGAGATGATTCATACGAGAGAGAAAAACAAAAAAAAAAGCACATAAGAAAATCCAGAAAATTTGGAAATGAGGGATACTGTTAAAGGGATAAGCCCCAATAGATATTAAAATATTATGGTATTTGTGTAAGAAGAGGTCAGTGAAAGAGAAAACAAAATTCAGGAAACATCTAACAACATATTATAGTAGAAATATGGGTTGTATTTTAAGTTTGTAGAAGAAAATTTGGATTATTCTCTAAGGACACTGAAGCACTGGGAATCATCTGAAAAAAATAAACTTGGAAAAGCACTTGGATTCTAGGTATGACACAAACTCAAAAGCTATGAAAAAAATTATAAATTAGTCTGTGTAAATAGCAAATGCCATACAATCCAAAACCAAAATTTCTTTTTTTTTAACTATTCCAAGTGTTTTATTTTTTATTTGTTCTTTTTAGATATACATGACAGTAAAGTATTTTTTGACATATTATACATACTTAGAGTATATCTTATTCTAATTAGGATCCCACTCTTGTGGTTGTACATGATATGGAAATTCACTGTGGCATATTCATACATGAACATAGAAAAGTTACATATGATTCATTCTACTGTCTTTTCTATTTCAATCCCTCCTCCCCTCCCTTCATTCCCCTTTGTCTAATCCAGTGAACTTCTATTCTTGTCCCCGCTTGTTGTGCATTAGCATCCACATATCAGAGAGACCATTTAACTTTTGTTTTGGGGGGACTGGCTCATTTCACTTAGTTTGATAGTCTCCAGATTTATCTGTTTACCGATAAAAGGCACAAAATATTCCATTGCATATATATAGCACATTTTCTTTATCCATTTATCTGTTGAAGAACCCCTACGTTGGTTTTATAGCTTAGCTATTTGTGAATTGAGCTACTATAAACATTGATGTGACTGAGTCACTATAGTATGCTGAGTTTAAATCCTTTGGGTGTATACTGAGGAGTAGGAATAACTGGGTCAAATGGTGGTTCCATTCCAAATTTTTTAAGGAATCTCCATACTGCTTTCCAGAGTGGTTGCACCAATTTGCAGTCCTACCACAGTGTATGAGTGTACCTTATCCCCCACAATCTCACCAACATTTATTGTTACTTGTATTCTTGATAATTGCTATTCTGACTGGATGAGATAAAATCTCAGTGTGGTTTTAATTTGCATTTGAACATTATTTCATATATTTGTTGACCATTCATATTTCTTTTTCTGTGAAGTGCCTGTCCAGTTCCTTACCCATTGTTGATTGGTTTTGTATGTGTGTATGTGTGTGTGTGTGTGTGTGTGTGTGTATGTTAACAAAAAAACAACTTCTTTAAAAAACAGAAGTCAAAAGGTAAACCAAGAAAAAAATATTGCACCTCAGTGTTACAATTTCCTTAATAATGGTTCTTTATGAACCGTTATAATAAAAAACGAAAAGCATAAAAATTCAATGAGACACAGGTATGAACAGTTGGTCTCAGAATATGAACATGACACATGAACTTGGGAAAAGAACTTCCACTTACCAGGGCAAGTGCAGAACACATCAAGTTTCACAGTGTGGGATAGCATTCTTCTATCACTAAAATTGTTTTTAAAGAAAATTTAGCAATATTTCTGAATTTTAAAATGCACATTCATTTTTGACCCAGAAATGCTGATATAGAATTTCTACTGCAGACATACCCGCAACATTTAAGTGAGTCATGTACAAGTTTATTTTGCTGGAATATTGTCATAGCAAAAGACTAAACACACCCTAAATCCTCGCCAGCAGGAAATGGTTTATAAGTTATGGCACATCCTAACAATGGAATGCTCTACCATAATTTAAAAGAATGAGATAAGCCTTTGTGTGTACAATTAATAGGAATCTTTTAATATACTTAACATATTGAACATACCATTATGTGAAAAATATCAATGTGCAGAATAGTCCACATAGTGAGCTATCATTCAGTAAAAAAAAAGGGGGGGAAGAGGAGAAAAGGGGAAAATAATACTAGAATAAATTTTCCCCCTTTTTATTTAGTAAATATAAATTCAATAATTTTGACTAAATGTAAAAGGGGGGAAGAACACTTGTAGAAATTGGGTATGTGATTGCCTTTTAAATTTTGTATACTTCACCTGTATTAGCTATTCAAAACTAAATAAAATTAAACTAGCTTCAGATGACTTTGTGAGGACAAATTGTTGTGAGATAATTTGTGTCAAAGCTTTTGTTAACTGTAAAGTTCTATGCAAATACAATTTAAAGAAGCAGCTTCTTGTTGGGTATTGGGTATTGGGACCTCAGTTTGAGGTAAGTCACTCAAGGTCTTGGAATCTTGGTAACTGTGTCTTTGTGTCTCCACCTCTGAAATGGTTAACAGCAATCACTTGCAGTCTCACAGGAATTGCTGCAAATACCATTGGAGATAATACATGTGAAAGTCTGAACAATACAGCATTGCAGAGACAAATAGGATCAGATAGATTAGATCTCTGCTGGCCAATATCAGAGCCATCTGCCACATGTGGCTATTAGTTTAGCATTTCTAATGTATCCATTTGAACTTGAAATGTGCTGTAAGTGTAAAGAAAATGCTAGACAAAACAGTTTAGGAATGATGCCTTTGAGTCAAGATTTGAATTTGATGTGGAAGAGGGAATGGGACTTGGGAGGACTGAAAAGAGCCGTGAAGAATTTGGGCATCACCATCACCATCTGCAAATACAGGAGATGGCCCTGTGCAATGATCAACCTCATGCTTCGACCACCCAACTTGTGGTGGGGGTCAAGGTGCAAAGGAAAAGGTAGCATTGGATAAATGGTGTGAGTCTGGATAATGAAGGGCTTTGAAGATCGACCTGGAGTTTGCCTCTCCTTGGGGGTGTTTGGAAAGCAAATTTGAGTGTACAGCACATTGAGGCAGAAAGGCATGCCTACCAGGCAATGCTTCGGCTACAGTCAAATTTATATCATTTGTCATTTTATCTTTTATCAAATTTTTATCTGGATAAACCTGGATCTGAGATGTTTTACCACTGATGGAGAAAAAGGAAATGGGGAAAACAGGGAGGATGGAGCTAACATTTATTGAAAACCTAGAGCACTAGGCAAGACATATGACATGTACCCCTTTCATTTTTCTTGTACAGCCCTATGAGAATCTGATTCTTGTCTTCATTTTGCAAGAGGTCAGATGGCTCAGAAATAAGAGGCCAAAGGTAGTTCTATTCTTCTGTACAGGTCAACTACTGGAAGCCAATTCTGTTAAACCAAATCTTACTTTTAAAAGAAAGAAAAAAATGAACTGCAAATCATGCAACTGAATCTATTTTTTTTTTTAATTTACAAGCATATGCAGTAAAAGACTGAATGGGGAAAGATGCATGTATTCAACAAAATATTGGTGGGTCTGAATAATAAACAGTCTACCTGTAGCTCCAGAACTAGAAATAAGATAGACAAAGTGAACTCGTGCATTCATATATCTGGGAAGGAAGGGCAAATGTCAAATGATGGCTTTTAACTAGATGGAAGGATTTTTTAGTTTTTACCTAACTACACATTTACTGAGAAATTTGGAGGAGTATGAGAGTTTAGATTGTGGATCTTTTAGCAAGGGAAAAGGGAGGCAGAGAAAGAACCAGAAAACATGATATTACATAACTCAAAGGGGAGGAAGAGGCTGTTCCCTTATCCTTCCTAAGGAAACTGCAATAAAAGCTGTTTGAAAGTCAGAAAGAAATGAAGTATATATGAAGAGCAAGCTTGAGGTAGAAGGGTTGCCTGCTATTTCTTCCCTTTGGGTGGGAAGGGCACAGGACTTCTAACATAGAAGTGCCCATATGAAATGAAGACCATCAGCTTAATACAGCACAGAGTCTGCAAAAGAGGGACGCGTCTGGTCAAGCTGTCAGAAATCACCAGAAGTCTCTCAGTGCATGCCCCTTTGCTGTTCTGGAAGCTGTGTCAATTCTTTGAAGCAAACTGTATTTTTTTGGGCAAAACACCAAAGGGTGATGTAAACCTCAAAGCCTGATAAGTTGCATCCCAGTTCTAGCTTTTTCTCAGAAAATTTTGCTTTGTCTACCAGAACAACTTTTAGAAAATACAGAGAGAGAGAGAGAGAGAGGAGAGGAAGAGGGAGAGAGAGAGAGAGAGAATTTGTTGATTGAAATAATAGGCAACAACATGAGGATGTTAGAGAAAACCCAGGTTGAAAACTAGGTATTTGAAACTCTGATTATAATAATTTATCCTAACAATTTTTATAATTCTCTATCATAAATACCTAGGGTTAGATCCTGCCTGACTGAAGTACAAACAGTTCTAGGCGAAACAGATTTCATGGAAATATCTGCTGTTTTTTTTCAACTTCATCTGTACATTAAAATGTGGTTTTTAAGGGCCTATTCTATGCCCGGCACTCATGCTAGGAAGGTATAAAGAGGAGTGAGACAAGTTTCTATTCACGAAAAACATAGTTTAGCAAAAGATGTATAATCAAATAACATTATAAGATAGTATCAAATCGAACACACAAATGGCATAAAGGGAAGTAGGTTGCCACAGTATCCAAATGTGCACATCATTTAAAGCAAAATGGAAAGAGAAACATTAATCATTATCTGATTCCATGTTAAATTCTATCTCCAGTCGCTGGAATCTGGGGAGTGAAAATCAGTTCTTGCTGCTTCTCATGTTTTTGATGTTGGGATCAAGATATATCACAGAAAAAAGATTTTTTTTGTGGGGGGGCAGGTACTGGGGATTGAGCTCAAGGGTACTCGACCACTGAGCCACATCCCTAGACCTATTTTTGTATTTTATTTAGAGACAGGGTCTCACTGTGTCGCGGTGGTAGTGCCTCACTGTTGCTGAGGCTGGCTTTGAACTCGTGATCCTCTTGCCTCAGTCTCCTGAGCCACTGGGATTATAGGCATGCGCCACTGTACCCAGCTCAGAAAATAGATTTCTATAGCTCTTCTAGAAAAATCCTCTAAATGATATGGAAGAAGAGTATTTTAGAATAATGAAAATTCAGAGGACAGGTCCCTTATTATAAAAAAATGAAAGTATTGAAACTAATTAATTGATAATTGTATCTTTTTATTTTATTAAATTTATAAGAAGAGCAAAAGTAAATCAAACAAACTAAAACTTTGAGGATCAGGGATAGAGTGACAGCCCAGTTAAAGTACCTCACTTCTCTGTTCCAAAAGAGAAATTAACACATTAAAATTAATTACTCTTCACTTGGTAGGTTAAACAGAAGGCAAACAGAAGATTTCTGAGTTGTACAAAAGAAATGGTGAGCAATGATGTGAAATCTTGCTTGCATCATCTCATAAATTTAGTATTGAATTTTCCACAAAGAAAAAGCTGTGACCTTCTGTTTTAGAATATGGACTTATTTTTATTGGGTTTAGACAGTCTTATGAACTATCCCTTATGATAAGAACTTAAAGCATGAAAAATTATCTGTATTTAATTATAATTCAACATCAGTGTGTGGGGTAAGGCAAATGGGGAAATATAATAAATTGGCTCCTAAGAAAATATTCTGAAGCAATCTTTGAGATGGTACCAGAAGAGAATGTTTTAGAATTTAGAGTACATGTTCTTTTGGTTATGTATTTTAAAAATACTCTGATGGGAGAAAGTTCAATCATGCTACTAATAAAAAATGAAGTGACATTTGTTGCCAAACAAATTAGCTGAGGTTGTTTTTAATGAGGATAACCAATGTGGTAAAAGTACATGGTTCGATTGGAACTTTCATACATACTTGTGTTAGAGTTAATTAGATCATTGCTTTCTAAAGTAGTATAATAATATAACCTCTGAAGAGTTCAAGTACTTTGACTCCTTATTCCAACTTCTGGGAATTATTTCTGTTGGAAAAACAGGTTCCAGAAATTTTATCAATAAAGAACCCACTAATAGAATAAAAGTTCTTCCCTTCAATCTGACTGACCCCTTTAGGAACATACTCACACCGGGCCAGAGGAAACATGCAGACAAGCTAAGCCTGGGATTCTAAGCTAGCCTCTGAAAAGAAAGTGGGAAAACTAAGACTGGCTTAGACTAATCACCAGCCTGGAGCCCGAGTCAATTCCTGAATTGACATTCCTGCTTCGTGGTAAGAAAGCAATCAATGGGTGACAGTGACTGACCTCCATGGTCACCACACTTGGTTCTCCATTGTCCCTCACTTCAATGGTCCTTGTATCCTAATATTCAGGTTACTCAAGTTTGAAAAAAAAAAAAAAGTGGAATTATCTCTCAGTCCCCTTTTCCTCCACCTCCTATACCCACCACAATTATTATTGTGCAGAATTATGTGAAATTGTCAATACGTGATCACTTTGTACTAAAAAAGGGCAATTTCATATGATTCAACCTATATTTCTACCTGAACAGTATTTCTCAAATCTGTTTGTTTTTCTCCTTCGCGTCTACAGTCACACCTTCTTCAGCTAGATGGCTGCCATGGCCTCCTAAGTGATGTCCTCCTTTCCACTCTTACTTCTAGTCCAGCCAGAGCAGTAGTTTAAGAACATAAATTGAGCATGATGCCTTCCCATTTTGACGCTCATCAGTGACTCCCTATTGCTCTTAGAATACATTGCAAACCTCTGAGCCTGACCACGAAAGTCCCCATCATCCGACTCCACCCTGCAGCTCCAGTCTCCTCCTAGGCCACCCTCCCCATCATGCTCTGGGTTCCAGCCTCACTAACCTGCCATTCTTCCCATCTTCCCCTCATGCCTTGCCTTCTGCCTCCAATGCTTCTCTCTGCACCATCAACTGGCAAACCAAACGAATTCACCATTTCCATTTCCATTACCTTCCTTGATCCCACCTTTCCTGACTTCCCAATCTAACCTATTTTCCCCTGTTAATCTCTCACAATACCCTATTTGATTCCTTTCTAGAAACAATGTGTAATTATGTATTTATCTTGGTTTTTCTTTAATACCTTTTCTTACTAAATAATAGACTGAGAGCTACATGAGGGCAGAAATAGTGTCTTTGCTGGCTTTAATCATACTGGATGTACAGCAGACTTACTAAATCTGTTGAATGAATGATTGTACCCATGAACAAATAAATGAATCAATATGTTAGGTTATCCATTGATGGAAAAAATAGGTTGTAAGTTTGTGAGAACCTTATCATTACAACTGTTTTATAATATCAAGCATTAAAGAAAGACAAATTTGGAAGGAAAAAAACAAAACTTTAGCAATTTGTTTGGGTGATGGAATTATGAGTATTTGAATTTTTCTCTTTGCTTTCTCCATTTTCATATTTTCTTTTATCTCTCTATTGTCAACCCAGTTATCATTTCCTATTGGTTCTGTCTCTCTGGAGAATCCTGATGTCTTAGCCTGCTTTCTGGGGCTATCATAAAATACCTGTTACAAGATAATTTATAAAGAAAGGAAGTTTACTTGGCCCATGGTTCTGGAGGTGGCAAAGTCCAAGAGCATGGTGTCAGCATCTGCTCATCATCTGGTGAGGGCTTTTTTGCTCCATCATAATATGGAAGAGGGCATCCCACTCCTAGACAGAGAAAGTGTGCTAGCTCAGATCTCTTGTCTTTTTTTTTACAAAGCCACTAATGCCATGGGGAACTCCCACCCTCATGATTTCATCCAATCTTAATTAACTCCCAAAGGCTCCACTTCTAAATACCATTAAGTGACTTTGAAGATGAAGTTTCTAACACATGAACTTTTAAAGGCCACATTTAAGCCACAGCACCCAACCAATACCCTACCCTAGTAAATCCACTCTTCAAAAAGATCACAATTTCTTTTGCCATGCTTTACTTGATGAACACTGTTGTTTTTAATTTTTTGGCTATTGTGAATAAATCGTCTATCAAAATCCATGTGTGAGTCTTTTTGTAGATAGGTCCTTCTTGTTTTTGTTTTGTTTTTTGATGTTGGAGATTGAACCCAGGGCTTTATACATGCTCTACCACTGAACTACACCCCCAGTCTAGACATGTGTTTTAATTTTCCTTGGATAAATACCTGGAGTGGGGTGGCTGAATTATATGCTGTGTGTATATTTTACTTCATAAGAAGCTATTTTTGTAAGTATCACATTTCCACCAGCAATGTTAAGAGTTCCAGTTGCCAACATTCTTGCTAATACTAGATATTGTCTTTTAGATTTTAGCTACTTTAATGGGTTTTGCTGATATCTTATGTAGGTTAAATTTGCACTTCCTTAATGGCTAAAGATGTTAAGCATCTTTTTGTGTGATTGTTAGCTTTATGTCTTTTGTTGTTGTTGTTAAATGCTGAAATACTTCACCCATTTTTTAAAAATTAGGTCGTTCATCTACTTATTAAGTTTTAAGTATTTTTATGCCATTTGAATACAGCTGCTTTGGCAGTTATATGTATTATGATTGTCTCCAGTCAATAATATGAACTTTTATATTCTCAACATTTTTCAAAGAGCAGAAGTTGTAAATTTTGAATAAATTTACAATTTTCTCTTTTATGGCCCATGACTTTTATGTTCTAACAAATATTTGCTTACTCTAAATGTTCTAAAGATTTTGTTCTATATATTTTCTTTAATTTTTAAAGCTTTAGCATTCCCCTAAAAATTTTACAATCAGTTTGGATAGTTGAAAAAAATTTGAAAATGTGTTGGATAAATGACATTGCATAAAATGAACATTTTATTGGGGATGTAGCTCAGTGATAGAGCACCTGCTTAGCATGAACAAGGTTCTTGGTTTGATCCCCAGCCAAAGAAAGAAGGAATGATGAAATGAAGGAAGAAAGGAAGGAAGGAAGGAGAGAGAGATGAACATCTTAAAAATACTGTGTCTTTCCATTCATGAACAGGATATATCTCCTAAGTATTTATAGGTTTAATTTCTGCTAGTAATGTTTTATTTTCATTGTAAGAGTTCTTTACTTATTTTGCTAATTTTATCCCTAAGTATTTCACATTTTTGGTGCAATTATAAATGATATGTCTAAATTTCAGTTTGCACTTGTTCATTGCTAGTATATAAAAGTTGAATTAATTTCTTTGTATACTGACCCTGTATTCTGAAACTTTGCTAAACTTGTTTATTCTAGTAGCTTTTTGGTAGATTCTTTAAGATTTCCTTTGAATACAATCACAGTATTTGCAAATAAAAACATAATTCTTTTCTTTGCACTCTGTATAAATTTTCTTTTCCATGTCTTTTCTCAGCGACCAGATCTCTAGTATATTGTTGAGAAAATATGGTGTGAACAGGCATCCTTTCTTTGTTCACAATATCACAAGAAATTATTCAGTTCTTTCAGAATGAATCATGATGTTAACTATAGGTGTTTTATAGATAATGTATCGGATTCAGGGAGCTCCCTTCTATTCCTAGATTTCTCAGAGTGTTTGTCCTCCAAACGGACATGATGTAATTTTATGCATTGTTGAATTGTATTTGCTATTATAGATATCTTTGCAATTATGTATATGTGATATATTGATCTTTCATTTTCTCTTTTTTGTAATACTTTTGTCTGGTTTTGTTAGAAAAGCAAACCTTGTCTCAAAATTGTTTTCAAATGTTCCCTCCTCCTATCCTATCTGAATGAGTTTGCATAGAATTGGTATTATTTCTTCATTAAATTTGAACAGAACACACGGTTAAAGCCATTGAGGGCAAGGCATGTGCGTGTGTTTGAAAATTTACATTTATTAATTTAATTTCCTTAATACCTACAGGGCTCTTCAGATGTTCTATTTCTTCTTGAGTCAATTTTGCAAGTTGTGTCTTTCAAAGAACTTTTTCATTTCATCTAGTTTTCTATTTACTGAGATAATGTTTTTCCAAACATTTCCTTATTTTTCTTTTAATTTCTATAATATCCGCAGTTATGCCCCTTTCATTATAATTGGCCTAGTTAGCCTCTTAACAGTTTTACTAATCTTTCAAAATACCAGCTTTTGGTTTCATTTCTTTTCTGTATTGTTTTTCTCTTCAATTTTATTGTTTTCATTTCTTCTACTTACTTCTAGCTTGCTGGCTCTCGTTTTTCTGGTTTCTTCAGCTAGAAGAAGAAGAATAGGCTTTGGCGTGATGTTCTTTTTTATAACTTTCATTTCTTTCTTCATTATGTTTTATGTTTTCATTACACTCCTGAATACATTTAAAATAATTATTTTTATGTCCTTCTCTACAAATTCCATTATTTCTTATTTCTATTTTTTCCTGTTATAGATCACAATTCTCTGCTTCTTTGTATGTCTGGTAATTGTTTATTGGTCACAGTACAATTTGAATTTTATGTTGTTTACACTTTTAGGAGTATTGGACTTTTTGTAGCAGAAAGATAAGTTTAAATTTTTGAGGCTTATTTTGAAATTATTTTAAGTTAGGTGTAAAGTAGCCTTTACTTACTGGAGCTGATTTAGCCCCATTTCTAGACATTACTCTTGTATGGTCTCTGTTCAATAACCCAAGCATTTAATGAGGCCCCTCCTCCCTGGCTGAGGGAAATTAGGACAATTTCCAACTCTGCTTGAGTTGTGGAAATTACTTGTATCACAGCTTCCCAGGAATAGTACTCTCCTTAATACTTATTCTTGATGGGTGTCAGAGTTTTCACCCTATGCACCTCTGTTTTGACATTTGGCCAAAGACTTAAGGGAGCTTCTGTGAAGATTTCTGGAACTCTTTCTCTGAGTAGCTATTTTTGGGTACTCTGTCCCTCTAATTTCTAAATGCCCCAGTTTCCTAGAATTTTGATCTCCACTCACAAAGATTGCTGAACACTGTTTGAGAACCTGTTCCCTGCACCTAACACTGGACTTAAACCTGTAGATGAAAGTTTTAATGGTGGCAGAGTTGCATGATTGTAATCCCACTTTTCAGGGACTAGAAGCCTGAGTGTCCTGTTGCATAATATCTGAAAATAGTTGTTTCCTATATTTCACACAGTTTTCCCATTGTTTACAATAGAAGGATAATTCCAGATCCTATTTACTCCACATTGTTCCTTCCTCAGAAAGGTCTCTACCAAAACTCAGAGTTGGTTTCACACCTGCTAATACCCTGTATTTGCCTTAAACAACTTTCACAATTTCATTGCAACTACTTGTTCAATATTTGCATTCTGTATTCAACTGTTAAATTTAAATGAAGGTTCAACATCTCTTTTACTAAACCTGCTGAATTCCCAGTGCCTTGCAGAGTAGCTGACAGAGTAGAACTCAACAAATATTTGACGAATAAGTTCATGAAAGCCTACGGTAATTAACCAGATAAACAAATCAACAAACTTTAATGTTCAAAAACAAGGATCTTAAGGACAGCAATTTTCCATTTTGTTGACTCCATAGGTCAAATTTTCCAGATGTCACTCAGTTCCTCACTGTTTGCTTGTGTCGACAGAGGCACTAAGGTGAGAATGGTGCATTTGATACCTTTCTTTCTCTGAACCAACAAAACCCAGAGTAAATGCTTTTCAATAGTGACGTCTTGAGAAGTAACCATGATGGACAAAGTTTCACAATAATTAAGTGCCGTCCTCAATGATTCTATTACTCTGTCTTGGGTAATTCCATAGAAGAGGGAGATCCATTATGCCTTAACCTGTTCTTTGTCACCACTGTTGTTTTAGTGTCACAGTAAAAGAATGTCCACAGACCTGTTATGATATTCATCATCTTAATCAAGTGATGTGAACAAACAGAGTCAGGTTGTGGCAATCAAAGATGTGGGAAACACTGTTTAGAAGAATTGAGTGATTGCATGTTTTATCCAAGGAAAATATGCAAAGGTCATAAAGAGTTGTGGATCCATTGCCTAAAACAAAAATTGACCTGCTTCTTGGTAGACATTCAGTCTTTATCATTTATCACTTTATTAGAATATAACAAAACTTTCCCCCTTAAATGGTATGCTTTGGTGAAATATTTAGAATACCCAACAAAGGAAGACATTTCCAAACTGAAATTAGGATTCTCTTATGAAACTTTCTTTGGATGGCAAGGAAGTCATTGATTCACTAAAGATGCAGTGGGATTATAAGATACCAGACAGAACTAAAAAAATGTTTATAGAAACCAATTGGTCCAATTTCCTATTTTCGAATCACAAAGTGGTTTTTCAACAACCTCCCCTGTTTCCATGAGTATCACTTCTCCCTCTGAAGTTTGACCCATTGACCTTTGGCCCATTAATGCTTCTCTTCTTTTCTCCTCCAGTCAGCTCTCATGTTTCACTTCCCCCTGCTCAGCCTGGATTCTCACAGCAAGCATTGGGAGCACAGGCCTTCCAACCTGCCCTGTCCACCGTGCCCACCCCCTGGCTCTGGACCAGCCTTAGGTCCTCACAAGTCACCTTGGACATTTCTCTGGCACACATCTCTCCAGCTAACATGTGCACTCTCATCTTTGGAGTCACAGGAGCAGGTAGGCAAACTGAGGACTTGATCCCTTGCAAATCCAGCTCCCCACCCTCAGGGCGCCTCACTGCGGCCAGCTGGATCTCTAGTTCATCTGTACTGAGACTCCATTGCTCTCCACACTCACAGAATCTTTAAATCCTTTCATTTTCCAAACAAGGAAATGGAAGAAAGTCCAAGATATGAAGGCACCCAGTTAACAGCAAAGGTCTGACTATAACTCAGAAAAGGGAAACCCCAGCTTCCTATGCCACCAGTGCCTGAGGCTTCAATTCATGAGTTTCTCATTTCAACATCTATTTAATCAAAAGTAAATAAATCAGTCAGTAGAAACTCCTCAATTTCTCCAGTCTCTACCCTACTATGGTAGAGTGAAATGAATACAGGCCTCAGTACCAGAAAAACACAAATCTCAACTCTAACATTTACCATCCAGGTGACCTTGCGGAGGTTACTAAAACCATCCATTTTGTCTTAAGTGTATTCACCTGTGAAATAAAAACAGATTGGTAAATCATTCTAGAAAGGGCCATTAATGCTCTTCCAGTCTTCAAATTTGGCTTTTCTCACCCCTCCTCTCTGTGTAGCTATTATCTATTCTTCCTGCTTTAAATATAGTTCTCGGCCCCGACTGGAATTGGCATCACCTGGAGAATGCTGAAAACTACTGACTCTGAGATTCTGATCAGTGGTGTGGGTGCAACCTGGGGGCTGGAATGCCCATCTGTCTACAGGGGATTCCAATGGGAGTAAAATTGGAGTAGCACTGCTATAAAACCATTGCTCACTATATTCCTAAGAGGATATTTTTCTCCTACTTCTCAGTCACTTCTTTGTATCTGCCATTTGCTATTTTCCTATCACTCTGCTGGGTTTATCCCATCATCACTCTGAACGTGGTTCTTGTATCCATATCTAAACACGTGCCACCCAAATCGAGCTCTCCAAATTTGCCTTGCTTAACTTCCACCTTTGGATGAACAGTCCATTTATATTCATGGTTATCCTAGCTCGAAATTAGACATGCGGGCAAGTCTATCACTCAGAGCTTGATTCCTCTTTCTGCTGCTTCTGCTCTGTGCAGGTTCTTCAATGTCTCCCCTACATGAACTTTCAATTCCATAATCCACTCACAGCTGCTTCTAGACATCATAGAACTATTTTTTATGGGGAGAGGAATAGCCTCCAAAATGTCTCCACCTGTCACCTCTCTTCCATGAATCAGCTTACACCCTTCACCATGGAGTGGATGGATTTCTTCCTGCACATTCATGGTACCTATTTTTTTATTTTTTATTTGTTCTAACTAGTTATATATGACAATAGAATGCATTTTGACACACCATACATAAATGGAGTGTAACTTCTTATTCTTCTGGTTGTACATGATATAGAGTTACACAGGTCTTATAATCGTATATACACATAGGGTAATAATTTCTGATTCATTCTACTATCTTCTCTAACCCCATACCCCTCCCCTCCCTTCACTCCCCTCTGTCTAATCCAAAGTACCTCTATTCTTCCCTAGCTCCCCCACTTATTGTGAATTAACAACTACATTTAAGAGAAAACATTCGGCCTTTGTTTCTTTGGGATTGGCTTATTTCACTTGCATGATATTCTCCAGTTCCATCCATTTACCTGCAAATGCCATAATTTCATTTTTCTTTAAGGCTGAGTAATATTCCATTGTTGTATATGTACCACAATTTATTTATCCATTCATCTGTTGAAGGGTATCTAGGTTGGTTCTATAGTTTGGCTATTGTGAAGTGAACTGCTGTAAACATTGATGTGACTGCATCACTGTAGTATGCTGATTTTAAGTGCTCTGGGTATAAACCTAGGAGTGGGATAACTGGGTCAAATGATGATTCCAGTTCAAGTGTTCTGAGGAATCTCCATACTGCTTTCTATAGTGGTTGCACCAATTTGCAGTCCTACCAGCAATGTATGAGTGTACTTTTTCCCCCAATCCTTGCCAATATTTATTGTTACCTGTATTCTTGATAATTGCCATTCTGATTGGAGTAAGATGGAATCTTGGTGCAGTTTTTTAAAAACCTTTTTTAGTTGTTGATGAACCTTTATTTTATTAATTTATATGTGGTGCTAAGGATTGAACCCAGTGCCTCACACATGCTAGGCAAGCACTCTACCACTGAGCCACAACCCCAGCCCCATTTCTCTACTTACTAGAGATGTTGAACATTTTTTCACATATTTGTTAATCAATTGTATTTCTTCTTCTGTGAAGTGTCTGCTCAATTCCTTAGTCTGGTGTTATGTTTTGGAGATTAATGCTCTATCTGAATTGCATGGAATAAAGATTTTCTCCCATTCTATAGGCTCTCCCTTCATGTTATTGACTGTTTCCTTTGCTGTGAAGAAATTTTTTAATTTGATTCCATTCCCTTTATTGATTCTTGATTTTGCTTCTTGCACTTTAGGAGTCGTGTTAAGGAAGTCAGCTCCTAAGCCTACATGATGGAGATTTGGGCCCACTTTTTCTTCTCTTAGACACAGGGTCTCTGGTCTAGTGCCCAAGTCCTTGATCCATTTTGAGTTGAGTTTCGCACAGCACCTATTAATAGCCCAATGAAACAGCATTTACAGGGGAGTTGCAATGGAAACCATGGGAATGGTGCAGTGAATTATTTTACAAACTAATGTGCCCACATATATCTGCCATGCCACCTTATCTTATTTGTCAATTTTAACATTATATTATTTACTTGCTTATCACGTTTATGTGTATGTCACTCTCTCCCACCGTTAGAGCATTGGTTATACGAGGAGACAGACATTTCTCTTTTTGTACTTTGATTTGTCCTAAGAACCTAGAAGAGTGCCTCCAGTCAATCATTGTCAGATCAATTAATAAAGTTCAACCACAGTCAGCCATGTAGACATCAGTTAATTATTCACAAGTTAGGTAGGTCTGGTCACCAGAGTGACTGAGCTCCCTGGCAGGACTCCTTGGAGCCTTTCTCCCCAGGGACACTGATAGGTTTCGGGAGGTGGGAGGGCATAGATGGAACCAGGCAGAGTGGGTGAGAACTCAGCAGCACCAGGCCAGAGTGTAGGAAGTTTTGCAGTCTGCTAGTGGTTTCCTTTCTGAATTTGTTTAGAAAAATGTGGGATCCCTCCTGCAGTCACGGTCCTGACACAAACTGCAGAAACTTGCAAGAGACAGGGCGAACCTACCAGCTGAGGCGGACTCCACAGGCAAAAGTGACTTCTTCAGGGATTCCCAGCACCAAGGATGCGGCAGCAATCTTTCTTCTCTGAGATTAATCTGGCCAACAGCCACAGTAAACACCCCATCTCCCTTACAGGGAGGAAAGATTAAATATCTGATTAAAATTTTTGGCTGCTAATTTATTGAACTTGGATGGATGAACCGTTTGCAAAGTCACATGACTTTCCCTGTGTGTCTGCCTCTGTTGTTCCCTGCAAGAGAGAGAGGTCACTAGCAGTTGAAAAACAAGGAGCCCCGAGCAGGCTCTGCGTGGGTGGAAAGGACCCGGAGGCCGAGGGGGCGCTCTTGGGCCATCTTGGAGAACCAAGGGGCCCGTTCTTTCCCCGTTGGTTCAGGAAAGTTCACATCCACTGTGGCTGTTTCTGTTTCAACCTATTACTTTCTGTTCTTGGCACTTTGTAGATTTGATTCTTTTCATCCCACCCCCGCCTATTGTTCTGAGCCGCCCAGCAAAATGATGTCATGGGGCAGCTTTAAAAGTATACAGGAAGTCTTCAAAGCTGAATGACTTCAATCTACTTGATTCCATGTACTCTGACTGCGGGCTCCATGGAAACCACACCCCACAGGACTCAGGGAGCAGCCTGAGGACCAGCGAGTCTCCTCTCCCATGGCGCTGCCTCCGCTGCACACGCGCCCCTTCCTTCCTCCCCTCACCTCCATCCCAGGGCTTTGGACAGTAGCCAGGCCAGATGAGGGGAGGGAAGCTACGAGAAAGGGAGGCCAGAGGAATAGAAGGTCAAAGGAGTTTCCTCAGAAAAACAGGGGTGCAGGGCTCCTAGGACGATCGAAGGTCTTTCACTGACCTTTGGATAATAGTCAGTGTGGCAGAGCTGCCAGTCATGGCAATGTCTCCAGAGAGGAAAAAGCGACGGAAACTACAACTTGCCTCAACCTGCAAATGGCAGCAAGAGCGCTAGGTCGAGACCACTGCCGGGTGACACATGTAGAGTACAGTTAAACACCAGGGGGGTTGTAACATGATAATAATGGCAAATATGTGCACAAGGCTTTACAGTTTACACAGCACCCTTCTATAGAATAATTATATGTGTCCATCGCACAAGCCTGAGAGCTATTTGCCCCATTTTACCATCGGAGGGGGTGAGAAATTAAGAAGAAAATGTTTTGTCTTAGCCAAGGTCACCCTGCTGTCAAGGGTGGAACCAGGACTCAAGTCCAAATCCCACATACTTTCTAACACTCCAGTATGAACTTAAATACAGAGAGGTCCTAGCTTCTAATTCCTTGTCCTTCTGTATTTATTTATTTGTGTGGTAGTGGGGATCGAACCCACAGCTTCAAGCTTGCCAGCAAACATTCTACCACTAAGCAACATCCCCTTATTCTTTTTTAGAAATTACTGTGAAATTAGTCCTCATTCAGCTAACTGGTTTGCAATATTGCTCCACCTCATGGAGATACTATAACTCTGCTTTATTCCCTGGTAAATGACACAGGGTTTGGGCCTGGTCGTGGTGGCTGTACCTGCTCAACCCTCCAAGGACCTGGAGGCAAACTAATTTCACATTGTCACGGTCTGGCCTTTGTCACATCATCACAATGGGGCTGAGATTTTTACATCACCTGGAACTCATTGTAGCTGAATGATACTGGTATTGAGGTAAGAAAGTGAGCCCAGAACCAGTGCATGATTTTCTAAAGTCATTTTCCACAAGTACAGAAAGCAGGAGTTCTTAGTCTGAGATCCACAGACAGGATTTAGGAGGTCTGTTGAAACAGGAAGGGGAGAAAATATATCTTTATTTTCATTAAGCTCTTATTAAAATTATTTTCTTAAATTATGAATGGAAACAGCCCAGTACATCAGTATTATAATATGTCTGTGATCTTGTCATCAATGGAAATCATAAGGTTTTCAGATCACATTTCAGTTATAGCAGATATCTTAATATATCATTTATACTCCTCACTACTTGGAATTATAGTATTAGGATTGTGGAATTATGGCATTGGAATTATTGGAATCATGGTATTAGGCCTGCTGCTGAATCTTGCTATTTGTTGCATCACTAAAGAAGCACATATATTTTCACTCTATAGATTTATTTCCTGAATATTTTGATAATGGACACCCCACCTGCATAGGAGGATCTTGACTTTTGAAAATTTCTTTTTTCCACCTCATCCTAATTATTCCTTGAAGTCCCTGAGGCATATTTAAGATCATTCTTCTGTATAATTGGCTTCCTTTAGAACCCCACATATACTACTTTATGCATTTAAAAGCATTATTATGATAAGGAGTCTATAGGTTTCACCATACTTCCAAAAGGATCCATAGACCAAAAAAGGTTAAGAACCCCAGATATCACTTTACTGGAGTCCAAAGTGCTGGGGTAGGGTATAAGAAGGTTGGTGGCCTGACCCAGGCCTTCCCACTCCCTGCTGAGTCTTCACTCTGAGCCACATCTGGTGAAGAACTTGGGGGACCTGGAAAGCTGTGTTCACTGAGCATCTCTGGGGCCATATCTAAGCTAATTCTCATCTTCACTCGTCTCTCAGGGACCACATCTGGAGTGTCCCTTCTCACTAAGCCTCACAGCCAGTGCTCCACAGGGCTGCTTGGTGGCTGCACAGTAACCCCACTAGCCCTCCAAGGCTCTGGCTGTCCAGCTGTTAGTAAAGTCAGGACCAGCTGCCCCATATAAGATTTTTAAGTCTGCTTTGCAGCACATTTAAGTGGCAACTGTCTGAACTTTATACGACATGAGCACCTCTCTGTTGTATGTCAATTTGAGGGAGGAGTCAAGGTAGAGAGGGATCTTTGTTGTTGGTGCCATGAAGTATCCGTAACCATTAGGGATTTTTGCCCAGTCTATTTGGGTAAGATGTGTCATCCTACAGGAAACTCATGCTTATTGACTATAATGCAAGCCTTGTTATTATAGGAAACTTAACTCCAGGCTTCTCCTGTCTGTGCCTATGTAGTATAGGTTCTCATGGGCTGATAGCCCCTACCTATGTGGAAGAAACTCAGTCCCCTTCCCACTCCAGAGATCAGGGAGGGTTCGAGAAATTAAGCCAGTATGCTTAGGACTGCATCTTCTTTCAGATCCTCTGTCTCATTGCTGAAGCAGACTCACATTTTTAATACCCCTTTCTTAGGCTGAATCCTCTCTTAGGGGTCTATAGACTCTCCCCTGCAATCTGACCTATGTTCCCTGCTCTGAACTTGCCATTTTGTTTTCTAGACAAGCCAGAAAACATCAGGACATCTTTCAAGGACCAAGTTTGACTTCTATTACTGGAAACCTCCTCAGTCCCTAAAAATCTAAGAAGCAAACAGTTGAATTATTGAAATGTACCCCAGATCTACCCCAGATCAGTCTGGCTCCCAACACAAATGCTGTCTATGGCTAGTAGAATGGCCTCCTTCTTCAAATGCTCTAAAGGAAACAAAATTGAGGAAGACAGTGAGAAAATCTCTTGCTATAGCTTTCTGCATTTCCAGTACAACCTGAGCATTATGGTGAGGTAGAAAGAATGCAGACTGGGAATAGAGTAAACTGTACTCTACACCTATTAACTGAAAACCTGGAGTAAGATCTCTCTGAGGCTGATTTCCTACATAAAGATGGGAAATATTTATCTTCTCTCTTAGGGTTAGTTTGAGGATTAAATGAAATACCTGATATAAAGCATCTAGAATATGCCTTCCACACAGTTGGCACTTGATACATCTTAGTTCTTATTTTTAACATTCCTTTTGTTTAAACTCATGCCAGGGTGTATGATTTGGATATAAGAAGCATTGAGGGGAGTTTCTAGAATTGTATAACAAGCTTATCAATTACAAAAATATTTCCTTGCTATTCATTAAGCTCTAAGGAAAGAAATACAAGCAAGAGGAAAGTGTTTATATTATGAAATAACAACAGATATAACTGAATGACTTGGACAGTGAAATGAAATATTATTTGATGTGTAGAAAAAGAAAAAGAGGCCGGGAAGAGAACTTACATTATTCAGGAGCCTATTATGGCCTAGCAATACGTTAAGATTTTTGCTGTATTTTTCAAAGGTCACATTATGAAAAGGATATAGGGGCTCCTAAGATTTGATCTCTAGAAAATAATAAATGTCATTCTTTATTCTTTTGTCATCTTTTGTGGATCTAAGATCCAGGCTTAATTATCTACTTCCTAGACAAATCCAGTTCTATGCTCATTGTCCCATCCCTGAGGTGAAGTGTCTGGGCCTACTGGAAAAATAAAAGTAAGCTCCTCTTTCTTGGATTCCACTGCTCACCATCCGAATTGCTGGTACCGTGCCCTCACAGAAGCAGCGTCTGGGTGCACTGAAGGTATTCATGGATCTGCTTTATTTATCACTGTTGCTTGCCTTCCAGTAATTTCCAAGGTAGTTTTCTTTGTGACCCGCTGTGACTACGGACCCCTGAAATTCTAAGCAGTGTTCTACTTTCTACTTAAGTCTAAATAACCCCTATGTCTAACAGAGAACTGGAAAGAAAGGTGGGAAGGAGGACTGATGGAAAGCGAAACTTCATTTCTGTGACTCCACCTGATTTGATTCTGTGACCTTCAAAGTCTGAAAAAGAAAATCGGGTTTATTCATAAACAACCAGGGACTAAAATACTTCTGGTTTCCTTTTATTGTATTTCTGGGAACCAACCAATTATGTTTAGAATTCCTGGTGATTGGAAGTTTTCTTTAGGAAAAAAAAAAAAAAAAAAACTGATTCTACAACCATAACAAGTTTTTCTGGGCTATTCATTTTGGCAGGTGCGGGTTGAGTATTTGTCACAGAATCACAAAGGAATAGAAGATGTTCATCTCCAAAGAATGCAGCCAATCAGTGACCAAGGCTGCCCGGCCAAACACCAAAAACAAAGGGCTGAATTCCCACACATCCCCACTGGCCCATTTCCAGAACAGATCGCGAACAGAGAAGAGGGAGACTCCGACTTGCTAAAGGGCTTAGTGTTTAATCTCAGGTAGCTGAAGTATGCCTTGTGCTTCAAGCAAAAAGACTGTGATATTGAGGTAGTAGGCAGAACCTGGGGAACCCTTAGATCAATAGAGAAGGGTGCTGGGAACTACTGTTAGACCTTATACTTCCAGAGCATTCCGTGTTCAATTCTTCTTCCTAAACAGTATGTATTCTGATTCCTCATCAAAATCCAAGTGGTTATTACTAGTATTGAGACCATTTCTCACAAAGCTATGGTCAAAAGTTATTAGCGCTGGTGCTCTTTCTGGAGGGAAAAAACATCCTACAAATAATGGGCATTGTAAAAATAATTAGAAAAGGACTCCCCCTACAAAGAGGATCTTTATCAATACATGCTACAGGCTCAGAAAAATCCTCTCTGCTATTATCCTTCTAAAACATCCACACAAGTACTGAGGAGTAATGTTCTTTCACTTTTCTTCTTTTTACTCGAATGCCTTATACAATAAACTTGAAGAACAATCCACAAGATATATTTATAAATACTTTCTTCTCCCTTTTTGGTATTCTATTAAATCTGGGAACCCAATTTAAAGCCAACAGGTAAGATGATGGGAATAACATAATCTCACCTATGTATAATTTTATTTCACCTGCCAAGAAACTGAACACCATTCCATCCTCAGGAATAAAGAGTAGTTGTTTCTAGATATGTGTTAACTATTTTCTTTATTATAAAAAAAAAAAGGTCGATTTTTTTTTTATTTTTGGTTTGTTTTAGTTTGATTTGGTTTTATTTTTAGATGTTTTGTTTTTGCCGTGTGTATCGGGTTGTAACATATTTAAATTTTTTGGAAATAGATGTGATATACATCTTGAATAAATAATGATAATAGGGAGCAATAAAGATTTATAAGAATAGCATTATTTTATAGGTAGAAATTTAGATTGTCAGCCCTCCCTCTGCCCCCGAAATGAGAGTTTTCTTCCAACTCACAGGATTTTGTGATTTAATTTACCATCTATAAGAGATGGTAGGGTGTAAGGAACAGCCCTCTCCTGAGAAACGAGGAATCTAGTCTTCCTAGGCTTATGCCATATGCAACTTTAGATGACACATTTAACCTCTGAATAGTGCCCATTAAGCGAGAAAAGAAAAACACCCATTTGAAAATAAGGAATTGGATAGATTTGCTTATGACTCTTATTTCTTAAGATCTATGGCCCTTTCATCAAAGCCTTTAACTCTGCAACAAGTTTATAGTTGAGATTCAACTCAAACCACAAAAATGTGTCTAAAAACATTTTTTCAAACCTCCACATGGGTTTTGCACGGATGCAACAGGGAGACTAAGTAAATCACGGTCCTTCTGTTTGGCTCTCATAAACCGTTGCTAATCCTAATAAAGTAACCCAAGTGGCTGTCATGGCAAGACACCAGGAGAGAAAAGCTTGCTGCCTCCAGATTGACAGAGAAAGAGGACTGAACATCCGTCTTAGAGAAGGATGAATTTCCAAGCCAGTATTTTTAAAATACCTCTTTTGTTTTTGTTTCCTAGGTGTCTATGAACAGAATCCATATGCTTTGTCTTATTTATACCTTTTTCAGTGTCTCAGATTGAAGTTCTGTCTCCTTATCTTAGTTTCCTGTGGTCCCCGGCTTCTAGAGCAAAGGGCTTGTTTCTCACTCATCTGCGATCTGCGTATCCTCCAGGACACTCATCTCCGTGCCTGGCCTGTGGCAGGGACGTAAACAAAGTTGGATTGACTTCATCATTCAGCTGATAATTTAGCTTGTGCTAAATGCTTCTTGGTCCTACATGGGAGGAAAAGCATTGAGATTTTACTAGCAATTAAAAATGACAATACTCTTAAGTAGGAAGTCCTGACCCAAAGAATGTCTCTTTCAAGTTAAGGACAGATGGAGAAATATCAAAATGTCCATTGAAATGCTCCACTTTTTGTCTGTTTCCCTCAGGAATCCGGGATCTCATTTGGAGCTCATCAGCAACTTCAAAGTTACATGAGAAAGATTTACATGGCAAAGCATTGGCTTCATTTTACAAATTAAAACTAGCCAGGTCAGTTGTGTATTCGTATCTGTAGTAGTGGATTCTTTTTCCACAGTCACTTCTAATAACTTAGCCACATCTTAAGGAAGCTTTGACTTGGGAATCTGGGAGCATTTCTGAAGTAGATGGTATAACAAAATTGAAAAGGGTATAATGAGCCCGCAAATGGGAGAAGTGATGTATGTAGAAACTATACAGCTTGCAGAGTATCCCCAGGGTGCCCAGAGGAGGCTCCATCCAGAACTCAGGACACTCGTACTGACTGTAGAATTCTAGTGGCTGGTTTTCGTATGGTTTGTCACATCTCCAGTGAAGGGACTGTAATACCTCCTTCCACCTGGATAGGGTCAGGGTTACCATGTCAGTGCCTCGGAGGAAAGCTGCTTTGCTTTTTACAAAACCTCCTTCCACTGAAATGCGGTGGGGGAGCCTCGGGCTCTGTACATAAAACACGAGAGCTCCCTCTGCAGCAGTTACCAGCGAAAGTGCCCTCCGGCTGCTGGCCCTGGCTGGGACCTAGACTCAAGCCAACAAAGAAAACTTAAAACGAAATCAAAATCGAGAAGCTCTCTGGGCTTCTTTTCCTGAGTATTCTCAGTAGGGTGGGCAAGAGAAGGTGATACTCCATTTGCCAAGTGGAGGAGGGTGATGAAAGGTGAGTTATTGTGTAAGAAAGTGTAGTGGATATAAGCGGATTATTGCTTGTAGTCTGTGTACAGTTTTCCTGTTATAACAATGACCAGTTTAGTTCATTTTAAGCTATTCATGTTCTTGGATTTTTTTTTTAAGGTGGGATAGGAACAGCAGAAAGGGTGTGACAGGCAGGAGGGAGACAAATATAAAACAATGCAGCACCCACCTAGCACTGCCTCAGAAGCATGTCCTCTGGGTGGTGAAGGGCTGATCAGATGAGGAGTTCAGAGGCCATCAAAGGAAGGAGAAATGAGGAGAGTCCTAAATTTGTGTTGACTGGCACCCTGCACGGAGCGAGGATGAAAGGTAAGACTTGAAGGGAGAGCATCAAGCAGATGGGCAATTATATTCCCAGAGGGACTGCAGCCCCAGAGCTGGGCAACGTCACTGGCAGCTCGCCCGTTACCTTTGAGAAAATGTGAAGTATGTGCAGTGCAGACAAAGGCGACACACTGTAAACATGGCCCGAGGACTCTCACGCGCCGGAGGGGGGTCGTGTTTACCTTCCAGAGACGTTGGGTTCGCCCTGCCTCACGCTCAAAGAAGGAAATGTCTCTGGCACCTTCGAATCTTGAGTGCATACCACATACCACAGCACTGGAATACGGCCCACGGTGGGCACAGCAGTCCTGGAAAGGCAACCAGATCCGCAGAGGTATTTGTGCAGTAGTATGTTCTGGGTGACTTCCAGAGCTAGTTTATGTCCTTTCCAGAGGAGTCAGACTTTAATCTCCTATTTAAGATAGACACACACACACAATTAGACTCAGACCTTTTTCTAACTTTATTATAAAAAATGACAGGACTAGGGATATAGCTCAGTTGGTAGAGTGCTTTCTTGCCTCGCAAGCACAAGGCCCTGGGTTCAATCCTCAGCACCAATACATATATATATATATATATATATATAATAGATGGGTAAGAATTTTCTGCCTACCCCCAACCTACTCCTCAACCATACCCAGGCAACTGCAAGAGCTGACAGTATCTAAAGTCACTACAGATTCTCCTCAAAAACAACAGTTAGGTGGGGACCGAGACTGGATTTTGTTATGTGTTTGAGTGCTCCTTTTAGTGAGAGAATGAGTGAGTGTGTGTGTGTGTGAAAGAGAGAGAGAGAGAGAGAGAGAGAGAGAGAGAGAGAGGGAGAGAGAGAGAAAGAGAGAATTAGCTGAAGATTAAAAATGGACACCAGCTTGATTTTGCAAGATGTTAAGAAAAGAGAGAAGATTTTAAAGATGAAAATATATAACTATGGGACTATTCCTAATCCAACGAATAACACTTTTTCTCCTAACATAAGCACTTCACACAGTCTCTCTGCACACAGTTATTTACCTTTGTGTCCTTGCCTCCCTTCTCAGGTCTTAGGAGACAGCACACCTTGTGTATTTATTGTCTGTCTTTCCACAGTGCCAAGCACAGTACCCTTCACAGAGTAGACAGTGAACGAATAACTTCTGATTTAAAAACAGGACCTTCAGGAAGGAAAGAAGAGCTAAATGGGACAGAAGAAATGGTGAAGCATCCAAAGGATCAGGAGACTATGCAAATAGACTCGTCTCCTTTAGAAATCAACTTCCAAAGCAAGGTCTACCAGTGAAAGAACATTTTTAGAGAAAACACATGTCATTGAGGGAAGGAAGAGAAAATTTGAAATGAAATTGAAATACCAGAAACAAAATTTTATCTGTTAATATGTCACCATATTATCCATCCACTTAGGCAAATAATCATTCTTTGTATCTATCTCCCTGCAACTCCCCGCCCTGCCATACAGACTTACTTAGGATGCATGAGAAGCCACACCTACAAGGAAAAGGCCATGGGTAAACACTAAGAAGCACTTAAAGTCCATGCTTCTGGCAAAGAAGGCAGCTGTGGGTGGTGATGATGGTCTCCGAACATACTCATGGTGGATTTCAGCAAGCCCTGAGAACAGGACATTGTCACAAGATACCTGCATATAAGGGCATATCTTCTATTGACCAGTATTTATCAGTGGAAAAAAAAAAAAAAGCAATCCTCAATGTGTAGCTTTACTTCAAAGACAGCTGAGGCATGACTCTTCTCTGTTGTACAGGATACCTCTAGGACCAAAATCACCAACTGGAAAGCTCAAGCAAGAGTTTAGCCATATAGCTGACCTGATCTCTTGGACAAGGATTGGTGAAGACCATAAAATTCAGAAATGATTCTAGCAGGGGAACAGTCTCTAGGACAGTGAGATGGGGAGATAACACAGACAATACAGAAATAGCAACATAAACATCCATCAGACTTAAATTTGTAAAGGTGAGGAAGACAACAAAACAGAAACACAATTAAAGAGGATGAAAATACCATAAATACAAGGAGTGACAGTTAATTGGTATGGGAAACCAAAGAAATTAAGAAATGACCACTATTGTAATATTTTTAAAGAGAACTAATATGAAGAGAATTGAATAACTTATTCTCTAAAGAGCATAGAAACAAAAAACATGTATTTAAATTGCAAAAAGAGCGACTTTAATTAGACATAAAGAAAGCTCAACGGAAAGGGTAACAGAGGAGTTTCCTAAGAAAACTCATTTGCCTTTCCTCCCTGCAGATGTCTGAGAATAATTGCAGTATGATTTTTCTTAGTTAGATTAGGTATGGGCCTATTGAAGGCAAGAAGTTGAACCAGGAACCACTTCTGCTCCCTTCCTGATCTCTGATTTTATTCGATTTTCTATGGCTTATCTTCTAAATGTGCTTGTAATAACCTGCCCTCTTGCTAGCACCTTCTTGTAAATGTGATGCCTATCTGGGTTTATCCCAGCTAAGTAAACTGAATTCAATAAAACCCATCCTGGGTTATCCTCCAGGAGAGTTATTACTCCACTAACATGCTACCGTTGCTACTGTTACCTAATGCTTTAACTTCTCCTTTAGGCTTGAGTTATGCTACATTATTGTATATCTAAGATAAGAGGATGTCTGGAGTCTGTTCAGTGTTATCACGTAATACACAGTGACTTTTTTATTGAAGGCACTCCATGAGTACCTCTGCACTGATGTAGGTTTTATTGAAACTAATTCAGGGACCGTGTATGTGTGGTGTGTGTGTGTGTGTGTGTGTGTGTGTGTGTACACAAGCCTGTGTGTACACACACATATACACACAAATATTTGAGCTGTTTGAGAAAACTTACGCATATATATATATGACTGAGAACAAAGTCATGTACTTTCCACAGTTAGCTGGTAATCGGTAATAATCCCTCAAACTGGTATGCCCTGTGTTGGATTAATCTAGTATAAGAAAGAACATCACAGCAGAACCTGCAACCTCTCCATCTTCTCCAGATTCTGCCACTTCAGATCATTAAGGATATAACGTTCCCAACTAAGATATCCCTCACAGAGCTAAAAACAAGGTAGTCTGATAGAGTATCAATTTTTCAAGAAAGCTATGGGGATTTTACATTTCCTACAAAGGCTGAGATGGGCTAACAATCTGACTTCTTTGGTTTTGAATTTTATCAACTTCTTGAATAACCCTGGTTATCTCTCGTTAGTCTGAAGTTTTGGCTGACGTCACACATGATGTTGATGAATCAGTTATTGGGGGAAATTAATTATCCTTAAAACTGCAGTTTGACAGGAGAAAATGTTTCAAAACATGACATGCAAAAACAGGAAAAAGGTACGTAGCTTCCTGGTGATAAAAAATGCTGGGTACCTCAGTCATGAACACAGCATAAGGAAAAGACAAGCATTGAACTGGGTATCAGGGAACTAACTAAGGGAAAGCACACCCAGAAAGCTCACAAAATCAAGTACAATTTGTTAAGGAAAAAGGTAGGAATACATACCATACTTCTTCCACTTTCTGCTCCATCATTCAGGGCCTCGATTCAGCATGAACATGAAAAATTCTACAGCTATTCCTTTACTACATACACCCAAATTTCTCAGGCAGCCAGAGATGTATTCTGCATCTTACCCTCCTGACCATCTTTTTATATTGATTCAGAGAGCACAAATTTCAAGAAAAACAATTGTGCAATAAGGAGATACAGAATTATCTCCATATATATATATATATATAATTATATATATATATAATTTCCAAATGCTTCCAACTAAGGATAAAGATGGGAAAATGTCTGTAGCTTTTTACTATGGGAACTATGAGTTTTAGTGTATTCCATTAGTTCTGAGCTTCGAGGAAACAAAAGAGTTGGAAAAGCAATAAAAATGCGATAGGAAAAGTTGTCCCCTAAATAAAGCAAAACTGTCATAGAATGCCTGCTCAAAACTGGGTACTCTGCCTTCTTAAAAACTGGCCTTATGAGAGTTTCAAGATGGCGGACTAGAGGGCGGCTGCATTTCACGTTGCTCCAGGACGCAAGATTCAAAAGAGGAGATAGTGAGAGACTTGGGACCAACTCAAAGCTGCCGGGTGAGTCTCTCCCGTTGGGGAGGCATCCCGGATGGGGCGGTAGCCCCGGAACGCAGGGAACTTTGTAAAGTGGAGTTGCTCGGCGAGGCGCCCCTCCCCCCACTGGAGCGGTAAACACGGACAACTGGGATCATCGTAGAGGAGGCGGCTCAGCACAGCGCTTGGACTCGGAGCAACCACTGGGGCTCCGGGCAGCTGCCTGAGGAGGAGCTGCGTGGCGAGCTGTTTGAACTCAGAATGACTGCTCCTGAACACCGGTGGCCTGCCTGGAGGAGGAGCATGGCGGGTCACTTGGTCTAGGAGTGACTGCATCAGAGCCACAGGCAGTTGCCAGAGGAGGAGCTGCGTGGCGAGCTGTTTGGACTCAGAACAACCGCTCCTGAACACCAGGGGGTTGCCCGGAGGAAGAGGAGAAGCGCGGGTGGGTCACTTGGTCTAGGAGTGACTGCATCAGAGCCACAGGCAGCTGCCAGAGGAGGAGGCGAGTGGTGAGTTGATTGGACTAAAAGCGACCGCTCCTGAACACCGGTGGCCTGCCTGGAGGAGGAGCGTGGTGGGTCACTTGGTCTCGGAGCCACTGCTCCTGAACACCCGGGGGGCTACCCCGAGGAGGAGGAGGAGGAACAGGGCGGTCACTTGGACTTGGAGTGACTGCCTAGGGCTATGGGCGGTTGGCGGGAGGAGGAGACGCGAAGTGAATTGCTTGGGCTCCTAGTGACTGCATGGGAAACCCGGCCGCTGTCCAGAGGAGGAGGTGTGTGGCGGGTCTCTGGGTATTGGAGCTATTGTACGGGGCTCCAGTGGCGGCTCAGAGGAGGGGCCGCATAGCCAGGCGATTAGGTGCAGAGCAGGGTCCCAGGAGCTAGGTGGCTTCTTGCTGGAAGAGCCGCACAGAGACACACCTAGGGGCGGAGCAAAGTTTCCAGGACTGCGGGCAGAGTCTCTGGGAGAGGCAGCCTAAGGAGACTCGCCTACGAAGGGTGAGGCTCCCAGGCCCAGGAGGTAGGTCCGGGCCCCTGGGAACGTTGCAGAGGAAGACAGCCCAGCCCAAGCGGTAGTTGTAGATTGAGGGGAACCTCTAGGAGGGGAACTGACCAGCGAGACCTCCCCACCAAGTGAGTCTTCCCTGCCGGGTGAGGTTTTCCCACAGGGACGGTAAAACCAGAGACACAGGCACAAACAGGACTTGCCTCAGCCCGCAGCCTAGTTCCCCGTTGGATGACCATTGGTCAACAAGTGGAGGCACCTCTGCCCACTAGCAGGGAATATACGCCACCTGAGGGTCACCACCCCTAGAGAGGCAGCTTCTTTGTGGAGCTCCGCATTATCAACTTCCTCCAAGACTTCAGGCTACTGAAGGATAAGAGGGGATATACTAGCAATCTTCAGGGACATTATAAGTCGATAGAGGAAATCTGCAATATCTTAATGACCAACTGATTCCTGAACAATATGAGAAAACAAGGGAAGAAAATGCCCCAAACAAATCTAGATGTTACATCAATAAAATCCAACGACAGCATGGCAGAAGAAATGACAGAAAGGGAGTTCAGAATGTACATAATTAAAATGATTAGGGAAGCAAACGATGAGATGAAAGAGCAAATGCAGGCATTGAATGATGAGATGAAAGAGCAAATGCAGGCATTGAATGATGAGATGAAAGAGCAAATGCAGGCATTGAATGATAGCACCAATCGACAGTTAAAAGAGCAAATACAGGAAGCAAAAGATCATTTCAATAAAGAGTTAGAGATATTGAAAAAAAACCAAACAGAAATCCTTGAAATGAAGGAAACAATAAACCAAATTAAGAACTCCACAGAAAGCATAACCAATAGGATAGAACACCTGGAAGACAGAACTTCAGATACTGAAGACAAAATATTTAATCTCGAAAGCAAAGTTGAACAAACAGAGAAAATGGTAAGAAATCATGAACAGAATCTGCAAGAACTATGGGATATCATGAAAAGGCCAAATTTAAGAATTATTGGGATTGAGGAAGGCTTAGAGAAACAAACCAAAGGAATGAATAATCTATTCAATGAAATAATATCAGAAAATTTCCCAATCTGAAGAATGAAATGGAAAATCAAGTCCAAGAGGCTTATAGGACTCCAAATACACAAAATTACAACAGACCCACACCAAGGCACATTATAATGAAAATACCTAACATACAAAATAAAGACAGAATTTTAAAAACTGTGAGAGAAAAGAACCAAATTACATTCAGGGGGAAACCAATACGGATATCAGCAGATTTTTCAATTCAGATCCTAAAAGCTAGAAGGGCCTGGAACAACATTTTTCAAGCTCTGAAAGAAAATGGATGCCAACCAAGAATCTTATACCCAGCAAAACTTACCTTCAAATTTGACGATGAAATAAAATCATTCCATGATAAACAAAAGCTAAAAGAATTTACAAAAAGAAAGCCAGCATTACAGAACATTCTCAGCAAAATATTTCATGAGGAAGAGATAAAAAACAAAGAAACATATCAGCAAAGGGAGGAATTACCCTAAAGGAACTGTCAAATAAAGGAGGAACCAAGATGTGTCAAAAAATAAATAAAATTTTAAATATGAACCAAATGACCGGGAATACAAATCATATCTCAATAATAACCCTGAATGTTAATGGCCTGAATTCATCAATCAAAAGACATAGACTGGCAGATTGGATTAAAAAGAAAGATCCAACAATATGTTGCCTGCAAGAGACTCACCTCATAGAAAGAGATACCCATAGACTAAAGGTGTAAGGATGGGGAAAAACATACCATGCACATGGACTCAGCAAAAAAGCTAGAGTATCCATCCTCATTTCAGATAATGTGGACTTCAAGCCAATGTTAGTCAGAAGGGATAAAGAAGGACATTTCATACTGCTTAAGGGAAGCATAAATCAGCAAGATATAACAATCATAAACATCCATGCCCCAAACAGTGGCTCATCCATGTATGTCAAACAAATCCTTCTCAATTTTAGAAACCAAATAGACCATAACACAATAATACTAGGTGATTTTAACATGCCTCTCTCACCACTGGACAGATCTTCCAAACAAAAATTGAACAAAGAAACCATAGATCTCAATAACACAATCAATAATTTAGACTTAACAGACATTTATAGAATATACTATCCAACCAAGAGCAAATACACTTTCTTCTCAGCAGCACATGGATCCTTCTCTAAAATAGACCATATATTATGCCACAAAGCTAATGTTAGCAAATACAAGAAGATAGACACACTACCTTGTATTCTATCAGATCATAATGGATTGAAGTTAGAAATAAATGAAAGAGTAAAAAGCAGAAACTACTCCAACACCTGGAGATTAAACAATATGCTACTATATGATGAATGGATAACAGAAGATATTAGGAAGGAAATTAAAAAATTCTTAGAGGTAAACGAGAACAAAGAAACATCATATCAAAATCTCTGGGACACTATGAAAGCAGTACTTAGAGGAAGATTTATTTCATGGAGCACATTTAATAAAAGAAGTAAAACTCAAAAAATAAACGACCTAACACTACAGCTCAAAGCCCTAGAAAAAGAAGAACAGACCAACACCAAAAGTAGTAGAAGACAGGAAATAGTTAAACTCAGAGCTGAAATCAACGAAATTGAAACGAAAGAAACAATACAAAAAGTTGACAAATAAATAGTTGGTTCTTCAAAAAAATAAACAAAATTGATAAACCTTTAGCCACACTAACAAAAAGAAGACGAGAGAAAACCCAAATCACTAAAATTCGGAATGAACATGGAAATATCACAACAGACACGACTGAAATACAAAACATAATTAGAAGCTATTTTGAAAATCTATACTCCAACAAAATAGAAAATTTTGAAGACATCAACAGGTTTCTAGAGACATATGAATTGCCTAAACTGAACGAGGAGGACATACACAATTTAAATAGACCAATTTCAAGTAATGAAATAGAAGAAGTCATCAATAGCCTACCAACAAAGAAAAGTCCAGGACCAGATGGGTTTTCAGCCGAGTTCTACAAAACCTTTAAAGAAGAGCTCATTCCAATACTTCTCAAAGTATTCCATAAAATAGAAGAGGAGGGAACCCTCCCAAACTCATTCTATGAAGCCAATATTACCCTGATATCTAAACCAGACAGAGACACATCGAGAAAAGAAAATTTCAGACCAATATCCTTAATGAACATCGACGCAAAAATTCTCAACAAAATTTTAGCAAATCGCATACAAAAACATATTAAAAAGATAGTGCACCATGATCAAGTGGGTTTCATCCCAGGGATGCAAGGTTGGTTCAACATCAGGAAATCAATAAATGTCATTCACCATATCAACAGACTTAAAGTCAAGAATCACATGATTATTTCGATAGATGCAGAAAAAGCATTTGATAAAATACAGCATCCCTTCATGCTCAAAACACTAGAAAAAATAGGGATAATGGGAACATTCCTTAACATTGTAAAGGCCATCTATGCTAAGCCCATTGCTAATATCATTCTAAATGGTGAAAAACTGAAAGCATTCCCTCTAAAAACTGGAACAAGGCAGGGATGCCCTCTTTCACCACTTCTATTCAATATCGTCCTTGAAACTCTAGCCAGAGCAATTAGACAGACCAAAGAAATTAAAGGGATACGAATAGGAAAAGAAGAACTCAAACTATCCCTATTTGCTGATGAAATGATTATATATTTAGAGGAACCAGGAAATTCCACCAGAAAACTTTTAGATCTCATAAGTGAATTCAGTAAAGTAGCGGGATATAAGATCAATGCACATAAATCTAAGGCATTTTTATACATAAGCGATGAATCTTCAGAAAGAGAAATCAGGAAAACTACCCCATTCACAATAGCATCGAAAAAAATAAAATACTTGGGAATCAATCTCACAAAAGAGGTGAAAGACCTCTACAGTGAGAACTACAGAACACTAAAGAAAGAAATTCAAGAAAACCTTAGAAGATGGAAAGATCTCCCATGTTCTTGGATAGGAAGAATTAATATTGTCAAAATGGCCATACTACCAAAAGTGCTATACAGATTCAATGCAATTCCAATTAAAATCCCAATGAGGTACCTTACAGAAGTAGAACAAGCAATTATGAAATTCATCTGGAAGAATAAAAAACCCAGAATAGCTAAAGCAATCCTTGGCAGAAAGAGTGAAGCAGGGGGTATCGCAATACCAGAACTTCAACTATACTACAAAGCAATAGTAACAAAAACGGCATGGTATTGGTACCAAAATAGAAAGGTGGATCAATGGTACAGAAAAGAGGACACGGACACAAACCCAAATAAATAAAATTTTCTCATACTAGACAAAGGTGCCAAAAATATGCAATGGAGAAAAGATAGCCTCTTCAACAAATGGTGCTGGGAGAATTGGAAATCCATATGCAACAGAATGAAACTAAACCCATATCTCTCACCATGCACGAAACGAAACTCAAAATGGATTAAGGATCTCGGAATCAGACCAGAGACCTTGCATCTTATAGAAGAAAAAGTAGGTCCAGAGCTTCAACATGTCGGCTTAGGACCAGACTTCCTCAACAGGACTCCCATAGCACAAGAAATAAAAGCAAGAATTAATAACTGGGATAGATTCAAACTAAAAAGCTTTCTCTCAGCAAAGGAAACTATCAGCAATGTGAAGAAAGAGCCTACAGAGTGGGAGAAAATCTTTGCCAATCATACTTCAGATAGAGCGCTAATCTCCAGAATCTATAAAGACCTCAAAAAACTCTACACCAGGAATGTAAATAATCCAATTGACAAATGGGCTAAGGAAATGAATAGACACTTCACAGAAGAAGATATACAAGCAATCAACAAACATATGGAAAAATGTTCAACATCTCTAGTAATAAGAGAAATGCAAATCAAAACCACCCTAAGATTCCATCTCACCCCAATTAGAATGGCGATTATCAAGAATAGAAGCAACAACAGGTGTTGGCGAGGATGTGGGGAGAAAGGTACACTCTTACATTGCTGGTGGGGCTGCAAATTAGTGCAGCCACTCTGGAAAGCAGTGTGGAGATTCCTTAGAAAACTTGGAATGAACCACCATTTGACCCAGCTATCCCACTCCTTGGTCTATACCCAAAGGACTTAAAATCAGCATATTACAGAGATACAGCCACATCAATGTTCATAGCTGCTCAGTTCACAATAGCCAGATTGTGGAACCAACCTAGATGTCCTTCAATTGATGAATGGATAAAGAAACTGTGGTATATATATACAATGGAATATTACTCAGCCATAAAGACTGATAAAATTATGGCATTTGCTGGCAAATGGATGAAACTGGAGAAGATCATGCTAAGTGAGATAAGCCAATCTCAAAAAACCAATGGACGAATGATATCGCTAATAAGTGGATGATGACACATAATGGGGGCTGGGAGGGGTTAGTGTTAGGGTTAGAGTTAGGGTTAGGGAGAGGGGCAAGAATGGAGGAAGGAAGGACTGTATAGAGGGAAAAGAGGGGTGGGAGGCGTGGGGGGGGAAGGGGAAAAAAATAACAGAATGAATCAAACAACATTACCCTATGTAAATTTATGATTACACAAATGGTATGCCTTTACGCCATGTACAAACAGAGAAACAACATGTATCCCATTTGTTTACAATAATAAAAAAAAAAACTGGCCTCTCAGGTATTCTGTTTCAGTGATAGAAATCTGACCTATAACACAACCTCAAGAAAAAAAAAAAAAAAAGAAAGAAAATCTGATTAGATTTATAAGCAAAGAAATTGAGTTAATAATTGAGAAGATCCACATGGCAACAGTGATGAATCTATCAAACAGTTAAAGAAGTACTAATACCAATCCTTCACAGACCTTTCCAAAAATAGAGAAGGAACTACTTCCCAACCCATTCTATGGGACCAGGAGTTTCCTGATACCACAACTACACAAAGATAAAACAGTAAAAGATGCCATTTCCCACTTACTGGAATGGTTGCAATGAAAAAACATAACAAATGTTGACCCAGATTATTAATGATGACTTAATATGATGCAGGTACTTTGGAAAACAATTTGGCAATTTCTTACAAAGTTACACATAAATTTACCATATGACTCAGCAATTTCACTTCCAGGTATCTACCTAAGAGAATAAAAACATACGTTCACACATAAACTTGTATGTAAGTAGAATGTGGTCTATCCATAGGATGGAATATGTTAATCATAAAAAGGGATGAAGTACTGAAACAAGCTACAACATGGAAGAAACATGGATCAACCTTAGAAACATTATACCAAGTGAAAGAAACCAGATGCAAAAGATTACATATTATTTGATTCCATTTATGTAAAATATTCAGAAAAGGAAAATCAATAGAGTTAGAAATCAGAACCATGACTTCTTAGAGATAGAAATGAGTGTGAATAGGGAGGTGGGGATGACTGAAAATGGGCACAAGGGATGTTTTGGGGACAACACAAATGTTGTATCACTGGATTGTGGTAATGGTACAGAACTCTGTAAGTTCACTGAAGAACATTGGCTTGCTGAAAACTTTATAACTGGGTGAAACTCCAGTAGATTAAAGAAGCTAAGCAAACAACAAATAGGATAAACCCCAAAGAAGTCCACATCCAGTTATATCATAATCAAACTTTTCAAAAACTAAAATCAAAGAAAACGTCTTGAAAGCATCCAGAGAGAATCATCTTATCTGTAAGGGGAAAATTACATTTGAATGACAGTATTTCTTCTAAACCAAAGAAGTCAGGAAGTAAAGCAGAAAATAGACATTCTCAGATGAAGAAAAAAATAAAGCAGAAATAATTTTCAAGTGAAGGCAACAAATAGGATTTGTCATTGGCAGACATACCCTTAAAGAATGGCTGAAGGAAAGGGAATCATAAAAGAAGAAAACCGGGAGCACCATAAAGGAAGAAAGAACAACAGAAAGAGCAGAAATATAGATATATACAACAGACAATCCTTCTCATGGATTTTAGAAATCATACTTGATGATCAAAACAAAAATTATAATACCAGATGGCACTTAAGAAAAGTGGGGAAGGCAAAAGAATCAAAATAAAAATAAGATTTCTGCACTTCACCCAAAATGGTGGTATATGATGTCGCATATGTACACCACAACATGCAGAGCAATGCCTGATAAAACTAAAAAAAAATAATAATAATTATAATAATAAAGAAGCGCTGGGGAGATAGCTCAGTCAGTAGAGTGCTTGCCTTGCAAGCACGAGGCCCTGGGTTCGATCCCCAGCACCGCAAAAAAATAAAATAAAAAATAAATAATAATAATAAAGAAAACTAAACAAAGAAATATTTTCAAAAACACTATAAATAAATCAAAATGGAATGGAATTTTAAAAAACAAAGGGCAAGCAACCCACAGAAAGGCAAGAAAAGAGAAATAGAAAAGAAAGAAATGAGGAAACAGAAAACAGGTAACAAATGGCAGACTTAGTCTTCATAACAATTATCCTAAATGCAAATGCTGTAAATATGCCAATTATAAGGTAAAGATTGAACATATCTAAACATGCAGTTACAGGACCCAGCAACTGCAATCTTAGGAACTTATTCCATAGAAATGAACACTTATACTCATATAAAAAAAACCTGTGAAAAAATGTTCATAGGAGCTGTATTAGTAATGATCTTCAATGGGTAAGTGGTTCAATAAACTGGGGTATGTCCACATCGAGGAATACCACTCAGCAAATAAAAGGAATAAATAACTGATACACACGATTTGAATAAATCTCAAAGGACTTACACTGGGTCAGAAAAGTCAATCCCAAATTCTATATACTGCATAATTTCCATGTATAATACTTGAATTGATAAAATATAGAAATGGCAAAATAAATAACTTTTATGAGATAACTGGAAATTTTAATACTGAGCATTTAATAACATTAATAAATTAATTTAGTAGTGGTAATGTCTTTATAGTTTTTTAAGTTCTGACATTTCAATACATATTGAAATGTTTATGAATAAAATATAATATTAGGAATTGACTATAGAGAGACGATGGCAGTCATCACTTCGGCTTATAGTTCTTTGGAAATAACTTAGCATCATGACCAGACCTAACTGCAGATAGGCTGGAATATGTAATCTACCCCTTTTCCCAGGAGGAAAGGGAACACATTTTGATAGAACATGATCATCTCTTCTAGAGCAGCCAGTTTCCTTAACATGATAAACTATGCCTATGTTCACCCAAAAGCTGACATCATATTTGGGAAACACGGTAAGTATCCCCCATTAACTTCAGGAAAAAGAAAAGGTGTGCTTTCATTGCTTCCTCCCATACACATGCATAGTTTGGAGGGACTGGTCTAAAGAAACCTCTTATATCAGAAATATAAAATTAGAAAAGACAAAATTATCTTAAGTACAAACAAACATCACTGAAAAGTGTGTGAAGAGAAGACCTTAAGTAAACAGCAAATGAACAAGGAAAAATATCTAGAAATATTCTTTAAGAAAAGTAGTAAGGTCTTCTTTATAAGATGTTCATAACATTATTGAGGCAGAAAGCAAAGACCTGGACAAAAGAAAAAGAACATCATGTTTCTAGACTAGAAGATGCAAAATCATAAAGACAGCCTTTTCTCAAGTTAACATATAAATTTAATAAAATACCAATTCCAGATGCCAAAAGGGATTTTTTTTGGGGGGGGGTCAAGGAGACCAGAAAAATTGACTCTAAAATTCATATTAGACTGGGAGTGTAGCTCAGTGGTAGAGTGCATGCTTAGCATGTATGAGGCCCTGGGTTTAATCCCCAGTACAATAAATAAATAAATAAAATTGATATTAAAAATAAAAAATATAGCCAGGACAATGCAAAGGAAAAGTTCAGAAGTCATGGGGCAGAAGTAGACTAGCTCTACTTGACATTAGGACATTAATACAATAGAACACACATATTCGTTTCCTGTGACGTCTATAAAAAAAAAAACTTTCCACAAATTAAAATACCACAGGTTTATTATCTTACAGTTCTAGAGGTCAGAAATCTGAAATAGGTCTCACTGGGTTAAAACCAAGGTATGGGCAGGGCTGCATTCCTTTCTAGAGCTCTAGGGGAGAATCTTGTTTCCTCACTTTTTTCCAGCTCCTAGAGGTCATTGCTTTCATTGGCTTATGGCTCCCCGCCTCCATCCTCAACTCAGTGCCAACAATGTTAGAACTCTTCAAAATTTTCCTGTAGTCACGGTTCTCTTACACTGTGAAGATGGATAGAAAAGTTTCTCTAATTTTAAGGACACATCTCATTAGATTTTTCCCACTTGGATAATCTAAGAAAATCTCACCATCTGAAGTCTAGAAAGTCTTTATAAGCATAGAGAGTTAATTTATTATAAATGCCACTTCATATCAATGGAAAAGATCTCTTATTCAATACTTTCTGAGGATAGCCAGATTGCAATCAGAAATTAATTAAATTGGATACCAACCTCATACACAACAAAATTAATTCCAGATGGATCAGAGGCTTAAATGTAAAAAAAAAAAAAAAAAAAGGAAGAAGTCATAACAAAACTAATATAAACCATAGAAGAACTTTTATAAACTGTGAATGAGCAAACCATAAAAGAAGGTATTAGTAAATTCAACTACATAAAAAGTTTAAAATGTGCATGTGAATACAACTTTAACAGCATCAAAACACAAACCATAACTATATTTTTAAAAATTCCAACTCCTTTCCTTGCATATGGTTAATATTCTTAATATATAAAGAGCTCCTACAAATCAATAAAAGAAGAATCCAACAGAAAAATGGATGGAAATTATGTTATGTGCAAACAGTTCACAGAAAAGAAATTCAAATAGCTCTTAAACCCATGAAAATTCCACCTTATTCACAAGCAAACAAGTGAAAAATAACCCCGAGGCATCATTTTTTTATTACCTAGGAGATTGAGAATGATAAACAAATTTGATATTACACTATGTTAACCTGGGTATATATACATTCATAATACTGGAATAGATATTAATTGATTAAAACCACTATAGAAAGAAATTTGTAGTGCTCTCAAAATTTAAAATGCACATACACTTTAATAAAGCAATTCTATCTCTATGAATTTATGCTACAAAATATATATTGGCAAAATAAAATGTATATTTATTTTGTGTTGTTAGTTGTAGCAAAAGATTAGACATAAAAAAAGTTCACTAATAGGCCTCTGGTTGATTATGATAATCCATATAAATACTCTGAAATACTCTTAGGCCATCAAAAAAGAACAAAGTAACTTCTATATATAGATACAAATGAATCACCTAGATATACTTCAACTTTAAAAAATGCAGACTAGCATATGAGGCTTGCTAACATTTGTGCTAAATTACAGACCAGTTTCCAAGGACAAGAGGGAATAATTTTTAAAGCATTTCTATCTTTTGCCTTGAATCATCAAAAGTTGATTATAAGGAAGTTTCTAACATTAAGTGTTACTGGAATAAATCATCTATTTAGCATGGTAATAGAATATCAAGTGTAAGCCAGCAGAATTTCATGTGGTAGTTTCCCCTTTTTTCTTCCACCTTTCCCTAGCAAATATTCTGGGAAATGAGACACTTTTTTCCCCTGAATTAAGTATGCTTCACTGTGACATCATTCTCTTTTCAATCACCAGACACCCCAAACTTGACCCACAACCCAAACTGCATTCTTTTCTCCTTGGAACTTAGTTTCAGGAAAGTGTTATTTTTAACCACATCTAAAGAGCCTTCAATCTAAAGACTTTTAATTTTTATAAGTTCATTAAATAGTTTTGCAAAATCATGTAGCAAAGTATCTGAGAAGAGGTTACAGGTTCTTATCCTACCTGACTTAATTTTCAGAGATGCTATAAGTATAAATAGCTAAAAAGGGACGCTTTCTGCAATTGATGGGCACATTTGTCTTCAAAACCTGTTTCCCCAAATTGTGGACTCCTAGGTGTCTGTTTTCCTTTGCCTACTAGATACCTTGCAATCAAATATGGCTCAGCAAAATAATACAGCTAGTCTCAGTCTGTCTTTCACTCTTGATCTGGTTGATCCTCATCTCTTTGTCTACCAGGAAGTATGCTCATTAAAAAGAAAGTCCTGGAACATAGGTAGATTATGACACTTCTCATGCAGATGTAAACTTTAGAACAGGGCCACACATATGCATCTTGTCATTTGGCTTCATTTTCCATGTCATGCATGGTAGACATACCATGAGTTTTAGGTCATATAACTCATTATGGTTTTCTCCTTCTCTGAGAATAGGCCCCACACAGATTATGTCTATTTACAAGATTCTGTTCCCCTAAGCCATAAGCATAGACACAACTAGAACTAGTCCTTCCTTACTTCCAAAATTTTGTCCTAGGAGTAAGGAAGAGAAGTCGCTGCTGTGTGGGGACTGGAAACACAAGATGCCAAACCTATGGGTCACTGTATGCTTGTCAGGTTGCAGCTGTGTGGAGAAGTATTTGCAGAAGGCAAGAATTAACACAAAAATGTGTGTATTACCTCACATAAATGTGTCATTTTAGTGTTGATTGCTAATCTAGGTGTTTCTAGTTTGGTTTTACTGTGAATAATGCTACTATGAATCTTTTTGTATCTATTAGTGTATATGGCAAACATTTCTTTTTAAAAAATATTTACAGCATTATTCTTATAAAATAAGAAAAGTTCCCTTAACAAAAAGAAACATTTTATGTAAGCTTAGTGATAGAATTCTGTTCTTGGGTATCCATAAATGGCAAACATTTCTGTTGAGTTGTTTGACTGGGAATGGAATTGCTGGGTTAATAGGCATCTGTATGTTTAATTTTAATAGAAAATACTGAACAGTTTCCCAAAGTACTTATGCCAATTTACACTTCCACCACTAGTTTATGCATTGCAGATACCTTATGCTACTCTGTGACTTACCTTTGCACTTCTTTTAGGGAAGTCTGCAATTGAACAGAAGTTCTTCATGTTAAAGTGATCCAATTTATCAATCTTCTTCCCTAAAGATAAGCCTTTTTTGTATTCTAGTCAATAAATTTTTTTCTACCCCTAAGGACATGAAGAGATGGTCTTTTATTGTCTTCTGAAAGTTTTATTATTCTGCCTTTCACATACAGATTTGTCGGTTGCCTGGAATTAATATCTCATTTGATAGGAGATAGGAATTCAGTTCCGTTTATTCTAAATGGTCATAAAATTGATCTAGCACCATTCGTTGAAAAGATCATCCATATCAAAAATTAGGTCCTAATTAAGTCTGCCCCTATGAATGAATGCATCTAGGCCTTCTATTCTATTTATTGACCATTACCACATTGTACAAATTTCTCTAGCTTTATAATATGACTTGATATCTACTAGACCAGGTTCCTCTTCCTCCTTCTCCTTCTCTTCCTCTTCTTCCTCCTCTTCTTCCTTCTTCAAGAGCAACATGACCAATCTTGGCCTATGTTTCTCTACCTGAATTTGAAAATCTGCTCATCATTTTCCACCAAAAATATTTTCAAATTTTTTTGTACTAAAATTATAACCTTTATGTTCTATATTTGTAACTTTTCTATGTGTTTAAAATTATTACAAAATTTAAAATGAATAAAGGGAAAATAAAGTGATGTTGGCTCACAAAATAAATAGGATCTTATTTACTTTTTAATATTCTCTGAAATAGTTATAAGACTGACAATATTTCTTTCATATTTGTTAGAATTCAACAGCAAAACCATCTAGATTGTTGTTTCCTTCATAAGATAGTATTAAATTATTAATTTAATTATTAACTATAAAGACAAAAGATTTTCTAATTTTTCTTTAGATTTTAATTTATCCAGGGACCTACTCATCTGTTATGGTTTAGATATGAGGTGTCACTCAAAGATTCATGTGTGAGACAAATACAAGAATTTTCAGAGGTGACATGACTTGATTATGGGAAGTGTGACCTAATCTGTGGATTGATCTGTTGATTGGATTAAGTGGGCAGGAACTGTTGGTAGGTAGGGTGTGGCTGGAAGCAGTAGGTTGTTCCTCTGAGGTTTATGTTTTGTACCTGGGGAGCAGAGCTCTCTCTCTGCTTCCTGATTGCCACATCCTGAGATGCCCTCCTCCACCGTGCCCTTCTCCTGGGTTGTCCTGCCTCCATCTTGGGCCCAGAGCAATGGAGTTGGCTGTCTATGGACTGAGATCTCTGAAACCATGACTGTCAAATAAACTTTTCCTCTTTTCAAATTGTTCTTATTAGTTTTTTTGGTCAGAGCTGACTAAAACATCATCTATCCATTTAATTTAATTTTCAAATTTGCTGGCACAAAGATTTCTATAATACCTTATTATTATTTCTCTCATGACTATAGGTTATACTGATGTCACCTTTTTCTGATGTCAGTTATTTTACCTTCCCTCTTTTTCCAGATCATTCTTGCCAAAGCTTTACCAACTTTATAGGTCTTTTCAGAAAAAGAAATTTTAACCCGTTTAGAAGCTCTTTGTTTTCTCTTTTACTAATGTATTTCCTTTTCTCTGTTGTTTTATTTTTTCTAGATTTTTTTTGACTTTCATTAATTATTTTTTAGTAACTTCTAGAAACACAACTCTATTGGTTTTCAGCCTTTCTTATTTTCTAATGTATTCATGTAAGACAACAGATTTTCTTTAAGTGAACTTTAGCTGCACCTCTTAACATCTGATGTCACATTTAAGTCAAAAGTGCTTTATTATCTCGGGAAGGTACTATGCTCACCTCTGCAGCACACTCTTCAATTTTTCCTCTTCTGTAAATGTTTTCTTACTCACTAGAACCTATTATGTGAAAGAATTTTGCTAGACATAGAAAAGATGCAAAAAGGCTTCTGCCCTCAAGAATCTTTTAGAAGATGTCCAAACTATAAGAAATTTTTGTACATAAAATTATCAATAAACATGAAATGTGATAAATGACACACAAGTGGTACAATTTTTTTTTAAAAATCCTGACTGCAGTGTTTGGCCAGAATTTCATGCAGAACGTGTGTGGATTTTTGCTGATCTTGTGCTTACAGAAAGGATTTAGATAGAGGGGAGCAATAAGGGAGACTCACATGAGCAAAGACCTAGTGGATGGAAAGTTCCACTAGGTATTTGGGGAAACAATGAGTAAATTAGTTTGGCTTACTGAAGAATCTGTGTGATAAAATGAGTGAATTTTCAAAAGCAGGTCCATCACTTCAAATATTGGCTTAGTGAATTTTTTTATATATCTTGTAGGAAGTGGAGAACCATTTTAAAAATTTAGATTGACAATTTATATGAAGAATATGTGATAGGAATATATATCAGGAGCAAGAAGCCAGGTACATGTACTAAGGTCTTCACTATAGAGAGTAGTGGGAATCAGAAGGACTACAGGGAAAACTCCCCACCATCACTTTGGCTTTAGTGACTGACACAAGCTGTTCTCTTATCAAATGAAAGAAACTAAGCATTTGAATTCAGGTTTGAAAGAGAAGTGGGGGGTGGGTGTTGTGGCTCAGCGGTAGAGCACTTGCCTAGCATGTGTGAGGCACTGGGTTCAATTCTCAGCACCACACACAAATATATGAGTAAAGGTTCATCAACAACTAATAAAATATTTTTGTAAAAAAGAGAGAGAGAGAAGTAGTAGCCAGGCACAGTGGCACACACCTATAATCCCAGTGGCTTGGGAGGCTAAGGAAGGAGGATCTAGAGTTCAAAGCCAGCCTCAGTAAAAGCGAGGCACTAAGCAACTCAGTGAGACCCTGTCTCTAAATAAAATACAAAACATGGCTGGGGATGTGGTTTAGAGGTCATGTGTCCCTGAGTTCAATCCCTAGTACCCCCGCCAAAAAAAAAAGAGAGAGAGGGAGAGTAGTAGTAATAGTAGTAATATAGGTAGAGCTTATAATTCATTTAATTGTTTTTTCTCACTTTTTCTTTTTTTGGAGAAAGCACTTCCTGGTATCATTTCTGTTGTTTCAACATGATGTGGGGAACTGTTGCAATTTTCACTTTGTCAATGACTTTGGCCAAGAGATCTTGTATTGCATTTCAACCTGAAGCCTTCCACATTTGTATAAATCCCAAACGCCATAGTTTAACAATGAGCCAAAAACATGCCACATCTGCATGATGCTAAAGGTCATTCCCTTGAAATGCATCATACTAAATGGAATCTTAGTTCTTGCCAAAAATTTTGTGGGCGTCTGTCACAACATTTATCTTCCTTCCATCAACAGCAGCAGCAGCAACATCATCCTAATATTTTATTTTCAACCTTGGATGACATCAGAGAGACTCTCCAGCATGTTTCTATGGATTTTCACCATATGACCAGCACCTCCAGGCCACCGTTCCCACATTTCCCATCTCGTCATCTCAGATCAAGATTCACTTTCTTTGTAAACTTTCCCTTTCACCCCGTTCGCCATCAAAATCACTCTCACTCCAATAAAATTTTATATTTTCAGATCTCTAGTCCCCTTACATTGGTTGGTTTTTGTCTTCTTCGTTAGGTTATAAACTTTTTATGAACTGTGAGTTTTCAAAAAATGCCTTCAACTGACCAGTGCTTGTTCTTTAAAGATACATGACTGTATATGAGTTTGTTTTATACTCCAGAACTTTATTCTCTGTGCATCATTTTCATGGGCTAATGTAATCAGGATGACTCCTGGCGTTCAGGCTAAAACACACTGAAAATGATGAGGAAAACCAGTGTCCTTTCAACATCCATCTTATCCACCGCTATGCTATTGTCCCCCGACTCAAAGCTGTATGGAAACACTACAGTGTTCTTATTGCTGATGGTGTCCAGTATGAAAATTCTAGTGTCTATACCCAAAAAACCTGTCATAAGGAAGGATCATGTCTATTCTACTCCTCTGGTTTCTCTGAAGACCGTTTCCCCCAAACACTTCTGGCTTCTTGACCCACACCTTACTTTTCACCATGGTGATAAGAGTGGCTGACCTGATTCAAAGCGTCTGAGAGAAGAACGTGACAAGGACATCTCAGTGTTTTCCTATCACCCTCTTCCTTTCGGGAGCAAGCCACATAAGACTTGTTCCATGCTAGAAGTTTTCCAGGGCACAATCTGCAGAGGTGCAGCCCTTCCCAAGGCTGGGTGGTCAGTCTAATTTCAAGTACTAATTATTAGTATTACAATGCCCATTTTGCTGCTACTTCTCTCTCTCTCTCTTTTTAAAAAATTATTTTATTAGTGTTGGGGAACCTTTATTTATTCATTTATTTTTTTACTTATTTATTTGTGTGTGGTGCTGAGAATTGAACCCAGTGCCTCACACATGCTAGGCAAGTGCTCTACCACGGAGCCACAACCCCAGCCCCTGCTACTTCTCTTTTAAGCCTGAATGCAAATGTTTAGTTTCTTTCATGTGATAAGAGAACAACTTGTGTCAGTCATTAAAGCCAAAGTGATGGTGGGGAGTCCATGGAGTCATCTGAGATTCTAACAGGTGATCCTGAGTCCCCATCTGACTTACTCTGTCTCGGGTCATAAAATTAGGAGAAGAGTGTGTTTACTGGGTCCCCCTCCAACTGCTGCAGTCTACTGGGCATTGATGGAAGTGGATGGGATCCTAAGGCAATGCCGCTCTCTGAATGTGGGCATGGTAGGCATCCATTGCCTCCCTGAAAGCCTGTGCTGCAGTTAGCACTCACAATAGCCACTGCAGTCCATAAAAATTTCTGTTTCAAGTGACCTTCCTCGTATTTCACTGCACCATGGTCTAACACTATAAACCATTCCCAAGAAACACATGGCATCTCACAGTGATGAAACAGTACCTTCTTCCTTTTTGGAGGTGGAACCTTCCATTTTTAGACTTCTTCATGTAAGTATTCCCTAGCAAGTGAGATGATCACAATGGAGTACTTTTCATGCCTTAGAGGAAAGGGGTCTGCTAATCCATAAATGTACACTTTGAGGCTGCTCTGGATATTGTTAGTCTCTACCAATCCAGAAGTTAAAGGCCCAATCCAAAAACTAAAGGCTCTTTTCTAATAAATTGAACTAAGTTAAATCAACTGAGAATATGATGGGAGTCAATCTCAACATGGAGCATGGCAGCCTCAATACCTCACTTCCAAAAGACCCAGAGAACCTCGGACTGGGGAAGTAGACACAAGAATGCCACCTTTCACTAGTTTTCTTCCCACCCTCACCCACCAGTTTCTGCATTTTTCTTTCTTCCATGTCCGGACCTGTCTAATGTATATGGAAATAGAATCTCCCAACTATTTCTCACCGAGACCAACTGAGCTTATTATATAATCCCAGCTCTTGTTCCAAGAAAACTAAGATCAATCTCAAAAAGCAGTCATCTGAACTTGGCAGACATTCGTGTGGGAAAGTCTTTAAGCAAAAACAAATTTGTTGACGTACTGGGACAAGAAACTCAGAACAGATAAAATATTCCATAAGCCAACTCTGCCCTTAGCTTTAACATTCACACTTTTCTCAGCCAACAGTCCCTGTTCCACTCAGTGGGTGAAGCCAGCTCATCAGCGTGTCATGATTAGGCCAAATGTCCTCACCAAAAAGCCAAAGGAACTCCAAGAAAGTCATGGAGAGTGTTCCCAACTGCAGAAACCTTAGGCTATAGTGTCTGAAGAAAATACCTGACCAACAAAGGGAATTAAGAAAGGTATTAGCTAGCAACAATTACCCCAAGATGGAGTCTGTGCTTCAGGTCTATGTCAACCAATTAATTTCCTCTGACCACACTCCCCTCCTCCTCAAGGCTATATAAAGAGGGGTCCCTCTGTCTTTGTTATAGTGAGTGACAACATGAGAGCACTTATTAAGTTCAGCTTCAAGATAGAAATATAAATAAAGATTAAGGTTCCCCAAGGAAGGGAGCTGCTTTTCCTTTCCCAAGCAACAAGTGGAATAGACAGGGAGAAGAGGGTTCTGGGGAATATCAAAACAGCTGCAGCTCCTTAGGCAAAGGAAAGGATGTTATTTAGGGATAACATCACGCCAAAGACTGAGATGTCAAGAAACTGGTCCTAGAAAGAACCGATGCAACTGAGAAGCAGTGTGAATCCCTTAATGCCCAGTGGGAAACACTGAATCCTCATGGAGACCCAGGTGGATTATTTATCTTTCAAAAAGTAATTTAGGCCTCTAGGATTATACCTATGCATTCCTTTTCTTCCTCCGTGGTTTCTTTGTGAACAAGAGATTGAAAATAGCATGTGGGAAACAAACAGGAAGATGTTAGATGCCAAATAACTCCCAAGCACCGTGCTGCATATTTTGGGTACTGTGGATTTTTGTGAGTGGTTTCTCTCAGGAGTTATAAGCATGGACTAACAGAGCAACCACTGCGATGCTCAGCCTTGCAAGGCAATCCTTTCCCTTCTCGGAACCCCCTGCCTCCGATAATAAAAATAAGCAATAAAAATACATATTGAGTCTGGTGGCACCTCATCCACGCAGAAACTTTTATTTCCCAGGGGTCCAAAGAGTTTCCCAATCATCTGTACTCTGATCCACAATTCTGATCAATATTTAGCCATAGTCTAAATTTATCTTTGAAAAAAATCAACATCTCTATTCAAGAATGAATTCCATCAATAGTTGCAGTTTAGAACATAAAAGTCAGCGTTCTGTCAATAAAAGCCAGGGCCATCATGTCAGCTAACTAATTATGTGATTACCATTAATGCAAGGCACAAGGTGATGTCATTGGCAGCGAGTGCTTTTGCTTCTAATGACCCACACTATTTCTCTGAACCTGAATCCAGACCTATTAAATGATCCACTCATACCCCATAAAATAAGTAGGACCCAGAAGACTAGTATTTTCCCCCCATTTCCCAAATAATAATAATGTTCTTTGTTTTCTGTGAGTTAACTGGCATCTCCAAGGAGATACTCACAATAATCAGTTCCCAGTATCTTTTCACAAAGTGCAGGACCAAATACATCCAGTGGAACTTGTAGCCTAGAAATGACATTTTTCTGACAATGCCATGCTCCAACTTATTGACAAAAATAGATTGTAAATTGTGGAATAATCTCTCTGGTATTTTATACAATTCAAAATAAACAATTACATTCTTTCAGAAATTTACCACAAATGAAACAAGGACAAGTTTACAAAAATTCCTCAACTGCAGTCTACTCCACAAAATCTCAATGCTGGGAATAGTCCCAAAAAGTCCTCTAGTTCATTTTTAAAGACTCCAGAAGAGACAAGGCCAAAAGACCTGGAAATGAAGAAAAAAAATCTGTATTCCATTCCTTATCTTTACCACTAAACCATTGACCTGGAACACATCCCATTAGCAACCTCAGCCCAGCTTTGAACTGGATTCTCTAAGGTTCTATCCAACTTGAACAACCATGATTCTATTATCAGACTACTATGAAAGTTAACTAGAGAGAAAGCACCTCTATCCATCCTCCTTAGAGATACACGTCAGGACCCCTGAAACTTTCAAACCAGAAGAACACTAATTGTCACAGCTGAGATCTGAGAAAATTTTAATCTATGTCAAAGTCAAGCTTCTATGTAATCTTTTACTGAAGACCATCTAGGAATGTGACAAAGAAAACAATATATGTCACCATTTGCACTTGCTGAATACAATCCATAACTCAATTGGAGATGGAGCAAAATGCATACCTTCCAAGGAACAATTCCAATCTCTCTCCTGAAGGCTATTCCTCTTCTGCAAGAATTTCACAACAAAATTATATACATTGGAGTAGACATTTATGCTTCATCTATTGCATTGAAGTTTTCTAGACTATAATTAGAACTATAACTATATGACTATAACTCATCAGAAAGAATTCATCAAAACTTTTCTGCTTCTAGATTTAACACTATGATAGAATTAGAATACTGAGTTGAAATAATTCTAAAAAATGCATGCATGTAATTTTAAAAAATATTTAAAGACTTGCTCATTAAAACAGTATGAAAATATATGAACCTCAGATAAGTACTGTGCCTCATGTTTGTTCACTGTGTTCTCCCAAAGCATCCTTTACATTGGCCCAACTTGGAAGAGCCACTCCCTTTTAGTACCAGGGACTGAACCCAGGGGCACTCAACCACTGAGTCACATCCCCAGCCTTTATTACATTCTATTTAGAGACAGGGTTTTGTTAAGTTGCTGAGGCTGGCTTTGAACTGGCAATCCTCCTATTTTAGCTGCCTGAGCCTCTGGGATTACAGGAGTGTGCCACCACACCTGGCCCTTTAGTCCCTCTTAAACAAGTATAATCAGTTATACTTCCTCACATTTTGATACAAATTTCTTTATTCTGATGAAGACAGATACCTGTTTTTTCTTTTTGGTAATTAGGAAGAAGTATGAAATTCAAAATTAAAATTTAGTCTAAGTAAAAAATACAGGGACCACTAAATGGGCAATAGTATTATGATACTCTAAGAATGTCACCAAAATTGCTGTAGATCAGCAGAGTAGAGGGAAAGGAATGGGGTGGGGAGGAGGAAGGGAAAGGGGAAGTCCTGGGGACTGATTTAGAGCAAATTATTTCCCAGGCTTTTATAATTATATCAGAATAAATCCTAATGTTATGTAGAACTAAAAAGAACCAACAAAAAGGAAAACATACTATTGCTTAAGATTTCTGTATGTATGCATATATATTATGTATGTATATATATGAATTATCAATTATACAACAGAATTAACCTATATTGTATGTTTACCTAACACGTTTTCTATCATTTATTTTAACTTAGGACATAGGTAATAAAGCAGCTAATTGGCCCTTACAAAAATTAATTAAAATGGGACTTCTTTCAATGAGGTCACATATATGTAAAGTTGCGAGGACCAACCTACATGTTACTTTCAATGATGATCATTCCCTTTAAAGATCAGGTATGATTAGTATTTGTAAATTGATTTTTAGGCAGTGATTTGACTAATGTCTTGGCTCATTTACCTTAGAAAGAAAAGAGAAAGAATTGAGAGGAGTGGTTCAATGTTGACTACAAACTGTGGTCATGCTTGAGTTTATAACAAAAACAACTATGTAAGGTTTAGCTCTACAAGCTAGTAATGCCTAGGGATAGCTTAAATTTGCAGTGTGGGTATACAGATTCGTCCAAAATTTAATTGAAAAAAGTACACTTTGAAACCTGAAAAAAAAAAGAAAAAGAAAAAATGCTCAGTATCTTTACTTTGGGCTTTAATTATTTGGACTAGGAAAAAAATTTAGTAGCTCTTTCCAAAATGTAAATTAGTCATTCAGATAATATATAGTGAATGTATTTAATTATTGACACATTCTCTAAGAGTGAAAGCATTCGTGGATATGGAAAATTCCCTCCCCTTTCCAAAAGGATAATTTATGTACTTAAAGAAAATTTCAGATAATGGATGGGGTTTTAGAGTTATAATCTGGAGAACTTCCAATTTGTCATGTGACTAGCAGCACCTAATAAGCCCCAGTTTCTCATAAAAATACCTTTGAAAATAATCCCAGCTTAATGAAAGCATTCTATGCAAATACACAATTATTCAAACATAATTACATTAAAAAATTCACTGGTACTTCTTTTGAAAAGGTAATAATTAGGAATCACCTACATGTTCAAAAAGATAAATGTTTAAATAAATTATGAAATGCATATACTATGGGTTAATTTGTTGCTTTTATAAATATTGAATTTTGTGTGCATATTGATATGAAAAATGCTCATTGCATGACAACGAATTTTTCAAAATGTTGCAACAGAGTGATTCCCTTTTAAAAATAATAACCATAAAATATGTAGGTATTGTGATAAATGCAAAGAAAAAGTCCAATAATATTTGCCAAAATATTTGATTGACTTTGAGAGATAATATTATAGTGTACTTTCATTTCACTTTTTACTTATTTTTGACAATGTTATTAAATATAATATCCATATCATAAAATTCACTTGTGTAAAGTGGAAAATTCAACACCTTACAGTATATTTATAAAGTTGAGCAAACACCTCCACAATCTAAAGTTGTATCATTTTTGTCATTCCCCACCCCAAAATCCTCCTATACATTACTAGGCTGCCCCCATTCTCCTGTCCACAATGACCTATGTAGCCACTAATAGACTTTCTGTTTCTATGGATATTTCTATTCAGGACATTTTATAAAAATAGAATCATTCAATCTGTGAGTTTTTGTATCTGTCTTTTTTCACTTAGCATAATGTTTTTAAGGTTCATCCTTGTTTTGGCATGTATCATTCCTTTTTATGAATGAATATGTTCCATCATATAGATATATCTATCACATTCTGTTTACACATTTGTCAGATGATGGATATCTGAGTTGATTCCATGGATAATGCTGCTATGAATATGAATATGAATACTTGCATATGTTTTTAAGTGGCTCTACGTCTTCATTTCTCTTGAGTAGATACCTAGGGGTGAAATGTCTGGATCATATGATAACTTCCTGTTTAATTTTTTTGAGAACCTACCAAATTCTTTTCCATAGGACCTGTATCATTTTACTTTCCCATCAGCAACGTAGGAAGGTTCCAATTCCTCCATATTCTTGTCAGTTCTTGTTATATTGTCTTCTTTTTTTTATTGCCGTTCTATAGGATGCAAAGTGGTTTCTCACGGTCATTTTGATTTCCATTTCTCTGATGACTCATGATGATGGCCATCTTTGCATGTGATTACTGGCCACTTGTATATCTTTGAGAAATGTCTATCCAAATACTTTGCCCGTTTTTCATTAGGTTTTTTCTAAGAGTTCTTTACATATTTGACATGTAAGTCCCTTATTAGATATATAATTTGAAGATATTTTCTCCAGTTCTGTGGGTTGTTTTCCCTAGTCCAATTTAAGTTTTTTGTCACTTATGGTTTTAGTGTTATAGCTAATAAAGAATTGACTAATCCAAAGCCATGAAGAATTTGTTCTCTCCTAAAATTTTGTAATTTTATCTCCTACACTTAGATTCTAATCCATTTATAGAGTTGTTTGTGTTATGGAATGGGGATCCAACTTCTCTTTTACGTGTAGCTTTCCAATTATTCTATTGCCATTTGTTGAAAAGACTATCCTCTCTATTGAATTAGTCTTGGTGCCCTTGTCAAAAATAATCGATCACAGATCTGAAGGTTTATTTCTGAGTTCTCAATTCTATTCCATTTACCTGTATATCTATCCTCATGTCAATACTACACTGTCATGATCACTGTAGCTTTGTACAAAGTTTTGAAATCACGAAGTGTGAATCCTATCTAGTTCTTCATTTGCTAAATTATTGTGACTCTTGGAATTCTTTCATTTTTCTACAATTTTGTGTTCAGTTTATCAATTTCTGTGAAAAAAAAAAAAGAACAGCTGAACTATTGAGAAGGATTGCATTGGATTTGCAGGTAAACTTGGCAAGCAATGTCATCTTGACAATATTGTCTTTCACTTTTTGAGCATGAAATACCTTTCTATTTATGTAGGTCTTCTTTAATTTCTTTCAACCATGTATTGTAGTATTAGAGTAAAAAATTTCACTACTTAGTTAAATGTATTCCTAAATACTTATTATTTTTGAAGTAATGGTACATGAACTTGATTTTTTTACTTTATTTTTATTTTTTATTTGTCCTTTTTTAGTTATACATGACAGTAGAGTGTATTTTGACATATAATACATGCACGCGTATAACTTCCCATTCTTGTGGTTGTACATGATGTGGAGTTATACTGGTCATGGATTCATATATGAACATGGGAAAGTGTTGTATTACTCATTTCTACTGTCTTTCCTATGCCCATTCTTCTCCCTTCTCTTTATTTCCCATTGTCTAATCCAGTGAACTTCTATCCTTTCCCCAATACACACATTTACTGTGTGTTAGCATCCACACTGCCTTTGGTGTTTTGGGATTGGCTTATTTCACTTAGCATGATAGTCTCTAGTTCCATCCATTTACCCACAAATGCCCTAATTTCATTTTTCTTCATGGCTGAGTAATATTCCATTGTGTATATGTAACACATTTTCTTTATCCATTCATCTGTTGTAGGGCACCTAGGTTGATTCCATAGCTTAGTTATTGTGAATTGAGCTGCTATAAACATTGATGTGGCTGCATCACTTCATCACTGTAGTATGCTGATTTTAAGTCCTTTGGGTATATGCCGAGGAGTGGGATAGCTGGGTCAAATGGCAGTTCCATTCCAAGTGTTCTGAGGAATCTCCACCCTTCTTTCCAGAGTGGTTGCACCAATTTGCAGTTCCACCAGTAATGTTGCCCCACTTCCCTGCCAACACTTATTGGTATTTGCATTCTTTTTTGTACTTATATACTTTTTATATGCTAGTTGTTAGAGTCAAATAGTCTGATATCCCCTTCCCCTAAAAAAATAGAACACCACAGCTGTATCCAGAGAGATCACCACTATCACCACTTGTTAACTATTTGTGCATTTACTATGATATTTCTAAAGCATTATTTGTATTCTTGATAATTGCCATTCTGACTGGAGTGAGATGAAATCTCATTGTAATTTTAATCTGCATTTCTCTAATTGCTAGAGAGGTTTAATATTTTTACATGTATCCATTGACTTATTGTACCTCTTTTGTGAAGTGTCTGTTTAGTTCCTTTGCCCATTTATTGATTGGGTTATTTGTTACATGGATTTGATTTTGTAATTTCATTTTTGGAATTTTCATTGCTAGGGTAGAAAAATATAATGGATTTTTCTGTATTGATTTTATATTCCACAACTCTTATGAGTTCATTTATGAGATCTAATATGTTTGGGAGGATTATTTATGATTATATTCTAGATCATTCTTCTGAAATTGAAGTAGCTTTACTTCCTCATTTCAAAGTTAGATGGCCTTTGCCTTTTTTGTTTTGTTTTGTTTTTTGTTTTGTTTTTTTGCTCTGGCTAGAACCTCCATTAAAATGTTGACTAATAGTAAAGAAAGCAGATATATTAGTATTGTTCCTGATTTTAAGACATTTGCTTTTTGAATCTAATCTGACAATCTCTGCCTTCTAATTGAAGTACTTAAACCATGTACACTTAACATGAATGTTGTATGATTGGGTTTAAACATGCATTTGTATTATGTTTCTAACCATTTACATTTAATGTGAATTTTACATGGTTGGATTTAAACATGTATTTGTATGTATGTTTGTATATATGAAATATATTATATATACAAATATATCCTTGTAAGCATACATGTATATGTAGATAAACATATTTTTTATGGTTTGGTTTAAACATGTGGTTTAATCAGGTTTGTTGTTGCTGTGTCCAAAGACCCACCAGAACAATTTCATAAAAAGAAAAGTTTATTTGGTACTCAGAGTTTCAGAGGTCCCTGGATGGCCAACTCTACAGCTCTGTACCCAAGGCGAGGCAGAACATCATGCCAGAAGGACATGGTGGAGGAAAGCAGCTCAGGACATGACCACCAGGAATCAGAGGAAGAGCGCTCCCCTCACCACTGGCAAAATATAAACCCCAAAGCCCTCAGTGACCCACCTCCTCCAACCATACCACACCAGCCTAAGGTTACCACCCAGCTAATCCCTATGAGGGGATTGATGTACTGATTAGGTGATTAGGTGAAGGCTCTCCTAACCCAATCATTTCACCTCTGAACTTTCTTGCATTGTCCTACACATGAGTTTTGGGGAACTCAAACAATTAACATGAGAAAAATATGTATTGTCCTTTAAGTCACTTTTTTTGGTCCAATATACCGTTTCTTCCATTTTTCTTCATTTTCTGCTTTCTTTTAGAAGGAGTAGTGTTTGTTTTTTTCATTTTAGATCTTTCCCCCTAATTTGTCATAACTCTTTATTATTTAATTCAGTGATTTGTGTAAGGCTTTAAAAATATTTTTTTCAATTATTTAAGTCTGCCTAAAATGATATTGTACTTTCACATTGTTTTAGTCAGCTTTTTCTGTGCTGTGACTAAATAATCTGACCAGCATAATTGTAGGAGAGAAAAGGTTTATTTGAGGGCTCATGGTTTCAGAGGTCTTAGTCCACAGAAGGATGGCTCCATTCCTCAGGGCTCAAGGTGAGGCAGAACATCATGATGGGAGAGGGTGGTTGAAGAAAGCGGCTCACATGATGGTGATCAGGAAGCAAAAAGACTCTCCAGATACAAACTATATACCCCATAGCCACACCCCACCACTTCAATTAACCCCATCAGGGATTAATACACTGATTAAGACTCCTACAACCCAGTCATTTCTCCTCTGAACCTTCCTGCATTGTCTCACATATGAGCTTTTGGGGGACACCTCACATCCAAACCATAACACACATATAGACACACATGTCTTTTACATGTGGTGTGAGTCCCACGTTAGATTGATGTTAATGAAGCATTAAATAAGTTAACTGCATTTTAAGGAGATTTAAGTGATAAGTGATAAGAATATTTACTTACGTATCTACCATTTCTGGGGCTATTCCTAGTTTTGTTTTGTTGTTTGTTTTTTGGTTTTGTGGTTGCTGTTGCTGTTCTTTAGATATAAATTTCCATCTAGTACCATTTTTCTTCTGTTTGAAGAACTTCTTTTAACATTTCTTACTGTGCAGATCTGAGGGTGATGCATTCTTTTAGATTTTAGCTGTAGTTTTTAACTTTTTAATTTTATTTTTTCAAATTAGTTGCACATGACAGTAGAATGCATTTATAAATTTTTATAGCACATAAATAGAGTGTAATCTCTCATTTTTCTGATTATACATATTGCTTATTTTGAAGAATATTTTTGCTGGGTACAAAAATTTAAGTTGACAACTTTTTCTTTCAATGAATTAAGAATACTATTCCAGTATCATCTAGCTTTTTTTGTTTGTGACAACAAACATACTCTTTCTCTTATCTTTGTCCTTCTGTACATAATGTGACTTAGTTCTCTGGCTAGATTTAAAAGTTCTTTTCAATATCACTAGGCAATGTCATTAAGGTGTTCATTAAAGTAGTTTTCTTCATGTTTGACTTGCCGGGGTTCATTTAGCTTCTTGAATCTGCAGTTTTATAATTTTTGCCAAATTTGGAAAAATTTCAAACCATAGTTCTTCAAATATTTCTTCTGTAACCCTCCTCCCCTATTCATTCTTTTCAGTCTTTTTTGTCTTTGTGTTTCATTTTGGATAGTTTCTATCATGAAATCTTTAGCTAATTTCACTAATCTTTTCTTCCACAATTTCTAATAGGCATGAATCTGATAAAATGTATTCTTTACCAAAACATTTTTATCTCCAGACAATTTTTAATGTCTTCTATGTCTCTTTTTAACTTGGTCAATATTTCATCCAGCTTTCTAAACATATAGAATATAATTATAATAATTATTTTAATATACTAGTCTACTCATTTTATATTTGGGGGTCAGTTTTAGTTGAATGATTTTTTTCTCCTTATTATGGGTTATATTTTTCTGCTTCTTTGTATACCTAGGTGATTTTTTTATTGGTGAATTTTACCTGTTGCGTGCTAAATATTGTGGTATTCCTATAAATATTTTGGGCTTTCATCTAGGATGTAGCTAAGTTACTTAGAAATCGGTAATCTAATCCTTTCAAGTTCTACTTTTGAGCTTTGCTAAATGAGACCAGAGAAGCAGTTGATCTAGGCCTAATTTTACACTACTGCTGAAGCAACAGTTTCTTTTGAAGTCCACCTGATTTCCTATGAATTATGAGATTTTCTACTCATAATTACTATTATGGGACGATTACTATTCCTGTCCTTTTGTGAGCTCTAATGATTCTTCGGGGTGATTTTCCCCGCCCTGAGTGGTTTCCTCACAGTACGCACTGGTGAACCTCAGGTGAATGTTAAGCTGAGTGGACATGACCTCTCAGATCTCCGAAGCTCTCCTTCTCGATGCAGCTCTCTTCTCTGCGGTGCTCTGCCCTGAAAACTCAAGCCTCATTGGTCTCCCTAGACTTGCAGCTCTGTCTCCTCAATTTAAGAACATTACCACCAGACTTCAATTGCATTCCCTCTCTAGGACACAGGCTGGACATTTTCTCCAGTTAGAAATCTAAGGGTGATCATTGGACTTAACTCACTTGCCTCCCTTTTCCCAGAGATCAATGTCTCTTATCACCTGAGGCCCAAGAGCTTAAGAGCCATTCGTTTATTTATTTTGTCCAGAGTTTTAGCTATTTGAAGTAGTAGGATAAATCCCATTCCATATTTATTCTTGGCCAGAAGAAGAGTTGATTTAGATCTTGAAAAAAATTTTTTTTCCTGCTGATTTAGATTTTGAAAATTTTTTTCTCCCTGGAAACCACTTCAAAAATTACGGAATTAACACAATAGTAGTATTTATTTTGCCATGAATCTGTACTTTAGGCAGAATCCTATGAAGACAGCTCATTTTTACTCCACTTGGCACTATCTTGGTGGTTCAAAGGTGGGAGGTAGAATCACCCCAAGGCTCACTCAACTCATCTGTCTGGTCCCTGATACTTGCTGTTGGGACTGTGAGAAGAACATCTTTTCACATGGCTACTTGGTTTCTTCAAACACAGTGGCTTAGACTTCCTAAGGGCAAGTAGAGAAGAGACAGAGAGAGAGAGAGAGAAAGGAGAGGAGAGTCACAGGAGAGCTACAGTACCTTTTCTAACCTGGCCTCAAAAATCACACAACCTCAATTCATAACATTAGACTCCTTAGAAACAAGTCACTAAGGCCAGTCCACAGGGAAAGAGGACTCAAACTCTACCTTTTGATGTGAGAAGTATTAAAGAATTTGCAGACTTATTTTAACACACACACACATACAAACACACACACACACACACACACACACACACACAATTCTTTACCCAAGAGTTTTTTGTTTGTTTGTTTGTTTGTTTTGCTTAGTTTGTTTTGTTCTTGTTTCTGAAATAGGGACCCAGGCTGACCTCAAACTCGTAGTTCTTCCACCTCAGTCTTCTGAGTAGCTGGAACTACAGACATGCTTATTTTGAGTCAGATGACCCAGATGCTTATTTTGACCTCTATAATTTTCTCTATCTGATGTTCATTGGTTGAATATTTATATTTAAGATAGGGGTACTGAGAGGGTTAGTCTACCCAGAGCTTTACTTTATTGTTAAGTCAGTTGGTTATTTATATAAAGGAAATTTCAAAATATCTTTAGGTATTTCCTCTTAAACCAGTCATTCTCTATGGGAAAAACATTCCCAGTGTCCTCGGAGGACTGAGGCCAATATTCTGGGACATGAAGGAAGGAAAAAAGCTGGCTCAGAATTTTAGCAAATACTACCAAAATATCTTTTTTTTTTTTTTTTTTCTGTCCAGAATCTTATACTCACTGAGCCTAAAGTTTCCTCTGCTTATCCCTTGTAGAGAACATTCTTTTTCCAAAGTGAAGGAATAATGGGCCAGCAGGTGGTTCACAGGATGTGGGAGGCAGCCTGAGATCTGGATAGTTCTGAGACAGACTTTTAGCCAGTTCCCCTTTTTTGATCTCCACCTCAGTTCCACATCCAGAAGAATATTCTCCTGTGTAATTTCTGCTTTCCTCAATGTTGGCTTCGGATTCCCTTTTCCCAGGTCTTCCAACAATGTCACTCATCCCCATTGACTTTCCTACTTCCAAAATTTTATTTTGCTGTCTTCTTTTCAGATCTTCCCCTTCATGTGGGTTTAGCCTTTTTAAAAATTGCTTTATTGTTATTTGGTGGGATTTGGGAAAGAGTAAATATAACCATTGTTTGATAGTCACCTTTTCTTAGAAGTTATACTCGCTCCTTCTTAGTTTTAGTTTACTCAATGCAAGTCCTTAATTTAGTTGCTCTGTCTCCAGCACTGATTTGAAGACCCTCTAAAATCTTTGCTCTTTTTGTGGCATTTTCTCAAGTGACCCGTAACCATTTCCATGCCTTTCCTGGATGATTTGGTTTAGTTAGTTTAAAAATTACTTCTAGGTAGAGTCTGTGCCCTAAAATCTGCACCAAGTCACTCTTCATTATCTCTCTAATTATTTATGTTTTGGAGACTCTTTAAGGTTCCATTTTACATGTTTACTCCTTCACTCTTTCTTTCCATCTCTCTCTCTATCACATAAATGTATATCATGTTTTTCAATCTCATTGTTTTGTAAAAACAAAGGCTGAATATCTAAAACAGTAATGGCACTTGCATACTCATTTTATTTTGTATCCAATAAAGTAAGGTGAAATAAAATTCAGGTTTCATTAGTGATTAAGACATTTCTCTTGAACAAAACATTTTTTTCCTGAAGACCTCAAGGCATTAAATTAGAACTAATTACCACTAAAAATGAACACAGAGGCCTAGGACAACTAAGAACTTACCAAATGTCGTTCAACCAGATTATGACAAAGCTGGGTTTGGTACTTTTCAGATTTCCATACTGACCCAGATATGCCTATGGACCTTTTTTTCTTTTCTTTCTGGTGCTGGGGATTGAACCCAGGGCCTTGTGCTTGCAAGGCAAGCACCCTACCAACTGAGCTATATCCCCAGCCCACTACAGGACTCTTTTTAAAGGAATAAGAACTATCAAGCCTATATCTGACTGAACTGAAAGAATAAAATAATGAACCCTCATGTACCAACCACGCAAATTAAACGATTTTCAATTTATGGTCTGTCTAGCCTCATCCAACCCCACCTATTTTTCCCATTGAATTACTTTGAAGCAATATTCTATCTATTCTATGATATTCTATCATGTCCTAAATGATGAACTTTAAAATTTAAAACCCAGGCAGTAGTTTAGATTAACTAGTATTAAGTACATGTAACACATTTAAACTGTGAATAAAATGTTCGGATTAGAAATGAGTTCTGTCAAAAAAAAAAAAAGAAAAAAAAAGAAATGAGTTCTGTCAATTTAAAGAGACACAAAACCAACAATTTGTCTTTAAAAATGATTCTATCAGGTGCACATAATGAAGATACTCTTTGATCTTTTGATAGGAGAGTGTCTGTGCAGATCTAACCCAAGATGAGCAAACCTCAGAAATTTTGGCTCCAATCTCAACAAGTATCTGAGCTCCTAACTTTGGTCTGCCCTTTGGAGCTGAGCTTTCTTTTAAGGTGTTTGTTTTGTTGGTAGATTCAACCTGCTCTCAACAGATGTAGGCTGGCCTCAACCCTTGGTTCCTCTTATTCTGTTTCAGGAAGTATTTATTTCTGCATCTCCAAGACTAGTTTAATTGGAACACAAAGTAGAAATTCAGTTGATGTTACTGAAAGCGTGATGAGAACAGTACAGAAATCTCAATGAAGGGAGGAAGGCAGGCCGCGAGCTCCAGGCCTCACCTACCAAAGCCCAGCTCTTCTTTTAATTTTTGTGCTTCTCACAGAAAAAATACTGAGCCAGGTACTTCTCATCCACAGGATCGTTCAAATAACCTTGGATGTGAAAACAACCTGGTAGCTCTCGCACCAGACAGAACCAGGGTGCCCTGGGGTTGCCCTCCATCCTTCATTTCTAATGCGATGATCCCTGAGCGACACGGAGGCCCCAGATGGAAGATACCTTCTTGATGACATTAAGAGTTTTATTTAAGTGTGGAAGGAACAATATGAGCAAGGGAAGAATATTCTCCCCTGGGTGTTTCCTTACAGAGCAACTATTGCCCCAGAAGATGGAGACACTCAGTGGTTTGAGAGACTTTTTCAGTGTGGCCTACTGAATGAGAGAAAATCCAGAAGCCAGATGGCCTTCTAGACCAGCAAGGCCTAGCCTTACTGCGGTGCAGTGAAGTCCTCGAAGATGGCCTGAGCAGTTGACAGCACGGCTGAGGAGAGAGAGAAACTTCAAAGTGGGCCTTGCCTGCTCCCATGGGAAGGCCTTGCCTCGTGATCTCTGGCAGTATCTCCCAGCCTCCTCAGGACCTTCCTGGGTAGAGCAAAAATAGCAACGTCAACCCAGGCACACACAGATCTTGTGAGTAAAACAGCAGCCCCACTGAGATGGGATTGTACAAGAAAATGCTTTATTCTTTTGGAAATGTGGACATTTCCGCCAATCTTCTTTATGTCCCCAAATGTGGTCCCTCTGGGTCCTTGATTCTTACAAGTGAAAGAGAGAAACCGTTCTGAAGAACAAAATGTCTTGGCCCTGAGAATAATTTCTTGCTTGTTCAGTCAGAGACGGTTTATTATGGGTCTGTTTAGTGTCACGGTCAAGGGAGGGAAGGAATAAAACATTGATCCAAGAAGCCATCTTGCTCTGAGGAGTGATGAAGTACATTTTTCTGTGCTGAGGCACTCGTAATAGGGTAGATTTCTTTGCAGAATGAGCCCAAGTAGGCAGGTACAGGAATGGAACAGTTCACTAGGAGAAGATTATTAGTAAAACCAGAGGCTTATCTGGCCTTGTGTCTCTGGGGGAGACACACAAAGAGGGAGAGCTGATCCACTCCAAGAAGAAGAAAGGGATGGCGCCTTATCCCTAATTTGATATATCTCTCATGTGGTGGGTGGGAAAGTTCTTTCAAGTCCTTTGGCCAAGGCAGTAAATCATTCCTCATGTTGCTGTTTTGTAGTGGTCAGAGGGCCGTGAGTCATGTGGTGACTCATTGCCTCAGCATCAATGTATATTTGGGGGCGCTCACTGGGTTCTTGGGTGCATGCTGATAAGGAAGGCCAGCTTTTGTTGTGACTGAGTCTTTTTCCATGCTACGTGTTTTCTGTGTTTTCTTAGCTGCCACAACTGTCCCAATGGTGTCATACCACTCGACAGAATGTTTAACTTTCTTGGAAACTAGACAGCTAAGAATATTACACACTGGGGGAATTTTTAAATGTACACCCACGTGTCGGGTCCACTAATGGTGTCTTTGTAAAAATCACTTTTATTTTTATCTTTCTTTAACAAAAGGAAATACATCCATTCTCTTTTTCAGGAAAAGACACTATGTTCTGCTACTGAATTGTGATGTGACCTTGAGGGTGTCTTCCGACTTTCCAGGGCCTCAGTTTCTTCACGTACTACCCACTCCCCTGATTCTACTGTCCCACTTCATTAGATTTCAAATCAAGTCTAGGAAGTGCCAGCACACACTCCACTTTGGATGGGCTTTCTCAGGCCAGACCTTCTTCAACTTGGTCTGTTCTCACCAACAACTTCTTTATAAGCAGCTTACTGAGCTTGGTTTATTAGAGGTTCATACAATACGCTGGCCCTGGAAAGAAACGACTGCCAGAAGCTTATGATCCCGTTCAAATATACTCATCCATTCAACAGATATGTTTGAACATCTACCCTATATTGGGCACTGAATGCCAAGGATCCAGAAATGTCCAAACAGAAGAAGTCCCTTCTCTTTTATAACTTCCATTGTAAGGATGGGGAGGTGGACAATAAGCACTATAAATAAGCAAATTATATAGAAAGCATTAACAACTATTGGGAAAAAAAGCAAGTCAAGGCATCAGGTGTGCTGATATATGGGTAGGGACTGAAATTTTCAGTAATAGGTTCAGGTTTGACTTTACTGCAAAGGTGACGCAGGACCAAAACTTGAAGGAAGTGAGAGAATGAGCCACAAGGACACTTTGAAAAAGTGGCCCAGGTAGAAGAAGGAGTATGGAGAGACCCAGAGAGAGAAACATGGCTGGCATGTTGAAGGAACAGCCATGTTCCTGTTCTGGTGGTGTGGCCAGAACAGAGTGAATGCAGCAGAGCAGGAGATGAAGCAGAGCCCAAGCATGTAGGGCCTAGCAGGGGCTTTGAGAGACTGTTGACTTTAACTCTGAATGAAAGAGGAAGCCTCCAGAGATTGCTGAATAGAGAAATAACAAGATCTGACTTGTATTTTATAACAAAGCTCAATCTGTTCATTGTATTGAAGAATAAAATGAAGGGAAGTGGCAAATTTGAGTCACTAAAACCATTCAGGAGCTATTTCAATAGTCTGGAGGAGAAATTATGTTTGCATGGACCAGCATAGTAGCAGGGAAGTGTGAGAAGTGGTTGGAGCTTAGATATAATTTGAAGGTAGACAAATTGAGATTTCCAGATGGATTGGATATGGGATATGAGAAAAATAATTGTGGATGGTTGCAAGTTTGAGAAGCTCCTTTGCAGTGGATGATTCTTAGAGGTTTTAATATGGGACATAAACATTCATATGCTTTATGACCACTGTGATGTGTCTACATCCCCTTTCCTTACTTGCCCTCTATCGTCTATTCTTAGTCCTTCCAAGCCTCAGACCAGTAAGCCAAACCTTTCACTGCTACTCAGAAACCTTGTAGATCTAGACTATGGCTACTGTCTCATGGGGGATTACACTCATGTGAAGTAGCAATGAGTCCACCCAATTTATCACCCACCATGGCAGCAGTCAAGGCAAAGCAAATGACCAAGGGCACCTGACACAGGTGGAATTGGGAGGATATGAATTGGGAGGATTATCTCATAATAAGGTGTATTGGTGGTGGGTGAACGCATGAAATATCCCATGTGGTATAGACTATCGAGAAAGAATTGTCAGACCTGGATAAGAAATGAACTCGGTCCAAAGACCCTGCTCTTGGAGATCAATGGAGTAACTGGGAGACATTTGAATGTTTCCCTTTAAGAACAGAGTGAATAATGTTTGGGTTGAGAGACAGTTGCATTACTTTTACTAGGAACATTTTGGGGGTGGAAAGAGTGAGTTTGGGGTAGCACATAAGTGGATATTGGTTTGATGAAGTGGTGGACCATGGTAGCAACTCTTCCAATTTCTTTTGACTGTCTGACATCTGGATCCCTAAATAAGTATACAGAATTAGAGGTAGTGTGTCACAGTGGGAGCCACGGCCTTATGTGGAAACTGAAAGTGTCCCCCTAATTCCTCCAGCAAGGACATGAGCACCTCGCTCAACCAATTGTATGCTCTTGCCTAGGAATTTAAATCTGAAGAACTATCTACAAATAAGTGATTTATCCATTCTACTGATAAAGATGGCAGCATCCAGTGGCAGAATCATCAAGGACAATATCTGTGTCCACTAAGGCATCATTACCGAGGATACCTTGAATGTGCATAATTTTGGATGTGGTTCTGGCTACCTGAATTTCTAAAACTCACTCTTTTTGCCCACAAAAGCAGAAACCTGGCCTTTCTGGTGAGCTGCTGAGAACCGCTGATATTCATCCAACAATTTTTTTTTCACTCTTAGGATAATTGGCTATTGTTGTATATAACAAAAATTCCTGCCTGGCACACCTACTGTCACCTCCCCAATATCAAATTGCCCATCATCACTGTCAACCAAATCCAGATTTCTGAAGCATCAGTCATGTGCTTAGCTCCAAACAAGCTACTCACATCCCCCTCTCTAGTTCAGCTAAGGGTGGCAATGCGACACATATCTAAATGATAAGTTTAATCACAAGTCTGCTAATACAGAGCTAGAGATTCAGCTCAGTTAGTGGAGCACTTGCCTGTGATATACAAGGCCCTGGGTTTTATCCCCAGCACCACACACACACACACACACACACACACACACACACACACAGGTCTGACAATAGGTTGCATTAGATGTTTCTTGTATGTTTCCTCATATTCTTAGCATTTCATACCCCTCAGCCACTTGCACCATCTCCAATCTCAACTGTGTCTGTGGTGAACTCCAGGCTGTGTGAAGTTCTACTGCATGAACCCAACATCCAGAGTCTCTGGTTCTTCCTATTTTTCCCCAAATCAAAGGAAGTATCACATTTCAGGACATGGAAATTTGTTTCCCTGGTAGCTGTTAAAGAAGCTAGACAACACAACCCAGAAATGTAAGGGAGTTAACTCCATGGGAAGAACGTAAACCAATAAAAGGAAGAAACTGACAGAAAACCAAAAGTTCTTTTTCCATTGCTCCATCTATTTGACTGCTTCAAGGCATAGCTTTTCAATGTAGCTTATCTGGCAACATCTCATATGGCCAAAAGGGTAAACTTGTTCAAAGAGCAGGTGTGTTTGTGTTTTGTTGTGCCTTGGGCACAGAACCAGTGACTGATGGGAATAGATGAGTTTTCATTTTTTTCCCTCCTCATCCTTTACCTCACGTGCCGAATGTGGATGGTACCTCCCAATAAAGCATTAGCACTTAAACTCCGCCCAAAGTCTCTATTTTCTAGGGAACTGGTATAAAACAATCTCCCTGAACACTTCTTCTTTCTCTGATAAACAGAATACTCTAGCACAGTTCTTTTCTCCTTCTTCCCACCTTGACCAGGAACAACATTGGTGGAGACTTTTTCTGAACATTCAGGAAAGACCAAGAGAATCAAAAAGACATGGGTACTTACAGAATCAAATTAATAAACCACAGATAATATTTTATCCACCCACAACCCTCTTGCATGTGAGAAAAATTAATCCACTAAAGTTAAGATTCTCTAGTATGTGCAGCTGAATAAAATCCGAGCAGATATACATGCCTGAAAGTTGTATTTCCAAGTTCCTTAGTAGGATTATCAGAAAATCAAAACATTATTGCAAAAAAAAGCTACAGATTTTATCCAGAAAGTTCAGTTTTATTATGCCTTGTCTATGCAAAGCATAGTTCTCAAACCAACGTCTAGTATATATAGTGACTATTTCTATCTCATTTGTTTGGCCCACTGTGTAATTATATGTATTCCTTACCATCTCTGGGGGCTTTTTATTATCCTAATGTTGGTTTTATCTCCAAATCTATGTATTTCCCTGGAAGTCCATTTCCCTGAAGTTTCCTTAGAATTACTGGGTTCTCCTTTCTTGGTTCCTCTCGGCTTCTGTTCTGTCCTGTTTTGTGTTTTAGCTATTAGAAACACTCTTGTTTGTGGAAAGGGGAAACTGCCTTTTTTAATGTGAAAGTTTTTATTGTGGGTCAAGCAGATTTTCCCTCTCTCAAATGAACCAGAAAGATTTCCTTTGTAGGTTTAGGTCTACCTGCTTCAAATATTTTATAAAGCATTATATAATTAAATAAAATGGGTTGCACCTTTATTTCTCATCTATTAGCACAGTCAATAAAGGAATTGGCAAGTAGGAAAATGCCATTTAAAACAACCAACCAGGGCTGGGGGTATAGCTCAGTTGGTAGAGTGTTTGCCTCACGTGCACAAGGCCCTGAACTTATGGAAGTGTGTGTGTGTGTCCACTAAGCTTCCACACTGGTCTACACTGGACTTCCAGGCAACTCATTATTACAGTTTAAGTTTTTGGCTCCAGAAGTTTCTGTTACAGTAGCTGGGATTCTCGGTCCTCTTTATTCTCCAGTTTTTGAGGAATTGGTTTGCCCTGTGACCTTCATTCTCTTCTGTTATCTAAAAAGAGTTGTTGATTTTTAGTTTTTTCAGCTTTTTTGATGTTGTTAGGATTGAAGTTATAATGTCCAAACTCTTTACACATTGCAGCAGAAACTAGAAGTCTAAAATTTTTAAAACGGGATTCGATACCTTGTTCTTGGGACAGAACAACATAATAGATGTTTATTCTTAATTTAATTGTATAATGAATTCCATTCAAATTCTCAATTAGTTATTTTCTGTGACTTGAAAAAAATTAACTTATCTAAAATATGATAGAAATAGCAAAGAACCAATAAAAAGAATGGCAGCCTCATCGTCTTATTCTATTAGATGTCAAAATACACTGCAAAAACTATAGTAATGAAGCTGCCAGGAAACTATACCAAAATGTACATTCAAATGATTAAAACAAAATGAGATGGTGCAAAAATAGCCCAAGGTTCACTGAGGATTCATTCTATAATTAAAGTGGAATTTTATTTGAGGAGGAAGTATGGATTATGCAATAAATACTATTGGGAATACTAGTTAGATATTTGTGGAGGGAAATGAAGTCAGATCCATCCTGATACTTTCAACCAAAATAAATTTCAAATGAGTCAAAGTTTTAAATATTAAAACCAACAGTAAAAGTGTTCGCAGCAATAAAGATGGTGATTTAGATGTATTTCTGTGGCCCACCTTTTCCAAATTGAATTCAGCTGCCAACACCCCCTCTCTGTTTTCAGTCTTAGTTTGTTAAAAATTAAGATATTTACGAATATAAGTTTTTTTCTAAGTGTAGCTTTATTTGTGTAGCACAGTCTGCTATTAAATTTTCTCTTTTATGGTATGTCTTAACTTAGTTTAGAATTTCAGTTTTGATTACTTTGATCCAATGGTTAACTAAAAGAACAGTTCTTAAATTCCAGGCAGTTACACTTTTGTCATATTTTTGTTACTCATTTGTCTTACTTTATTATTATGGAAATAGGTCCTATGAAAATATCATTTTCAGAAGTTTTAAAGGAAATCCAACTCTAGAATGCTCACATTGAGTTAAATGAGCATTAACGTGTGAGTGCAAAATAAAAAATGTATAGGCATATAAATACTCAAAAAACTTATCATGAGCAAATGAATATGTATATTTCATAAATATCTAAATAATTTTTATATATAAAATTAATAATAACCTGTAACTAAAATATTAGAAAATATCTATATTATATAGGGTTCTCCAGAGGAATGAAACCAATACACATAAGGAGATTCATTATAGGAATTGGTTCACACAATTATGGAGAATGAAAAGTCCTATAGTCTGCTCTCTGAAAGCTGGAGAATCAGAAAAGCCAGTGGTGTAATCCAGTCTACATTCAAAGGACCGAAAACAAGAAGTGCTGATGGTGTAAGCCCCCATCCAAGAACAAAGGCCCAAGAACCAAAAGTGCCAACGTCTGAGGGCAGGAGAAGATGGATATCCCAACTCAAACAGGAAGCAAATTTATTCTTCCCTCATCTTTTCATGTTCTATTCAGACCCTGAGCAAACTGGATGATGCCCACCCACATTGGTAGGTCCCTGTGCTATCTTCTTTACCCAGTCTACCCACTCAAATACTAATCCCTTACAGAAAATTTCAGAGACACACCCACACATAGTTGTTTTGTTTTGTTTGCTTCTATTAGTTTTCATTTTTCTTTTTTAAAGTTTTTTTATTTGTTCTTTTTAGTTATATATGACAATAGAATCCATTCTGACATATCATACATACATGGATATAATTTCTCATTCTTGTGGTTTACATGAAATGGAGTTACACCAGTCATGGATTCACATAAGAACAGGGGAAAGTTATGTCCAATTCATTCTACTGTCTTTCCCATTCCCATGTCAACTCCCTTCCCTTCATTCCCCTTTGTCTAATGCAATGAACTATTCTATCAAGCACACTCCCCACTTATTGTGAGTTATCATCTGCATATCAGATAGGACATTTGACCTTTGGGTTTTTGGGCTTATTTCACTTAGCATGATAATCTCCATTTCCATCCATTTACCTGCAAATGCCATAATTTTATTCTTCTTTATGACTGAGTAATATTCCATTGTGTATATATAACACATTTTACTTATCCATTCATCTCTTGAAGGGCACCTAGGTTGGTTACATAGCTTAGCTATTGTGAATTGAGTTGATATAAACATTAATGTGGCCACGTCACTATAGTATGCTGATTCTAAGTCCTTTGGGCATATGCCAAGGAGTGGGATAACTGGGTCAAATGGAGGTTCCATTCCACGTTTTCTGAGGATTCTCCATACTGCTTTCCAGAGTGGCTGCACAAATTTGCAATCCCATCAGCAATGTATGAGTGTACCCTTTTCCCCACATCCACACCAACACATTGTTACTTGTGTTCTTGATAAATGCCATTCTGACTGGAGTGAGATGAAATCTCAGTATAGTTTTAATTTGCATTTCTCTAATTGCTAGAGATTGTTGAACCTTTTTTCATATATTTGTTGACTGATCATATTTCTTCTTCTATGAAGTGCCCAGACATAGTTTTACTAATTATCTGGGCATCTCTTAGTCCAGTCAGGTTGACACATAAAATTAACCATCACAATATCTACATAAAGGATGATGATCAGATTGGAAGAAATAGAGAACACTCAAAGCTTGCTAAATTTCTTGTCCCAATGCAGGGAAGGTAGAGACAGGGTAATATAAATACTAAATATTTCCAGATATCTAGATAATAAGATAAATTTAATTAGGTACTTTGAAATTAAGTAAAATTTCTAGAATAGGTATAGAATATTCGGTTTCCAAACCACTAGGTGAAAGGAAGTATAATAAATAAAATGTGATCAATATAACAAAAAAGGAAGGAAAAAGAAATTTTTAAAATGCCACAACCTACCTGGTATAACCCTAGAAATTGGCAAGGGGTCATAGGGGATCAAGAAAGACACACACACATTTAGAGAAAAGGCTGGGATCAGGTGGGACATTGAACTCTGATAGAGAAACAGTGACACAGAGCTGGTCCAGCACGTTTATTATATAGGGTCTCATAATCAGAAAGTTAAAGACTATAGAGGCATTGTTTTTTGTGCACTAGAAAGTCACAGAACTAGAAAAAATTTTGTAGCTATTCCACTGTTGAAATGCTAGGAGCTTCCTGTGGCACCCAGGAAGCCCATTGTCCAAAGTTTCTATTAAGCAGGCAGGCTTGGAGGTTATAGCACTCATGAAACATCATCATTATCTGGCTATGTCCAGAATCATCTATCCCTGGGAGCAGGTGTCTGAGATCTAGGACAAAACTGACACGGCTTCCATGTTTTGCACAGAGCCTTCATGGACAGGGTATCACCATAGCAACTGGGCAATCTTGACCCGTAATTTTTGTATAGGAAGTTGCCAGCATTTGCAAGCACACATCAGCCATGAGATGATCAAAGACTCTGATCCAGATCACCACATTCCACAAAAAAAGTATAAAGGTATAAGAAGAAAGGGGAAGGAAGAGGAGAACAAGAAAAGTGAAGATGGCTTGGAAGATGAACCCATAAAGTAAGATGTTAACAAATCCACTATGTCATTAATCACAAGAAACTGTGTATGTTGAATTTTTCAATCAGATTGTGGGAGAATAAAATCCAGTTTTACTTCCAATATGATATGGCATAATAATCCCCCTCTTCCTGCAGGGGATATATTCTAAGTCACAGTGAATGCCTGAAACCACAGATAGTAATGAACCCTTTACACAGTATGCTTTTTCCTACACGTTCATACTTATGACAAAGTTTAATTTATAAAATAGGCATAAAAAGAAGTAAATAGCAATAATAATAATAAAAGAAAAAGTAAAATAATATACTGTAATAAAAATTATGTGTCCTCTTTCCCTCTTTCTCAAAATATTTATTGTACTTTTCCCCTTTTTACTTAAAGGAAGCATTTTATGGCTTCCTGTTGGCATATCTGAATTTCCAGCATTATCACTCTTATGCTTTGGGGCCATCACCCTTAAGTAAAATAAGGAACACAAGTACTGTAATACTGCAAAGGTGAATCTGAGAACCAAAATGGCCACTAAGTGAATAAGAGGAGGGTAGTATATACAGTGTGGATATACTGCACAAAGGGATGATTCATTCATGTCCCCCATGGAACAGAGTGGCTCAACCCAAGATTTCATCACACTACTCAGAATGGCACACAATTTTAAACCTAAGAATTATTTATTTCTACAAGTTTCCACTTAATATTTTCAGGTTACAGTTGATGACAGGTAAACGAAACCACAGAAAGCAAAATCATGGCTAAGGGGAGACTACAACAGACATAAAAGTACATGTTTAAAATATTATAGAAAAGATATGGCAAGCTAATGTTAACCAAGAGGAAACCAATGTACATACAATAGAAAGTTTTCATACAATAGAAAATTTTAAGCAAATAACCTTAAGAAAGAAAAAGAAGTTTTTCTGTTTCATACAGATAAAAGAGTTATTCTATGAGAAGATGAAAAGCTTGAATATTTGAATTTTTTACAAACACAGCTTAAATATAGAAAGGATTTCAAACTTCAGCAAGCACAAAAATTGCCTGAGAAACTTGTTTAAATTGGTGATTCTCAGGGTCGGTCTGTCTCCCTGCCACTATCCTAGTTCAATTCACTAACATCTCTCACCTGAATTATAGCAATATCCTCCTATCAGGTCAAATTTGAATTAAAAACTTAGCCTAAGCAATTAAGTAAGATTTAGTGAGGTAACAGTGATATATTCAAGAGTGACAGATTATTACTGTCAGGGAACTAAGATCTGAGAATCAGTAAACTTGGATTTCAAAAGCAGCATTGATTCTAATATATTTCACATCAATACATAAATGGGATGTATAATATTCTCCTGTGGGGGAAGGAAAAACTGCTACTACACTCTGAGAAACTGCTTGCCATGTATTTATTTATTCTAGCCAAGTATTTATTTCATAATAGTTTTCCTTTTCTCAGTGGTCACCATATGCTATTTAGAATCTTGCAGCTAGACCCAAATTACCAAATCAACTCAAAATCTCCCTTTATGACAGAAGCCATGTTTTATTTCCTGCCAGGATGCAGTTAACCTGAATTTTGGAGAGTTAATGCATGCTGCCTAAACTGTGTTCCAGATTTTCCCTGTGATAAATAAGGACTCACCTGTTCGGTTTTCTTGCATCATAAATGAAAGAAATAACTTTGTAATAATACATATTTGCAGCAATAAATATTTGCTATGATGCAAATAACTATTAGAAACAATATATTATCACTTAGTATCCTCCACGAGCACCTTATCACTTAGTATCCTCCACGAGCACCTCGATGTAGATGAGTTTAATATTTCCTAAGAGCAGATTCTAAAGGAAGTACCTGGAGGGGATAATGGAACAGGAAGATCCTCAAGAACACATTGAAGACCCTTCTTCATAATTGTGCAAGCCCTTTCCTATTAACAATTCTAATCTAGTTACTGTGTTGGCTCTCTTTCATCCCATATGTCAGAAAAGGTGAATATTTGACAAGCTGAAGCTTTGATTTGTCAAAATGAAAGTAAAACAAAATAATATGTTTTCATGTTGGTGAAGTCCATGTAGGAAAAGTTTTTTTTAAAAAAATGTTATCCCATGCATAATATAGAAAATAGGTGTGCATTTTCCCTATTGGAACATTGGTTTTTCTATTTTCAGTATTTCTAAGGGTCTTAGAAAAGTGCATCCTAGTGAAGACATGCTGTTTTATCTTCAACTAAAGATTACCAGCAGGGAGTTTCAGCTTAAAAAGGGGAGACAGAATTTCCAGGAAAAGTCAAAGAATTAGAAGTAAGCAGATTTCATAGGCAGTGATGTCATAAGATTTTAAAAACCAACATTGAATTTTTTTTTCCAGTACTGGGGATGGAACCTGGGACCTCTAGCATGCTCAGGTAATCTACCACTGAGGTACATCTGCAGTCCTTTTTTACTATTTTATTTTGTGACAGGTCTAAGTTATCCAGGCTGGCCTCAAACTCATGATCCTCTGGCCTCAGCTTCCTGAGAGCTGGGGTTATAGGCATGTGCCACTGTACCTGGCCGACCAACATCGTTTTTTCTATAGCTTAGGTTTTGCCCAGAACATTGACTTCTGCACCAAATCTCTGTTGGGGACAAGGCAGACCAAGTGTGAGATGGCCCTGAGTCAGAAACCAGACAGATCTATGGGAGTGAGTCAGAAAATCATGGAAGGCCCCACCCTATGCAGCTGGTAACTGACAGAGCCAAGACTCAAATCCATTATACCATGAAGAGAATCTGGAAGAAGGTTGGATACAAGCACAGGTCTGGGCAATAGGTTTTTTGTAGTCAGGTGGTCAAAGACCAGAAAATGCAGCCAAGAAGAACAGACAAAGTTACAGCGAATAATTGGATTATGGATGGGGCCAAGTGGAAGGTGGAGAGTGTATTTCTGTGGAAAACCATGGAGAGCCCAATACAAAAAGTAAAAGACAGGAGATAGTCCTAGCAGCCTGGTTGTACCCAAGCCCTTTAACAACAAGGATAGCAGACAGGAAACCAAGTCAGGAACTCAGGCATGAAAAATGAAAACAGAAACCATCTACACCCACACAGCTCACTGATTATGTTAACATTGCCTTACTATTCCACTGGCTTCATCGGAATGACCTTATTATTCCAGGAAACTCTTGCCTTGGAAGATAAACATTCAAATGACTGCAGGCTTCGAGTGGGCTTGGGATGACCCAACCCTCCCCACTTTCTCACTTGCAGTCCTGAAGAATAACTGAACAATGTGCTGGGGACGAAGCATCCTGGGGTAGGGAGGGCCTGGCCAGGGTAGCCCAGGCTCTGTTCCAGTTCCCCATGAGAAAAGGGTGTTACGTTTCCCCAGGTAGAAAGCCCAGAGTGGCTGCTCTCTTTGTCTCTTAGCATGCAAGCGAGGCACGTGCGGTCAAGATTTCATCTGCCCCAGAAAGTTTTCCCAAGTTTCAGGGTACTGGCTCTAGATGACTCCTGGGTCTCTGTGTCCCTTGATGCCATCTATAAGTAATTAATGTGTTTCATGTAACTCATATGTGAGTGTTCTCTCTCCCTGGGCTCAGATAAGTTGGTAAGCAGTACACAGTGGACAAACTTCATAACAACTATATTATTCAAGTGAACATCATCAAATTGTTCAATTATTTCAGAGAGTCTCAAATGACAATTTATTTCTCAAAACATGTTGAATTTCCTTACACTAAAAACTCCTTTTGGTAGGAATGGTGGTACATGTCTATGACCCTAGCAACTTGGGAGGCTGAGGCAGGAGAATTGCAAGTTCAAAGCCAGTCTCAGCAACTTAGTAAGACCCTGTCTCAAAATAAAACACAAAAAGGGCTGGGATGTGACTCAGTGGTTAAGTGCCCCTAGGTTCAATTCCTGGTACTGGAAGAAAAAAATAAGACACTCATCATTCTATATTCACCAGTCCTAAACTGTCATGTCATGATTCCTAAACTACATTATAGTCCTGTACTATTAAATCATGACATGCTATCTAATCCTAATCAAACCTGCACTTTGCAAGACCCACCTTAAACCAGATTCCAAATATTCACACAAATATCAACTTTTCTACCCACCCTCAGAGAAACTACAAAAACTTTGGCAAGGAAGTGCTCTCTTGAACTGGGTTAAAGAAAAACTAAGTTATCTTATTCTTAAGTTGTCTTCTTGGCATTTTCAGGGATCCAGCACTTGACAACTTTGAAAGCCCACCAAAATCAAATCTAGACCTTCTCACTTCCACAGTCCATGTAACCCATTTCATTATCCATATGAACCCATTTCTCCCAAAACTTTCATAAAACCTTCTTAAAGTAGAAGCTAAAAAAGGCCACAAATGATTGTAAAAAGCTTAATGGAAAAAGGACCATGATACTCCTTGTACCTCTCCTCTCCTCCCCGTCAAAAACCCTAATAGGAAAGAATATAGATTCATCAGGATCTCAGGCCCATAAATAAAATGTCCATTCAGGACTTTCCTATAGTACGCAATCTCAATCCTAGCTTATGTCAGGTACCTCCTTAGACTACATATTATACAGTGGTAGATTTATGTTCTGCAATCTCTACTGTCCTTTTAGAGTCAAAATAGTCAATACTTGTTTGCCTTCTCTGGGAAAAAAAATCAACAACCTTGACTTTTGTATCCAAGGGGTGGGCTGAGGCATCCTACTTTTCACAAATTCTCAACTTGAACCACAAGGATTTCCCTGTGATTCTACTCTTGTGCAATTTGTGGACGATGTTTGGTTGTGTTTTAAAGTGAGGTCAATGCTAAGGCTGACTCCATCTATCTACAGACTGTCTCAACTCAGTCAAGGCAAAAATGTCAAAGGAACTCTACTACCCAGAACAGATATTGGCAAACTACAGCCACTAACCCATGCAGTGTGTTGCCTACTTTGGGGAATACAATTTGTTCGGAACACTTATATTCTGTGTTCATTCATTTATGCATTACATATGGGTAATTTAACACAACAACAAATGACTTGAATAATATTTGTGACAGAGAGCCTGTGCTCACAAAGTCTAAGATAATTATTATATGGTCCTCAATAGAAAGAGTAAAAATCATGCCTTGATCTTGTTCCAGGGAAGTAAATCCCTAACTCCTAACCAGTTATCAACCACTCAAAACTTCACAAGACCAGAAATAATGAAGAGGATGCTTCAGTCTCAGTGTCCCAAGTACACTGGCTTCTAACTTTTCTAATTGTCACTTCACCATTCAACTTAAAAAGTTCTCAGCAACCAAATCACTTCCCTGGAAAACTAAATATGAACGGTCTTTTATGATTAGCTCTCCAACAACCTCTCATTATTCCTACCTATTTTTAACTGAGAGATTGGAACAAGGCCTTGGTATTCTGGCAACAGCCTGCCCACCTTGTCAATAGTCACAGAAGCTAAACCAGTGGAGGTATCTGCCAACTTGGTTTTAGTCTCCTTTAAATTTGACAGTCCCTCATGTTATATAGTCTTTGCTACTCATTGAAAGAACATACTACTCAGTAAGAAGGTTTCCCTTGTTTGAAATGCTATTATTTCCCTCACATATTTCCATTCATCATTGTAGGACTTTAAAAATCTTGATACTTTTCTTCTGTTACCTGAAACAGAAGAAATTCATCACTGTTCAGCTTCTGCTCACAAATTATCTATGCCTCACATAGATTTACTAGGAATCCCTTTAGAAAATCCAGACTTAACCTTATTTGTGGATGGGTCATATCTTAAGACTGATGCAGCAACATATCACATAAAAATATTGCCCCTTACCATAAGCAAAGTCTTCCAGATGGAAGAATTTATTGGATGTGCCCATACTTTTCAGTTAGCTAGAGATAAAAGGATAATTTCCACTGAGAGGAGACATTCATGTTCTGGAAAATAGTCCATAATTTTGGAATGTTTTACAGACTAGGGTTCTTGACCCCGAGAGGAACCCAATTTAGGTTGGTTCACAAAATTAAAGAATTTCATATGTTCTAATGCTTTCTAAGGAGATGGCTATGATACAGGTAGGTGCTTATATAAATGGTGATACCTGTAGCCCGGTATACCAGGTAGGTAGAATCCACTAAATTTCCACCCTGATGATAATCCAAGAGATTACATTGTTGGGGAAATTCAAAGAGGCTTTTATAGAATGCCAGTGATTGGCACTAGAGCAAGAAAAGGGTGCTGGGACAAATTCAGATGTAAAACTACCTGGGGAGAATCTCTGATGCTCTATGATGGCTGATTAGATGTACTGGAGAACCTTAAATGGAACCTTGGAAAAAAATTTTGTGAAATTATCCACCACTGCAAAGACAAATTGGCAAGGATGAACTAATAAACTTATTGTGGGGAAACTACTGAAATTTCTGAGGGTGTTTCTGATGCATATATATCATTCCGATAAAACTGTAAAGATGAGACATAGACAGGAGACCAAGTCTTGGGGACCCTTTTTGAATACCTCCAAATGAATCTCATCTATCAAACCTTGCAATGGGTTTGTCATACATCCTTTTGTTTTGTTTTTGTTTGTTTGTTTGTTTGTTTTGTTTTTTTTCCCATAATTCTGTTTGGCTGTTTTTGGTTTTGGTTTGGGGTTTTTATTTTTCTGTTGTTGCTGTTTTGTTGGTTTGTTTGGTGTGATTTGGTTTGGTTTTTTGATGCTGGGGATTGACCCGATGGATGCTTAACCAATGAGCCACATTCCCAGCTCTTTTTATTTTTTATTTTGAGACAGGATCTCACTAAGTTGCTTAGGAATTCGCTCAATTGCTGAGGCTGACTTTGAACTTGCAATACTCCTAACTCAGCCTTCTGAGTCACTGAAATTACTGACATGTGCCACCACACCCAACTTTTACTTTTCTTCTAATTCTTGGGATGGATTGAACCCTTTTCTTCCTAAAGAACTATGACTCTAAAAATTACAAAATAAAATGACATGATGTTGTGATACCCATTTAGTGAATTCTGATTTATTGTTCTGGTGACAAGAGCACCCATTTGACTGGGTATGTTGGATGGACTATAATTCGGCTCCCTGTGATCTCCATTTTGGAGTTTATTCCTTCATATAATCTTCTCCCATTAACTGGTAAAGACCTGAGACTTACTTCTAACCAATAGAGTAAGGTGATGGAATTTCATTCCCGTGATGTATCATAATGACTCATCTTTCTAGACCTGCTCAAAGACTCTCCTTCCTGGCTTCACGAAGTAAGCGGCCATGTTAGGAAAGCTCCTGTGGCAAGGAACTAAGGGAAGCCTCCGGGACCTGCAAGAATGGAGGGCAGCCTCCAGCCAACAGCACTTAGGAAACTGAAACCCTCAGTCTTGCAACCATAAGGAAATGATTCTTCCAACAAATTAAGCTCAGAAACAGATTATTTTCTAGTAGAGTTTCACATGAGAATGCAGCCTGACCAAATCCCTGATTTCAGCTGTAAGAAACCTTGAGCAAAGCATCCAGACAAGCCATGCCTACACTCGGGACCCACAGAAATTGTGCGTTAATCAATGTTGGTGTCCCTAACTTCCTACTTTGGTAACTTGTTACATAGTAATAGAGAACTAGTATTCTGGAATGGTTGTATAAGAGCTTCACAAAGTTCTGCCACTTATTCAGACACTTTACTGTCAATCAGCCCCAATTTTCAGAAAAGTTATTTAAAAGACAAAGAACAAATACAGTTCTAAAGTTCAAATTAACAAAATTTTCAGATTCTCAGTCTTTCATTATTTAAGGTATTGCTGTTGTTTTTAATGACAATGAAATCAATTCCATCTGGAGTTCATCAATTCTCCCCATATGAACTGGTCAGCCCATTCACTCGGATTACCACCTCTGGTTCTAGACTCTACACCCTGATAAACAGTCAGCCAGACAGTCCAGGGAGCTCACACAATGTACCCAGTGTTACCATCGACAGGTATTAACCAACCTTTCTTCAACATCATCCTAAATAATAACTTTTATGAAATAAAACCTGGAGATTTTGTAAACAAACTCCCACATAAATAGAAGAAAGAGATGCATATCTATGGAGACTATCACTTTCACTGAAGTCATGAGTAAGACAAACAGCTTCACTTCTGCCGTAGAGCTACTCAGTTCTCTAAATATTCCAAATTTAGTTGCTTGGTACTGGATCACTCTTGGGGGCAGTGCTAAAAATCTTAGAATCCTTTTTTTTTTCAACTCTGCATAGGTAGCCAGCCCAAAGACAAGGTAAAAGTGACTCCTAATGACTGGTGTTGGATTTGCAACATAAAAGTTTCTGGTTGTTACCTGCAAATTGGACAGGGTCTTGGTACCCTGGTAAACTGATGTCTAACTTGAAGATAGTTACATTACCTAAGATCCATTTATGCACATCAGTTTACCAACCAGGAACTGGGGTTAGGTAATATATTTTAAGAGACAACAAACAAGGTAAGTTTTGAGAATCAAAGCCTTAGGGGTAACCTTGGATTTTCCTTTTTCCTCATGCTTCTTTACTTCTCACTTTATAAGAGTCTAAAAAAAATAGGAAGAATCCTGCACTGTATGGTTTAGAGAATGCAAAATGTTGTACTTTGCTAGCATGGCCATAGAATTCCCTGTATGGAAGGATAATGAAATGACAGGCAGATCAGAATAGATCCATACTAGATAGAATATTGGCTTCTTGAGGGGAAGCATGTACTATTTTAGGGGAATAATGATTTGCATACATCCTTGCAGACCTCTAGGAGGTTATTATTATTAAAAATAATATTAAATATATGAAATCATAAATTTAGATCATCTAAATATGGGGATAGGGTTTCACCCCCTATAAGTTTCAGGTGTTCATCTCTTTTTGATGGGTCATTTGATGGACATCACATGTAAGGAACATGACTGGACCATTCATTAGCTCAGGCTGAAAAATGACCATGGTGAAATATTGAGATGCAAAACTCACTTATATCCACACAACTTATTAACTATGCCAATACAACTTTACTATTCCACAGTATTCATTAACATGACTTTAGTATTTTGAGAACTCTTGCCCAAGAAGATAAAAGTCGCAAATAAATTTATTGTTTACTTTAGAAACTTTCTGGAAAAGCCATTTAAATGAACATCAAATGTTTTCACTTTTTAATAGATAGCAAAAAAATAATGTTTGCTCATCCCTAAGATTCTTTGAATCCCCAACCTCAAATCCTTGCCTTACTCTCCTCCATTCCTAGACTATTATATCATAATCCCTATCCCATCCCAATCAAGCTCCACGATTGAAAGACCTACCCTAAACTAGACTCCAAAACCTCATAAAGATTCCAACTTTGCCCTCCCCATTCAACGACACTAAGATGCTGTCAAAGTAATGTTCTCTTTTATTTTTAGGGAGAATAAACCCAGCTTTGTTTTCACGTTATTTTTGAGGAGTCGGCTTTGACAAAAGATAACACAAGGGTCAGTGAGGGGACCTGGTGAACTGAGGAAGAGGGGAAGGGCCTCGCTTAATAGCCACAGATGACGGCAATCTCTAGAAAAACCAGCCAGCAGACAACGTGGGCCCGTGGATCAAGAAGTCCTATTACGTGCCATTATCAAAACTCAAACTGATTTAAGTATCTGGAATGATACTGAGCAAAAAGGCAAATTATTTCAACTATAGGCAATGGAAGAGCAGGGATTTGGGGACAATGAGATAGATGTGTCATTAAAATGTTTGTCTTTAAGGAAGGACAAGGATATTGGAAGTTAATTGGAATTTATTAACTTCTTGGAATTTTATCTCCAAGCACACATTTAAATGGATGAAACCTTGGTGTCTTGTTCTGAAGCTAGATTTAGGACAATTCAGGAAGGAAAGTAACCAAGAGAAGTCTCACCCATATTTCATTCAGTTGATCAATTCTCTCATTTCTCTGTGCCCAGATTTTTAACCCTGTACAAAGTATAAATGGTAACCCTTTGTCTAGTCTCTTTATTGTTGATTCATTTGCTTATTTGAATTTACTTTCCTGTTCTTGAACTTCTTTTCTCCTTTCCCCACATCTCTCTTTTCCAATCTGCAATACTTCCTTCATCATTTGTTTTCAAAACATATCTGCAGGGAAACTAGTCATCAGGATCATGGAATTGGATATTGGGGAGGAGACTTCAATATTCAAATAAGAGTCTCTTGAAAGAAAATTATGACTCAGTCACTTCCTCTCAGCCTTTGCTTCAATATATGTAAAAGTGGGTAAAGAGATCAATATTATCTTTACCTTTAGTTCTCAATTATCAAAGGATTGACTATCCAGCTCTCTTGCTTCGACTCTTGAAGGAAAAACTGTTATAATGGAGAAGATTGCTGGTAAAGCTTGATAAGGCTTGGCTTTTTTCCTTATTAGCTTTGTGTGCTTGGCAAGTCACCAAAACACCCTGAAGCTTTATTTCCTCTGGTCAAAGGAGGCTGTCTACTCCAAGGTGTTGTTCTGCAGAATCAACAAAATAATGCTCATTACAGTCCCTGATACCTAAATGGTAGTGGCTGCTATAATAACAGTGCAATAAATATTTATGGATTGCTGTTGACTTTCCACATTGTAAAAAGTGGAGACTGGGAAATCCTAAAACTGGACTGGTACAACCACTGCAACGTTTAAGAAAGTGCTTTGTAAACACTGTGAATTGCAAATTACAAATTCCAACTAGGTTTTGTATTCTTTCTTTTCTATGTCTTTTAAGATTTTTATTGTTGATGAGAAGATTCCAGGAACATTAGCCTCAAATAAGGCAGTATTTCTCATTAGTAATCATTAGGGGGAGTCAAAACTACTGCTTAAAATGAGATTTGAACAATCTGTCAGTTTGACTCCTCCTGTAACATGGATGGCTAAAATCACCTTCACTGAAGATGAAGCTTCATTTCTTCTTTCTTCCCAGTAAGATTCCATGAACACAGAGACTTTTGGATCAGGGAAGCCTATTCTACCTTAAAACAAGGCGATTAATATCTGCTCTGTAGGAAAACATAAAATAATTTTTGCAAAGTTCTTGATAACAAAAAATTGGCTGCTTTCCATCCTGAGGACCTGCAACTTAAAACTCCAATGTGCACATTGTTCTTTGATTTTTGATACCACATGCCTCAAGTTTTAATCACATCTGACAGACCTACTTTCAAATATTTACCCCATTAAAGAGCAGACTATTCAACCTCAGTTTCCTCTTCCACAAAATGGAGATAATAATAGAACCTAGCTTTTAGGATTGAGGGGAACAAATGAGAAAGTGCATTCAATACTCAATCCAGTGTCTGACACATAATAAACTTTAGCTAATAGAATTATAGTAATAGTAATAACCATAACATCTCAACTACATTCTAATTCACAGCTTAACAAACATTTAGATGGGTCAGCAGCAAAGTTATTGAGGTAGTTTACCATGTTTTCCTTCTTAGGTTTCCTTGGCTGGGTTTCTCTCCCTCCCTTCCCAGGGTAAATCTGTTTCAGTTCAGCTGCTGGCTGGAACATCTGGCAGGTTGCCCACTCTTGACGTTTTCTGTTTGTGGAGCCAACAGGCTGGGGAGGTGGGGGTTTGATCATCTTCACCACTGAGACATTGGAATCTGTTGAGTTAAACATTGCTCTACTGTTACCAGCCCCTCCCTATTCTTCTCCCGCCCTGTGAATGAATCTGGAAAGAATGAACCTGAAGTCTATCTTGAATAGCTATAAAACCTTTATGGTACGTGGGCTGCTCCTTAAGGAGAGGGGCATTAGCCTCCCTGTTCATTGCTGGAGTAAACAGAATGCGTCAGCATATTCCCTAACACGGGGTCAATGTCTGAGGGAGCGGTGCTGTCCGTGCCTGGCACCTGCTGGTGTGAGAGACCTGCTGGCAGCAATACCCACAATCAACTTTGATGACTGCACTAAGTACAGAACTCACTGCTCTCCAGCCCTTGAATTCACCAAGTGATATTCATCCTGAGATAGCAACATCTCCAAGACTCTTCTCTCTTGTTCAGTTCTCTCAACTTACAGAATGGATTCTGTGCGAGTGTATTATATAATATGGACATGTATATATAACAAAATACATTATATAGTAGCTATGTATCCTACATTAAATTCCTGCTGAGTTTTCTAAGTAATTTCCATGAGAAATCCCAAAGCTGAACTTGTATTTTTTCTTGGGGGTGCATGTTGATTCTAGATTCAGGTTTTAAAGTTGCCCTGCTGTTCTGTTTGATGTCATTCATAAAACGCTGCCTCCATAATGGCTCCAGTTAGTCTCCAGACCTTGGTTTCTGACTTATTACAGGTGCCATCTTTGAAGGATCAAGGGCACCATGCCAGAACTGTTGACTACTTATTTTAAACTTTCTAATTTGCAATGCCATGTATAATCAATCCTTTCTGGTTGTACAGAACGGACATGGGACAACATAATTCATTTTACTAGAGTCCACCATTATTCTTTCTTCTATCCTTATCCTGTACTAATGAAACAGTCATGTTTTATTCCCAGTAAGTACTGTTTCCAAGTTTTCTAAAGGTCTCTTTGTCTATATGTTCTTCCAAGTCTTCTCTATGACTAATTCTTGTGCTTCCTTTGGGTTCTACCATAGAATCAGATTCTTTCCTGGTCAGAACTGTCCATTGCTCATAAGCATTAGACCCCCTAAGTTTGGTAACATTCAATAACCAGCTAGTCATAATGATCAGTGCATCCTTATTTGCTTCATAACATAACCTGTAAAGATCAGTTTATAGTGCGAGCTTCATTTTACTAACAAAGATTATGAAATTGAGAAGTTTGTTTCTCTGATTTGTGGTGACCTAACTGATCAGAAGCAGGGTCATAGTCTGTACTAAAATGAAGATAAAAAGAGAATGTCAAAAAATCTCACAACCATGGTAGGAAGAGGAAGCAGAAACACACCTTTGGTTGGAAAGGGTAGCAATATACAGAATATTTTATATTAATAAATAAACAAAAAATCAATCCCCAATTACAATCTGGAGTTTGATTTATGGAAGATTTGTCTGTAATTCCTTTCTGAGTCAAAGGTCTCATGACTTTAGTCATTAAATATTTTCAAAGAATAGGTCAAACTAGAACCTATGGGCAGATTTCCTTTGAAGCATGAGTTCATTGTAAATCTTAGTCTAACCCACAGAATCAGATTCCATAATTTTATACTTCTCTTGTGAATAACAACTCTGAAATAGAAAAAAACATTTTATTTTTGTGGTTTTGCTTTAAATAAGTTCTATTCTATAGAATCAGTTTTTCTCTAAGTATACCACTTAGAAATTTCATATAAAAATGATTAGATAAGGGTAATTATATCATTAAGTACAAAGAAGAAAATTAACCAACCAGATGGAACATATAAGGTTTTGGGTTTTTTTTAAATAAAGTTATTTTTTTAACTCAGAGCATTTAATTATTCATACCATCGACGAACGTGCTTTTTTCATTTAGCAATGTGCTTACAATTTTTACCATGTAATAAGAATTCTTCTAAAAATTAGAATCATCAAATGAAGACTTTAAATATTTATGTGACAGTTGGTTATACTAATGTAGCACCTTTTTAAATTTTTTTTTTTTATTTTTACAGACTGTAGTTTTTTACTGTCTGTTTCTTGGACCTTGATATTGGTACACCTCCAAAGGCTACCAATATCCAGATTCTGAAGATTTTACATAATTTACTAATCTAGTATGTCCCAGATCTCCAAGTACACAGTTTCCAATGCTGAGAAGTAACTATATAAATAAATACATAAATAATAAGTATATAATAAATATATAAAATAAATATCTACACACTCCTATTACCAAATTCACTAATTTATCCACATTCATGTCCACATATTCTACATTATTTTACTGCCAAAAAGACTGAACTAATCCAACCCCTTCATTTATGCCCTGGATCCCACTTCCTCAGGACTCCTCAAGGACTTGCCTTTTTCTCCTAAATCATGGGTTGTTCTCCCTTCTTCCATCACCATTCAAAAATGGCATAATCTCTCCCATCTGAAAATATTCTTCCTTGGCCCTTCAATCCCCCACCAGCTTCTGCCTTATTTCTCTGTACCCCTTCCAATTCCACCCCTCCCATTCTCTCTAAAACAATAGAATCAGGTTTTGTTCCCACAGCATCAAAACTACTCCATCGAGGTCATGAGTGACCTCCACATTATCCTATTCAGTGATTGCTTTTCAGTCCCTATCTTAATGTCTGAGCAACATTTTACACAGATGATCAGTCTCTCTTTCTGGAAACATTTTTTCTGGACACAACACTCCCCTCCTCCCTCATTGTTGGCTCCTACTCAGTCTCCTTTGCTGGTTCCTCCCAACTTCCTGATCTCTAAACACTGTAGGGGAACAGGAAGCAGGACTCTTCCTTTCTCCATCAACACTCACTCTGTAGGTCAGTGATGTTCAACCCTAGTTTATATAAGAATGCTTGGAGAGCTTGTTAAAACTGCCAGTGCCTGGGAATGACCCCCAGAATTATACCCAAATTGGTCTAGTTATGGGGCCCAACCACCTATACATTTTTAAGTTCTCATGATGATTCTTATATGCAGGTAAGGTTAAGAATTATTGGCCTAGGCCCTAGGTGATCTCATCCAGTCCTGTGGCTTTAAAGAAACTCAACACAAATATATATATTTCAGCTGAACTTTTCTCCTGATTTAAGGATCTAGCATCATGACATCTCCACTCGGATGTCTATTAGGCATCTCAAATATAACATACCTAAAACCAAACTCTTGATCTTCTTCTAGTCAAAGCTTGATCCTTCTGTATTCTGCCTTTCAAAAAAAATAGCAACCCAGTCTTCCAGTCACCCAACAAAAAATATTGGCGTCATTCCAGACACTTCTCTTTCTCTCACACTGAATTTCAATTCATCAGTAAATCCCGTCTCTACTTTCTAAATACCTCCAGGATCCAACCACATCTCACCACCTCTATCACTACTACCCTGACTCAAGTCACCATCATCTCTGGTCTGGATTGTTGGAGGTTCCTAACTAGCTAGTCTAACTCCTTTTGACCTTACTCCACCTTATTCTGTTCTCAACTTACCAACCAAGTGGTGCCTTTAGAATTACACCAAGTCATGTCATCCCTCTGCTCAAAACCCTCCAACAGCTTTCTAGCTCACTCAAAGAAAAAGCTAAAAGACTTTCTATGGTTGATCTACCCTGGCCCACCAGTTTCTCCAAGTTCATCCCTCGTCACTCTTCCTCTTCCTCTGACTCACAGCATCTTTGCTAAACTTGAACAAATAAAGTATATTCCCACCTTAGGACTTTTATAATTGGCTATTCTTTCCATCCAGATTGTTCTTCCCTCAGATATGGGCAGAACCTGCTCCCTAACTTTCTTAAAGACCCTATCCAAATGTCACCTTATAAGAGAATTTCCCTGGTCACTCTGCCATCCCCACCATTGCCTGTCTCTCACTCCATTTTTTTTCTCCTTACATCTCTTACCACTGACATACACAGATGCTCCTCCATTAATGATGGGGTTACCTCTGATCAACACATCATAAATCAGTGACTCACTGCCACCTTCCACCATTGCCAGAGAGGATGAGACCAAATTTTGCTAATCTCAGAAAAGATCAAAATGCAAAGTTTGAAGTATGATTTATACTGCCAGAAAATAAAAAATTATAGGTTGAACCATTGTAAGTCAGGGCTGTCTCTACATGTATTTGTTTCTACACTGAATGTCAACCAAAACTAGACTCTAAGCTCTATAAGAGAGGAATTTTGGTCACTATGGAATCCCCACATACTAGAATAGACCTGGCACAGAGTAGACATTTAATAAACATCTTCTGAATAAATTTTAAGAAAAAAACCACCGGGAGCAAGAAAAGGAAAGGAGAAATTTGCTTATCTCAGCTGTGCCAGAGACTTTGCATATATTATTAAAATCTATCTTTGCAATTGTACAAGAAAAAAAGTGGTGAATCAAAAGCTGAAAGACAAAATAATGTCAATTCAACTGAATCTTTCAGGGCACTTGGCTGTCAGAGGTCATTTATTATATGTTGCATGTCAGAGGTCATTTATTACAAATTCATCATGTTATTGTGATTAAACCAACTTTGAGCCACAAAGTGACCTACTGAAGGACTCCTGCAAGTTCCTGGTACAGACAGATTAGAACACAAGACTCCTGACTACTGTTCCTCCAATATGCCACACCTTTTCTGAGTGTCCCCCAATGTACCTTGTGTGCTTGATTTTGTGTGTGCATGTGCATATGAGCATACACACACACACACACACACACACACACACTGGGATTTGAATTTAGGGTCTTGTGCATATTAGTCAAGCACCCTACTACTGAGTTACACTCCCAGACTCTTCTATTTTAGAATAACTTTCATTTCTTTCATTTTAGAATAACTCAACCATGAAATAATATACATTTACACTATTACCACTAAGCTAAATTATTAAACTTTACTCAACCTGAGCTGATAAAAAGAGAAATGTTAAAGTTAAGCAAACCAATAACTAAGCCTAGAATCCAATAGAAAATAGGAAGCCTCTTTCCCACTTCTGTACTTCCATATCACAATAAGATCATCATCTTGTATTCTTAATGCCTCCTTCAGTTTGCCTTTTATTATCCCCATGAACAGACTAGAAAATTGAGGCAGAGACCAAAAAAAAAAAAAAAAAAAGAAAGAAAAACTGACATAGCAGTGCAATTCGAAGGTGGCTTACGGTCATGGTTACACAAAGACATTTACTGCAGGGGAATAAATGAGGAGGCATTTCGTATCTAATAAGCTGGCTTTTATCTCTAGTCACTTTAGGTATTTAGCATGTGTGAAGGAGAAGGACACTAGAAAACATGTCAAACTGGCTTACAGGCACCAGATCTGAAGATTGGAGGATTTTTTTTTTAACCATTCAAGTTCTGCTCATTTGCTATTAGCAGCAAATCTGGCTCTGAGCCCGACTCTTACAGTGGAAGATTAACATGATAACCAGTTGCACTACTTCCTCTCCCCAAAGACTCATCCTTAACTTCCTTTGGCTAAATCACAAATGTTTTTCATTTGCAGTTAAAATAGAGCAAGAGAGAATGTAGTTTCTTATAACCACCTCCTAATTTAAAAAAAAAAAAAGCACTCAGCTTAAGAAAACAAACAGGCGACAGTCATTTCTCAATTTCTCTATAAAAGTAGACATATTTTATTTTTTCTTACAGGGAAAAGTTTTCTTTATTTTAATACCACTTGAAATAGTTTCAAAGTGTTGGGAAATCAGTGCATGAATCAAAGACATATCCAAGGAATCCTGTAAATTTCAGTGAAATCCTGTTTGCCAGAGATTTGGAGCATTTTTTTCTCTGTCCTTTTGAACTTGTTTCTGTTCTGCTGCTCTTGCAAAATATCCTTATATGTAGTTTAAAGCCTCTGATGGGGAAGTTCTCCTCATAGCTCACTTTCAAATAATTTGCTGTATGAGGTAGGGGTGCGCAGGTAGAGGAGGAAGGAAGCTGGATGTGCATGATCTTCGTATACACATTGTTCCTTTTCCCCCAGGATCCTGACAAAAGATCCTGTACACTCAGAGATAGCTGGCCTTATTTGTAAGGTTATCCAAGTCTAACATAAGCTCCTGGATTCATTTATGCCAAAATAGAGCATAAGGATAGGCACAGTCTTCAGATCCCACTGACCTTGAAGACAAGACATAAGCAGGACTAGTAAACATGAGTTCAATGAGCATATCTAAGTAGAGGACAGAGAGAGGCAACAGGATGAGGGAAAGTAGATCCTGGTTTAACTTTGATTTCTGCTTGAATATGGAAGTCATGGAGTTTTTATCACCCAATCCCCGCCGATAGCTAATAACTAACATTCTGGCCACACAAGAAGACATCTTAAAAATGTAACAAAATTTATTGTTACCAAATGGTCTCATAAGATTTGGTAGTCTGTGTGCATACTTGTGGGGCTAGACTTCTCAGTTCCTAACACTAAGTATATCCTTAACTCATCTGGAGACTTGTCAGCAAGACTTAAGAAGATCCTCAGGGCCCCATCCCAAATTCAAGTTCCTTTTCCCTCTTTGAAATCCAAAAGGTGAGCTAGTGTCATTTATCTAGAAAATATATGACCAAGAGTTAGGGCTTGGCATGATGTCAACTCAAGTAAATATTCGGTTACTAGGCACAGAGAAAGTCACTGGAGAGCAAAAGTCACCTGGAAGCTCTTCTACTCGGCCTCAGTTTAATTCAACAGGTATTTGTTGACTTGAAGAATGCATGGCTAAGCTTGTTGACTCTTCTCCTCAACCCATAACCTAATGTTGACAAAGGGTCTGATAAACAAAACACATGCAACCATCTCTGTTGCTAAAGGCAAACATGGGCACTACCTAGGGCCCTCCAAGTTCTGAGTTCCTAGTTCCCCAGCCCAGGCATCTTAAAGACATCTGACCTTTTGCTAGCATTACATTTGTGAAGTGATCAGTAGAAGGATTTTTTTAAACAAGGAATGAAGTTTCTTCATTTGGTAAAGCTAAGTTGGCCAAAACTGGCTTTTTGGGTCAAAAGTTGCCAAGCCTAGGTGAGGGCAAAATTCTCGTGACTCTCTTATGTAGGTATCATTGAAGGAGGTTAGGAAGAAACTGCTTTCCCAATGGCAGTCCATTGTCAATGGCAACAACGTGTTTGCTGAGCATTTAGTTTATGTGAATTGCACAGACACCTTAGGCAAATTGTAAGCCTATTTGAGACTGGTCCTCCCCTGACCGTCATGTCTTTCTTTTTAGGTTCCTCAGCATAGACGACTGCAGGTGTTTCTGAATTCGCCCACAGGTTGCTGTCTGAGGTCTACAGGTGGACTCTACTGAGGTGTCTGTATTGCAGAGATGCCTTCCTTACAGTTGGGGACTATGCCATCATTTTCTCCTAAAAATAAGCTCCATGAGCTCTTCAGATAACAGGTATTCAAAAATTCCTTCTGGGTAAATGAACGAAGTGATGAATGAGTGAACAAATGATCATGTCTACATCCTTTCCTCCCTAACTGGAAACCTTACCTGACTGCCTTCTGTAGCTTTCTTTGACTTGAAGTCCTGCCTCACATCTTCTTCTGTTCAGGGAATCAAAGTAAATTCTACAACTTTCTCCCCTTGTATCCTTTCTCTTACTCTCTTCTACCCAATCTTGTTTTATATTCAGGGTTCATGGTTTCTCATCTCACCATGTTATCACCCACAAGAGGTTGTGCCTGTCTTGCAAATTAACCCTGACCTGAACTCCAGAGGAGCCCCCTTTCCATCACTCTTAGCCCCATGGCAGCCTCCTGATGCTGGTTTTCTGATGGGACTGCAAGGCCTCCCCTTCCTGAATTAACTTGCCCCATGTATTTGCCCATATCAATTGGTAACATGAACCTCAAACTCTTTCCAAACGAACAAAAATGATCTTCCCTGTCACTGCTGCACAAAAATACCTCCAAAAAAGTATGAATCTGGCTTTACAACCATGGTGGAAGTGCACAAATTTTAAAAAAGAAAAGAGCAGGGGGCAGATTCAAATGATTAGGGATGATAATAGAGATTGTGTCAGGAATATAAAATCACCTATATTGTCACTAATATTATAGGTCCTGTGCCATTTTCCAAATTTTTGTCATGTAAAAATAATACTTCTAGAATGGAAAGTAAATATACTTAAATGCTACTCAAAATACCAAATAACCAGTAGGATTTGACTTCTCTAATTTCTAACCCTAAGTCAAGCCTTCCATAAATGATCAAATATTGCTGGGATTTATAAAGATCTTAGAAATACTCTCAGTTCAGTCATTCAGTGAAGATGAAGAAAAGAGAAAACAGGACCTGGGGTCTTTGTCATGTGACTCTACTTCTCCTATGGCAGAAGAGAGCAGAAGTCTCCGTCTTCTCGTTCTTTAGGAGGTAATCCATTCGTATTGTGGCATCCCCACCCCCACCTACTTTTTCTTGATATCCCCTCCAGTGACCAGTGTCCCTCATTGGCTGAGGCACTGTTCATGATGAAGAGGAGCAGATGGAACAAGTCGTAAGTTCCCTGAGCTTTGATTTCTCCGTGTATAAAGCAAAACTTTATGGAGTTATTGGGAGGATGGAATGGAATATGTGAAAATACTTTGTAAATGACAAATTTGTAAAGCTAATGCTGACACTAAATATTGGTTGATTGCTTAGTACATGACAGCACTTGTGCTAAGAATGCCACATCCCTCACTTCAGCTAATGTGACCATGAGCACTACCTAGCAAAGTCCCTGGGCTCATCCCAATTCAAGATCCTTTTCTCTTTTGAAATCTGAATGCAGAGCTATTGTATTTATCTAGATAACTTTTGAGTAATTGTGGGTCCTATATAAGTTATTTACTTTTCCAAGGTCACATAGCTTGCATGTACAAATCCCAGGAATAAACCAGGTCTATCTTACTCTGACCTTTTAACCACTATCCAAATTTTTGTTGTAGAATTCTTTTCAAAGTTCTGAATTAGGGGCTGAGGTTTAGCTCAGTGGTAGAGCACATGTTTACCATGCCCAAGGCCCTGGGTTCAATCCTCAGCACTAAAAAATAAAAAGAATAATTCTGAAATAATATGTGGTGAGGTGACATGCAAACTGTTCTTTTCCAGAGTAATTTTGAGGAATCAAAATAGTAACATGCATTTAAAATATTTGGTAAACCATAAAGAACTAAACAAGAGTAGGGTGCTTAACTCAATTGCCAATTGCTTGCAATAAAAGGGTGGCTATGGGGGCTGGGGATACAGCTCAGTTGGTAGAGTGCTTGCCTCATAAGCATGAGGCCCTGGGTTCAATCCCCAGCACTGCAAGAAAAAAAGAAAAGAAAGGGTGGTTATGTTGCAAAAGGGTTCTAGTACAAAATTAAAAGTATTAAGTGCATACTATCCAAGGAAGGACTGAGAGCTACCAGGGGTACAGCCTATTTAGGTGTGAGCCATGTATTACTTTATGCTTTGTAAGTAGAGTTACATTTTTTAAAAAAAAAAATCTAGAATTTCCTGAAACTGGAAATTACAATTCTGTATGGCCTAAAATATCTCCATGACCAGGTGCACTTGAATGTTCCTAAAACCCTGTCTCCATGCTTTTGTGGTTCTAAGCACTGGTTGTCATTAACTCCTACCTTCTCACAAAACAACAAGAAGCATAAAATTTTATCCACCTTTGTATTTTTAGGATGTTTATCATTTGATGCAGGAGTGTAGAGAGTATCAGGGTAGGTGCTTCTCTCTCATAAGAAGGATATTAATGCAGATGGTTAAAGCATCCATCTATCTTCCCATAGGCAAAATGTGCTGGAGTTGAGATTTGCATTGAAGATAGCTGAACGTCTGCAGTTTTGCACTCTGAGGTGCATCCACTTCCAAGTAATTTCACTTTGGTGGTTCTGCTGCCTCTCCCCAAGTATCTACATCTTTTGATTCCATTCAATTCAACAAAAATGTATGCAGAATCAGCTTTGTATCTAGAGTTTTGTTAGAGATAGAAACTGTAAAAGAAAACACAATCTCTGCACTAAAAGACCTCCCAGCCTAGAGCAGGGTCAGGTGCACGTAGCAAGCAGACAATTGACCACCCTCCAGTGAAGTAGACTATTTTTAAACTGTTCTAATTACAGAATGAAAGACTTTAATACTAGACATCAGCTAGCTTCTGGGGAGTTATTCTCAGTTTCCCATATTCTCCCAAAATGATGAGCCCACCTTCCATATCTTCTGGTGGTCTAATTCAGGCAAGTGCTCCATCTGCCTCTTCCAACCACAGATTTCATTCCCATCACAGACTCTGGGCCTACGGAATCCCTCTCTCAAATCCAGGATGCCCAGAAGCAAGAATCCAGTGTACTCTCTCAGCCCTTCCCTGTTTTCTCACATTAGGCAAACCATGTACTTGTGCTTGAAATTCATACAGAACCAACCCATCTGGGACCCAGCTTCTCTTTTCAAATGGAAAAAAAAAAATCACAGTACACAGCCCAGAAGTGACTCTGATAAATTAAAAAAAAAAAAAAATCTGAAGAGCAAACCAAGAATGCCTTATTTCACTGCATAATTGTCACAGATTTTATGCCAAATTTTCCCCCTCCAAAAAAATAGAATGTGACCATTATGTGAAGGTTTAAGAAAAATCATACATTATTATTTTTTAGACTTTTTTTAGTTGTAGATGGACACAGTACATTTATTTTAGTTATTTATTTTTATGTGGTACTGACTTTGGTGCAAGATTAGGCTTAACAGAATTCTCACAAATTTACATTAATGCAGTGGCAATGATTATGCATTGAAAAATGGTGTTCGGGACCTGGAAAATGGGTCAAGGGTATGAGAATAGGGGTCCCAGATACTGGCCGTGGAGTCAGCACACAGATCCTTGCTCTTTAAAGTGTGCCAGTGTTGAAGGGTGGACAAGAAGTGGGCAGTGGTCGTGAAAATGCACCCCTCGGCTGTTCTGCCACAGGGCACTAGCTCACATAGCCCCTTCTGCTCTGGGGGGTCGGTGTTTGAGCCTCGGCCATGTTCAAGCAAAGTGCTCCCAAACAGTGGTGACCAAGCGCAGCCGGGAACGCACAGGCCCATTCCTGTGAGAATCCGGGCTTCTCTAACAGGTGTCTGGGATTCAAGAACACCCTATTGTGTTGGCCAAAGCTTCCTTGAAAACACTCTGCTCTTTCTACCCGATCTGCTTTCTCAGTCTACATCTTGGCCTGAAGTCACACCCTGCCTGCTCCTGCCCCTCCCCTTTATACATCACAGGGGTTTCACCCAGGAAATTTCTTACACATCTGATTTCATCTTGAAATCTACTTCTTGGAGGACCAGAATAGACATGATGTGCTTGATGAAACTTGAATTAATCTGGATGGCAACAATAGTACTTTATAGATCACTCTAGCTAAGGATTTAAAAGCAAAATGTCATCAAAATAAGACTTGATTGTACACAAGCAACAGTAACTACAGGAATTTGTAAGAAACTGCTTACCATTTATGCCTAGTAACTATCTGGAACAACTGCAATTATGCAGATTACTAAATTCAGGTCAAATTAACTTTGTTGTGAGTAAAATATGCTGGAATTGAGAATTTGATTTAGAACATCTGAATGTTCAGATTGATTACAACACTGAATTCTGTTCTTTGTATCTACTAATGCTGGCTAAGTTTTTTAAAAATTAGAGGAAAAAAAAATACGGGCAAAGACCAATTTTCTTCAAAATCTGTATACCAGAAAGGGAAAAAATTAGTAGATCTCCCAAAGAAATTTAGCAGCAAACAAATGTGTCCTTTTGCCTCACCCTGGATTATGAGATTTCAAGTATGAGGAAAGATAGCATCTTCATTGCTTAGTGTAATCCTTTCAAATCTGTTTTTCTTCTGGGATCACTCTATATTCTCCAGCGAGAACAGCCTCATACAGTGGTTTATGTTCTTCAGGTCTCCTAAGCCCATGCTTGGAAATGTGGGCTCTGAATTTGCTAAAGCTGAACACACCAGGAAACCTGGACGAGCAAACAGGCATCAGCTTGCACTGCATGAGTCACTGAGCCAAAAGCCTGGGATTTAATCCTCAAACCCCAGGCAGCTGCTATTGAGTAGTACTGCGCCCCATCTGCGAACACAGGCTTTCAACCCTGTTAGCAAATCAACATATCGACACAGGGTGGGGGTCAGGAGAGGGGTGGTGGGGGTGGATAGGTGGGTTCCTGGATCACAGACAGACAAGGTGAAACAAGAAAGGTCAAAAGTTCACAGAGCAGGCCCACCCTAATCCCAGGGAACATATCTCAGCTTTTCTTAGCTTGCAGGTTTGGACACAGTCTCAAGCTGGCCTTTTGTGCCTCAACTCATGTTGTGACACTAGGACAGGCATCTTCCCAGAAGGCTCCAGGGGCTCCTAATGCAAAGTAGCAGCTGCCAAGGGAACCATTTTCATGCAATAAATCTTCAGTAGTCTGGTGGAGATTGAGGGTCACATTTCTCCAAGGTCTATCTTGAAGGGAATCCTCCAGGCATCATGCTGGGCATTTTGCATCTTACCAGATTTACCTCTCACCACATCCTCTTTTCCTGATGAAGAAAGGTGGGGTCAGAGGAGATAAATAATTTCCTCAAGGTCACACAGAGAGGAAATGGCAAAATCAGGATTTGAATAATGAGCTGTTTAATTCCAGCTTCTCTTTGTACTTCATCATATTAACTCTTGGGAGTTTTCTCTGAAGAAAAGTGGAACTTCAAGCCATATAGACAGTAGTTTCCTATTCCTGCTGTAAAAAACATAACCCCAATTTAATAACTGAAAACAATACAAATTTGTCATCTTACAGTTCTCAGGGTCAGAAGTCTAAAATGGATCCCACTGGGCTGAAAGCAAGGTTTATGCCTGATGACAGGGCTGCACTCCTTCTGAAGGCTCCAAGCAAGAATCCATTTCCTGCTGCTTCTAGGGACCTACACCACATTCGTTTCCATGTGGACACTTCCTCCATCTCCAAAATACATCATTTCAAACTTGACTTTTGTTGTCACACTTCCTTGTTTCAACTTTGACCCCTTTACCTCCCAATTTAAAAGATGCTTGCAATTACATTGAGCCCACCGGGATAATCCTGGAAAGTCTCCCCATCCCAAGATTCTTCAAGTAATCACATTTGCAAAGCCCCTGTACAGTAACCTGTTCACAGGTAAGAAAATCAGGACATTAACGTCTCTGGGGGAGGCATCCATAGTAGACCCTATATTTCCCCTCTTCCATTCTATTCGTGGCAATTGGAGGTTCTAAACTGTCAGTCAACATCATATAAAAATTTTTTTAGGACTTCTACTAGCATTGAAAACTAAGCAAAAATTTACATTTCTTTGTACTAAATGGTACATACCTATCAACCAACTGAAATGCCCAAAACACCTTTGTAGCATTTTAACTTTTTTCTTTTTCTTTTTGCTAAGGTAGATGGGTGACATGGGACTCTGAAGAACTACTAATTCTTCTTTATGAAAGATAATTTTATACTTGACTTTCTTCCTGCTTTGAATGTTGAAAAGTTGACATAACATTAAAATCTTCAGGGTAACCAAGGACAGCAGTATAAATCATGCTCTTTCACCAGAACAAAAGTTTTTTGCCTAAAAGCAACTGTAACAAGCTGATGAAATAAAGATTTTGAGTAGAGTCATTTCCTGTTACATAAAAAAGAATGCTTTACCTTGACATCAAGCATGATACTTCTTGTTTCCTTTAAATATATTTATTATATACAACACAATGTTTTGAAATATGTATAGAAGGATGTATATTTGTTAATACTCTGTTTAGTCTTTGCAAACTTAATAGCTTAACTTTCTCTAACAAGACTCACCACATATAAAATATTATAGTGTCATCTTTAAAGTATGTTTTCCTACATTGTATTAATTTAGGAAAACTAGCACAAACTTTATAATAACAAAAATGTAAAACTGAATTGGATCTTTTAGTGGGCGTAAATTTCAATAGAGTGTTTTTAAAAATTGCGTGGCTTTAAAAATGGCATGCACGTGTCTAAAGGATTTATCTCAATTCAAGTCTGCAGTGTCATTCTATCTGAATGTTGGAGAGATAGACCCAACACACCATTAGCAACTTCTTTGCATGTTAAACCACATTCCAAGTGACATTCATACACATACCATACTTCCATAGAGTACCTTCATGGTGGTGAAATTCAAAATACTGTGTGTGGAGTAATCCAATAAATTATAATCACTACAGTTAATAACTCCAGTACCTATGTCCACCAGTTTTTGATAGAAATATTATAGGTTACAGGTTATATGCAACTCCAGAGTGCCAGATGCAACCACATTCTTTTTCTCCTTATTAAGAAACAGTATTTGGGGAGAGGTAGGGTTGAGTAAATGTGTGCCTGAGACACCCCCACTCCAATCTCCAGTACCATACACATGAAAACAGATATGACATTGGAATGCAAGTGAAGAAGAAAGAATTATAAGAAAAACCTTAAACCTTGAATTTGATTTTATTTGCTTGTTATATAATTACAAATACACACTTAAATATTTAAAATAACTGTTATACAGATATATGTACACATATTTAATAATTGCAAATATTGAGTCATAAGTTACAAATCAATGAATAAGATCAGGACAGTTGATATAAAGCAGAAATGGGGATATCTGGGCTGTCTTCCAAGATCTTTTGTTTTTGACCTGACAGCATCTCTTTTTATATCTGCTGTGAACAAAATGGTAAAGTAGATAAAATACACCTTTAGTATCTCCCGTATCTTTTATCTTAAATACACCTTCAGTACCTCAAGCCTTTGGCACCCACAGGCCTGACTCCTACTCCCAGGACCTCTGCAGGGCTGTTCTGCAGCACTGCCCCACATTTCTCAGCTTCTCTTTACTTGTCTGGTGTTCTGTTTTTTAGAATTCTCTGCAATGAGAATATAACTACTAGCACTGGGTCAGTGTGTTATTTCTCCTCTGGTCATACATTGCATTTTAGCAGACATCTTCCAGAACTGGTAGGCAGCAGATACTGCAATCTGGGGGTACTACTCCTTTGAGTAGAATAGCATGTTAGAACTTTGTCCTTTCACTTAGGATGCCTTTAATGATAGAATGGTACCATCTAGTCCCTAAAAAAAAAATTGTTTTCCTTTTAACTGAATTCTCACATTGACAGAAACTGGTAGGCTACATCTCTGAGTTCTTCACTTCTGACTCAAGACACCCATCATGGCTCATACAGTTTCTGCCTAGCACCAAGTGTGGTTTCTCTTCCTTACTCAGCCCATCCACCAACTTCTTAAACTTCTTAATTTAGAAGCCAACCACTTGGTCACCATTTCCCTGTCTTTCACTTCTGCAGACTCTCTTCACTTTCCACTACCATGAGCCTCTAGGTCTCTTAAAAACCTCTCATTCTCCCCCATCCTGGGATTCTTTTCTTCTTTGATCTTCAGAATAAAGCTGTCAGTCATCTCCTTCCAACTGACTTTTTTTCTGGATGAATCTGAATAAGACTTCAACTCATAGAAACAGAGGAAGAAATGGGAAAGCAATCCTATTAGGGTCAAATATCTTCAAGACAATCACAGTTTTACATTGCCAAGAAAGACTCTTAGTATAATTCCCCTGTATTTTCAGATTTTTTTTAAAGAAGGCCTTTGTCTCTCCTCTCTAGCTAGACTTGCTTTAATATGATATGTAGATACCTTCAGAAGGGGAATAGAAATAGCCTACACTTCATAGAGGAGCAAGAAGGAGGAAAACCTGCAATACCACAATTCATCCATTTATTTTGCAAACATTGTTCACCTTCCCTGTGTCAAGCAGTGGGGTTGAAGTAAAGAAGTCAAAAACAATTTCCTCCCCTCCTAGAGTTTTTGATCCAAATTCCTAGAGCTAGAGCAAACTTTAAAGACCTCTTAAGTTGGCAGTTTCCAAATTATCTACCAAAGATTACTAACATTTATTTGATGTTGATGGGTGTTTTGATGTTAATGGACAAGGAATTGCATGTCACAATTAAATTAAGATTGAAATACCAAGTTTAACAGTTAAACCAAATTATTCCAGACTTCCCAGAGCCTTTATATGCTAATGTACATTGTGACTCTCTGAGAGGGAGGGGGAAGGATGAGATGCAATCTAATAATTTGCTTTCTTCACTTACTTTAAAATAAATCTTTTCGGAAGGGTGCCCATTAGCACCAAATGTTGGTAGAATGTATTTCTAGTAATGCTTCCAAGGCCAACACTCAAGTCCAAAATGCTTCCCTTCCACATATGAGTAAAATGCTGTGACATAGAATGACAAGGGGCAAAGCTGAGACAAGAACTCAGGTCTCATTATTCCCAAGATTTTTCTCCTTTCCATCCTGCCTTGTTCTACTCACTTTTCTCATCTTGGAAAAACACATAAAATCAATGTTTCTTACTATGTTATTTCCATTCTTTCTGTGTCTCTCATGATGGGAATGGTACCTGTCTTCTCCCATGTTTGCTAGATTTTCTTTGATGGTGTCTTAGGATTGGATCATAAACTCTTTGAGGGCAAAAACCAGCTTTTAGACAATAAAATAAGGAACAATTAGTGCTCAGTAACTATTTGCAGCCAAAAGGTAATGGCTTATAACTTTCCTGTGCACCTCTCCCTCCCTTCCTGCCTCATATAACTCTATTTCTAGGTTCTCTCCCTACCGCTTCCCTAAATTATTGAGGCATCTTGTCTGCAATGACAGTATCACCCCCTAAGTAGATTATTCTTTACATACTGCCTTAAAATTGTATTAATAAGCTTTGAAAATGACTTTGCCTACCTACATAAGAGAATGCTTAATTATTACTACATAATATTCATACATGATGAACCAAGTGCTCTACAGAATATGTAGAATATTCATCTTGTTGTAAAGAAACAGGTTATATGAGTTTGTCTGTGAGAGAATTTGAAATTATGTGGGTATGTGTTTTATTTTAAAATCTACTTAACTACAAAATATTTAGAGTGTGGAAACTTGAGGGATTAAAAAAATATCTCCCCACTCTCAAGAGAGCTCTATCCCTAATTAAGCAAGTAGGGGCTGCTATACTGCCACCTTGTGGTAAATACGCATAAGAGCTAATTAACTAAATATGACTGACCCTTTAATGTTTTATTACATAATGCCCAAATGAGGAAAACACTTTTATTAAAACATTATTTATAAAAATTAACTATTTTCCATATGGAAGATTATGTTTTCCCCTAGTAATCAATATAGCACCTGTTGGTCACTACATATATGACCCACTCTACAGAGGGTTTTCCAATTTTTCAATGGTTCAAAACATGAAACATATCTAAAAACTAGGAAGAAAACATGAATTGAATTAGGAGGTCTCATAAGTGAGGTCTCTGTTCCTAGCCTGTTAGGAGAACAGTGCTAATTTGGTCTTAGGGGTTTGGTCCTTTGGAAGGGACCATCAAACATTGCACTTGTGTGAGGTCAAACCAGCCTCATGAAACATGAACAGCATGTGACTAAGGTACTCTGACAAAGAAAGACAACTAAAGTCATGTTCTTATTTCTTACCAATCAGACCTCTCTCCACAAAGCAAAGGATTCACCCAGAAGCAAGTCAAGGTAGCAAACATTCACCCATTATTTCATTCAACCAATAATTACTACACATCTACCATGTGCCTGCCACTTGCTAAATGGAGGAAATGTAGTTGTGAGCAAAACGAGTCTCCCATGGATTTTACAGCCCACTGATTAGATTTGACCCTTTAGACTCAAATAAATACAATGGCTAAAGACTATCATTTTGCATGTGTTATCATTTATGTCCCCCAACATGCCCCAAAAGAAGTTATCACATGACTTGAGGGAGAAGAGAATGGTGGCAGACCAAAAGAGTTAGCCAAATAAAAGTACTTTAACACAAGGGAGATGGCAAGAAACTAAGAGGAAAAATTTCCATCTTAGAGGTCCATTAAAAGGTAATAGTTGCGGGTAGAGCCCATTGAACAGGTGCTTGTAGTATGAGACTAGCACTGTGCTGGAAAACACAAACAACTTAAAATCTAGTCAATGACTTCTGCAGAACAGGACACACAAAAAGTTAATTAACCCAAGAGAGCATAATGCAGCATAAAATAAAATGCCAAATGAATGGAACAGGCATTACAGGATTCAACAGAGAAAGATTCAAGAAAGAAGTAACAACTCCTCAAAGTTGATAAGTTGGGTCTAAAGATGGGCAGAAAGTGACTAGGGTAGGGAAAGGAATGATGGGAAAACACCGGGGGTGAAGGAAGTGGCAGAGAACAACAGGTACGAGATCCAACCGGAAATGTACATTGAAGACCCTAAGATGGAATTTGATCTTCCTAGGGTCTACTTCTTAGTAGACCAGTTGTCTGAGTACAAATAGAATTTTACAATATGCAAAGTATGAGTTCCAGTCTTAGTTTCTCCTATTTTCCCTCCTACTCTATTGACAGGGCTAATCACCCAGGTAAATAAAAATTTATCATCAAATAACATCATTGGGCCAGAGTCAGAAGTGGGTAGAAGAAGCCCCTGGGTTCCTATCACATCTCCCAGCTCCTCTTCCCTGTCGGGACTTCCTGTCCTGACCTCAGAGCAGAGCCTGCATCTTCTTATCAGGAAACAGGGTCTGAGATATTTGTCATATCCAAAGGGAGATGACAGCTTCTAGGAAAAGAGCTCAGAGTAGAAAATACAGGGCTTGCAGTTCCTTGGAGGCACGATCAGTAGGATAGAGAGATGAGAAAAGAGCCACGAAGCTTCCAGGGCAGTCACACTGTAGACGCACCTGGAAAATCAACTGCTCAGCATCATACACCTCCCTCATTCACTGCCTCTCCCCACACTGACTTACTTCCCTTGCTAAGTGAATCCCATTAGCTTACACTATATTCCTTTACACCCTATTATTGTCTTCATTTTCAGGATTCAAATGAACAAAAGTATTTAATGGCCTGTGAGTCCTTAATCTTAACTTAAGGTCAATTACAGTTTTATGGCCTAAGACAGGGGTCCACAAACTACAGCCCACAGACCAAATCTGACCCACCATTTATTTTTGTAAATAGGGCTTTACTGGAACACATCCATGCCCATTTGTTTATGTATTGTTTATGGTTGCCTTTGTGCTACAATGGCAGAATTGAGTGGTTGTGACAGAGACCATGTGGCCCACAAAATCTGAAGTATTTATAATCTGGGCCTTTATACAAGAAAATTGCTGACCATCTCAACTTAGGATATATATAGTTGATCACAATGCTTGGGTTCAAACTTACTGGCTGAGGTCATGTAATGTCTCAAGATTTCAGCTGCATTACCTCAAAATGGGCAATAATAATACTAGTTTTGTCTACTCCATGAACTGTGTCAAGGAGCAAATCAAGTAGCACCTAAATATTTATAACTTGGAAACAGTGCACCAGCACTCCAGAGTCCCTAATACTTCCATTGCAACTTTGCAGCAGCTCCAAGACACCTTCCTACCTCCTCAGGTACAGTGAGTTCAATCTACCTGTTGGCTCAGTTCCTTATCTTGGTTGGAGTCTTAACCCCTCACAAAAGCTGCTACAAAAAAGCTCCAAAATATGCCTTTGGCCCCAGATGAACTTGTCACCAAATTCACAACAAATTCAAAGGAATTAAACCCAGTCATTCCATCAGCAGGTAGCAAAACTTTACAAGGGAGAAAGTCAGATATAGGTATCAAAAGAAGATCCCTATATCTAGCTTCAAGAGTGAAACAAAAATGTGCTCAGATATTTGGAGTTGAATGAAAAGACTTTGAAGACGGTGCTCAGAAGTTTCTATTCTATTCAATGAGTAATGGGAAGTCCCTGAAGGACTGAGTAATGAGGTTAAAGAAGCAGGTGAGGAAAAGGATACCAGCTTCAGTGCAGAGACCCCCCAAGGGGCTACCATTTTATATAAGGTTTCCAACCTGGCTCCATCTGGCACTGGGACTAGGCCTAAAAGTTACCTTTTGTGGCCTGCCCACCCCTCACCCTCTGGTTTCCTCAATGATTAACAGCTTGGCTCTGGGCCTGACAGTAAGCCGTAGCCTCCAACTCAAAGGAAGCTCAGCAAGGATGACCTTGTTAAACTCACTCCACAGAGCACTGTGGATGTCAGTGAGCATCTCTTGGAGATTTACAGCCCTGAACCTAGTCTCCTCTTACTTGGTGATTCCACTGAATTTTCCGTTGAGCAATAAGAACAGGATAACAGCAGAGCTGCTCAAGGTTAGCAGCCTTCTGAAGTCCACCCAGCTTCACAAAACCTCTTCCTAGTGGTATACAGAGGAGATTTATTAGGATGTTTTTGCAAGCCAGGAAATTGCTACATGATTTTGTCGTTGACAAAGGAGTAAACGTCACTGCCCAGTTTCTGTTGGACTTTCTCCACCTTATTAACTCTTGAGCTAGAAGGATGAAAATAGGCTGGTTCCTTGTTCAGTTATCAGGTGGGAAGGCAACCCAAACAATATCCTAATTTCATTGTTCTCATTTCAGGGATTATTGATGGCAATTTTAGGGCATAGCTTATATTTGGATTTCCACTTGGTTTCCTGTTCTTATGGGATTCATTTGAATTGCTGCTAGCTTGGGCATTCAACATTCCTGGTATGTCGGCTCTAAACTAGTAAGGAAAAAGTTATGATGTCAGAAGTGATTTTTATTCTACCATCTTTACAGATGTGTCAGTGGTGGCTCAAACTGGTTTTCTACATTGAAGGAAAAACTGTAGATGTGGCATCAATACTAATTCCCAGAAAGACTTTATCATCAACTCTTCCTTAGAGTCAGGGAATTCCCAGACCAATCATATTTGTTCCAATACTATTTATGTCCACCCTGGAAAGAAAAACAACCAAAAGAGCCTGAAGTAGTAACAGTACCATAACACAGTGAGCACCAAATTGGTGATAATTTAATTGCATGTCAAGACACTGCTCATACTTGCCACATTCCCTCCATGACAGAAGTTAGGACCAGTGATACAGGGCAAAACAATCAAGGGTTGTCATCAAAGATGACATTTTTTTGAAATGAAAGATTAGGAGAATAACGATAGAAGATTGAGACATCAGAATATGTTCCATTTCTGTGTTTTTTTTTTTTTTTGGCTTTCTTTTCTTTTCTTTTTCTATTTTTTTTCTTTAGCCATCTCTAAGTAACTTTTGAATAATATTGATACTTCACTATAGTTGCATTCAGTGTGCCATTATTTGAGAAGGAGAAGTACTCCCAAACTGGTAAAAGAGCTCTGGGCCTCAGGAGGGAGGGATTCGACCTGTGGATTCCTAGGTTCCTCTGCAGCTCTGAGTCACTTACCTTCAAATTACATGTTCCATCTGCACAAAGTAAAAGAGTAAGTAAAATATATGAATAATAACTCAAGTCCTTTGGAAGCCCCAAAATAGAGATACCCCTTGTCCTTTCGCATTCCAAAGGAAGTTAAATGGAAAATAAAAGTAGGTGCTTTACGTAGAAAGATGAAACAACACCGTAACAGCTCTTGGTTAGTACTCTAACCAAGTTATCAATATTGTGCACCGCACTCACCCTCTCTCATCAGGAAAGTAGCTCTGCCTGACCAGAGTTTGTCTTCCTGTGTCCTTACCGCTACCTCGGTTTCTGCACAGACACTCGCCTCCCACCCCACACCCCCAGTCCCTGTGGTTGTGAGCTGTCCATGAAGCTCCACTCCCTTCCCTTTCCCAAGTCACAGTTACAGGAATTATTGCAAGATTAACTCTCTCGTATTATATTTCATTCAACAGAACAGCAACACAAGGGTTTTGGCTTCTGGAACAAGAATAAAAGATCTACAAAATATTTAGTTCCTCGGAAAGAATCTTGTAAGGAGATTTAGTGTTGGTGAAAAGTGTCACATTAGCAGCCACAAAGTCTGAGTTTGTGTTTATTCATCTAGCAGGTAAAGATTCGCAATACCATACAAACACCCCACCAACCCACGGGTCCATTTCGGATGATGAGCATAATGTAAATTCCATGTAAAAAGGTAGTTCCCTACCCATCCTGATGTTGTAATCTCCACATAATTACATGATGCCTTTGAAGCAGTTTCACATGAATTGTGTCACTTAACTATTCTTGTGAATATCTAAGAGTGATGATCATGATGTATAAACACATCTCTTAACCTGCTTGAGCTAAAAGTGTTTGTCCTTTTATTTTTAATTGATAGAGCTCTAACATTTTAGTAGTTTTAGCTTTGCAGAAGACTCGAGTTATTTATGTCTTTTTTAGAGCCATTTTTCTTCTTAAGGCTATGGTGCGTTTTGCTAAGATGAAAGCAACTTGTTTTCCAGAGTGGGAGGAAATGTTGGAGAGAGTAAGTCTGAACACGAACCAGATCCTAACTCAGCCCTTATCAGCTCTGTGATCCTTGGTATGGGACTTCCTTATCCCCTTTCTTTGTCAGTTTTCTCATCTTTAGAAGGGGAATAACACCAATAGTGAACAATTCAATATGAAAGGATATAAGAATTAAATGAAATTACAAAGGTAAGTGTGTAACCCTGCTTAAGTAGAAGCTTAAGAACTATTTGTTATATTCCAATTCAAGTTGAAGGTTAAAAACTTACTGTATCAAGGTATCAACCTGATCTGGGATTGTGATCTTTTGCATGAGTTTAACCTGCCTGAGGCCTTTTGCATTAGACTAAAGAGACATAAAGAGTTCTTGAGATCTGAACAGAAGCAGGGAATTGGAGACATCTGGTTTTCCACCCAACCTTGTTAACTGAGCTTTTGATCTGCTCTGAAGAGATGGGATTAGAGGGAAAAGCCAAAAGAAAATTGAAAGGCAGCCTCTGAGCCAGGACAGAGCTACCCCTGGCAGGGAGGAATGGTAAAGGAAACAGCAGAGCACTGGAGTTGAGTAAAGCAAGTGTCCAGGTAGACCACCGCAGAGGCCCAGAGGGGCAATTCACAGCTGGCACTGAGGCAGTCCGATAAAATGCACAACAGCCTGGGGACTCCCAGGAATGTATAGGGGAACTCTGCACTAGAGGGGCTCTATGGTCCAGCATGACAATTACAGGAAGGAGAATCCAGGTTCCTGTACCCATGGGCTTATGGAACCTGAAGATATTAAGACTGTGTCTGCACCCAGGTCATGATGTAGCTTTGCAAACTATCAGCCCCTTCTGAGAACTTTTTTCCACCACAAATGGAAGAAAAGGAACAAGATCTCTGGAGCATGCATGTGTATGTTGAAAGGGAAAGGGTGGATGGCAGGATAAGGGGGAAAAAAAAAAAAAAAAAGAACAAAAAAGCCAAGATTTATTTGCTAACTAAGAGGACATTTGAAATATTTCTCCCACATCCCATCCAGAAAGATTTCAAGGCCAGGAAAATAAAAGCACCTGTCAGATGCCAACTGATTAAAGCTCCAGGGAAGACTAGCAAATGTCTTAATTTTCTTATTCAAGGACTCTTTTTATAATCAAACACAAGAAGAGAAAGCTTTAAGTAGGTGCCTGAGTCATAAGATATATGGAATATTTAACATGTTGCATAATTCTACAGAGAAAATTCCAAATAATTTATAATGAAACTTATTCAGACTTCCAGTTTGGAGGAGACTTAAAATTTCATAAACAGGAATATAAGGACTATGACTTAAAAAAATGGTAAGAAGTAAAGGCTTTCCCAGACACTAATTAATACAATTATGTATGTAAGACTTCAGACTTTAAATGGCAATGATTTAACTTGAAGGGTCAACTATTTTGGGATCCTTCAGTCTCTTTCCCCATGAATAACACTTTGTTGAAGGGAACACAACTCAGAGTGAGGGAGTTTTCCACCACCCTGCTTAGATAAGCAGTTCAGCAGTTTTAACTGCCTTCTACTTCTTTCTCTCAGAAGGCAGGTACTGACGTGTGCTTTAAAGATGGTATCATACTTTAGAATGTCTTGCAAATTGTCACACTTCGTTAGATGAAAGAATTTTGCATGTTCAGTTTCTCACAAATAAATCAAAAGAAAGGTAAAGGTTTGTTTACAAAATTCTTTAAGAGAAAGATCTTAAGGTCTTTGACCATTTTCCATGTTTCCTTCTCATATCAAACCTTAAAGCCAAGCACGGTAAAAAAAAATTTTCAATCTCGAAGTGATATAAATCAATAGTTCATACCAAGTGAGAAAAACAGAAATAATAAACATCTCTTCAAGGAAGGGAGGGGAGAGAAATTATACTTTTAAATGTGATTTTCATCTTTACCCTTCCCGCCATGTTCAAGGCCTTCTCTTAAGTACTTGACTCAAGGCTAGAAATGTTTTGGTAAGATCAGTTCATCAGTTCATCCCTTGAATGCTTAATGTGCTTTGTTAAAATTAAGCTTAAAGTTAAATCTTTAAAAGTTGTTATATATCATATGGTTTGTATCATGATTTTCTTATTTATAAGTAGAGAGAGGGTAAATCCTTTGTCATTTCCCGTGTGGTGGCAAAGTATGGCATGACTGGTAAATTCATTAAGAGAAAAACACAGACCAAGTAATTAAAAAGGACTGGTAACACTGAATTAACTGGAGGTAGTTTTACATTTAAGTTTAGATTTCTTCTTATAACTATTAAAGTAGGCTTTCTGAAGCAAAAAAATAATTTCAAAAGAAAGAGAATATATTGGACTTTGCTAAGTCATATTCATTTTCTAAGTGGATTAAAGAGAGAATTGGGAAAATTTCATTTGAATAATAAATAGAGCTAACATATTAGTCATAATTTTCAAGTTAATGTACAACTTCTGTAAAATATTTACTTCAATGAATACTTTAGTTCTTTAAAGCTTATAAAATGAATCCTTGCAAGAACATTAACAAAATATATGTTCAGCTGAAATAATTGGTACAAAATGATGGGATGGAAGTGATTTTTCATTTCATGATATTAGGCCTGATACTGTCAGATGGTCACCTGATACTCTTGCAAGCAAGAAGGCACACTTATAAGTCCATCCCCTTGGCCTCCTGGAAATTTTGAGCAACTGGTGTCTATATCAGGTTGTATTCAGTAGCCTCAATGGTCTCTATCCACTGCCCATGCCTGTCACCCCATGTATCATTAGGTTTATGAGTAAAACACCACCAAAGTCGCCCACTCTTGCCAGCTAGCAGCCATTCTTCCATTCCTGTGCTGATCTCTCAAGTGTCAGTCTTTTCATTTGAGCTTAATCCCTCCACTCTGCCTAGATCTCATTCTCTCTGACTAACCTTCTTAGAAATTTCACTTCATCTTTTACTCCCTGTTTTAGTCATCTTTTGTGCTGTTGTAACCAAAAGAGACCTGATAAGAACAACTTAAAAGAGAAAAAGTTTATTTGGACTCATGGTTTCGGAGGTTTGGTCCATGGTCAGCTGACTCCATAACTCTAGGCCAAGGTGAGGCAGAACATCATGGCAGAAGAGTGTGGCAGAGGAACATAGCTCACTCAGGACATGGCAACCACTAAGCACAGAGAGAGAGCTCTGCTCACCAAGGACAAAACATAAATCCCAAAGGCACACTACTAGTGGCCTACTTCCTCCAGCCACATCTTACCTGCCTACAGTTTCCACCCATAAGAGTAGATAAATTCACTGATTCAGTTACACCTCTCATAATCAAATCATTTCACCTCTAAAAATTCTTGCATTGTCTCACACACGAGCTTTTGGGAGACACCTCCTATCTAAACCATAACACTCTCTTTCCCTGGAAGTTGAACTTCTCCAGTAATACCCTTTTTTTATCAATATGTAATTCACAGTTGAGTCTTTTCCACCTTACAAACCCATTCCTTCAGCTGCTACCCTATCTTTTGCTCATGTTCACAGCCAAACTTGGAAGGGTTTATCTGTGCTTATCAACTTCTTTATCTTCCTTTTCTATCATCACCATCACCAATCCATTGAATTGTCTTTGCCAAGGTCATCAGTGTTCCTCATGTCATTTAATCTGATGAACTCTTTCCTATCCTTGTGTGACCTTCTGGCATGTTTTGGTCACTCTTTACCCCCATCCTTCTCAGGTCTCTTCCCTGAGCCTTCGACAGCCCTGTCTCCTGGAGTCCTTCCTCCCTTTCATCATCCCCATCACACCATCTCAGGATCACTGTGTCTTGCATTCTGTATACTTATGGGTGATCTCATTGTCCCCCTGGCTTGATGTATTACTTATCACTGAACTGACCCACAAATGTATGTCTCTGCATACTTCCTTCTGAGTTCCAGATCCATGTATTCAGTTATCTTTGAATAAACCATCTGGATATCTTTTGGGTCTCAACATCAGCATGCCCAAAGGTGAACTTAGTCATAGTGACATTTTAAATTGTACCGTCCTGCACAAAACCCTCCAATGCCCATTCAACCTAAGGCATTATAATAAGAGGCTTTACACAATCTTTCTACACCCTTTATTATGAATTGGCTCTGGAATGTCTTCCAAAAAGCTCGTGTATTGAAAGCATGGTCTCCAATGCAGCAATGTTCAGAGGTGGGACTTTAAGGCAAAGATTGGATCATGAGGGCCCTGACCTCATCAGTGAATTAATCAATTGATAAATTAATCCCTTGGTAGCTGAATGGACTACTGAGAGGTGGGATCTAGCTGGAAGAAGTACATCAGTGGAGGCATGCCCCAGAAAAGTTCTTCTTTTCTTCTTTTCTGTTCCTCTGTTCATGTGCGGGCACATCCTCCCCTCCCCGCTCTTTCTCTCTTCAACCCCCTTTCCTTGTTGCCATGAACTGAACAGCTTTCCTCTGCCATAACCTTCTATCATGATGTTTCTGTAATGGAGTCAGCTAACTGTGAAACTGAAACCTCTAAACCCATGAGCCAAAACAAAGCTTGCCTCCTCTGAGTTGTTCTTATAAGGTATTTTAGTCACAGCAAAGCCAAGTTGCCTAGCACACCCTTCACCTCCCTGACCTAGTCTCCTGCTACTCTCCTCCTGGCACACAGCTCTCTACCCCTGCTGGCCAGACAGGCTCCCCCGTGCACGGGACTCTGCATTTTCACTTTCTCTGTATGTTTTTTCCTCCAGGTATAAGCACTTTCTCTCTCACATCCTTGAAGACAAGTCAAATAGCACTTTTTGATAAGGCTTTCCCTCACAAACCTATATAAAATTACAACCTACCCCCCAAACTAGCATTCCTTACCCTCTTGTGTGGATTTCTTTGTCTTCATAGCACTTTTGATATTAAATATACTATATACTTTATTTATTGTCCACTTCCATCCACTGAACTGTAGGCTACATCATAGCAAGTGTCTGGGTCCCTTTGTTCACCATTACATTCCTAAAGCTTAGAATAGGTCCTGGTGTATAGGTTACAATCAATAAGTAACTGTGGGATAAATAAATGAACAAATGCCCCCAAACCAGCTAGTCACAATTTCAGTAAATAACACCCCTGTCTACGCAGTTGCATAATACCAAAACTCAAGGCTAGGTTTGACTCCGCTTACGTGCATTCACCTCATGTTAAGTCATCCTTCCACCCTCCTGTCAGATCCTTGAAATTGTCTTCCTCTCCTAACCTCCCATCACATGGTTATTTCCTATTTATCTTTCAGATTCCAGTTAAGTATCATTTTTAGAGACCATGTCTATAATATTTCCTTTTAAATACCCAATTAGACATACTACATTCCTGGCCCATACTACGAGTTCATCAAACTTTTTTCCTATTATTATTTGAATTCATTGTACACAAATGGGGTACAACTTACATTTCTCTGGTTGTATTCAAAACAGACTCACACCATTTGTGTAATCATACATATACATAGAGTAATGATGTTTGTCTCATTCTATTATCTTTCCTTCCCCACACTCCCTCCCCACCCCTCATTTTCCTCTACACAATCCATCCTTCCTCCATTCTTGCCTTGCCTACCCCCTGTTTTGTGTCATCACCCACTTATCAGAGAAATCATTCAGTCTTTGGTTTTTTGGGATCGGCTTATTTCACTTAGCAAGATATTCTCCAACTCCATCCATTTACCTACAAATGTCATAATTTTATTCTTCTTTATGGTTGAATAATATTCCATTGTGTATATATACCACAGTTTCTTTATCCATTCATCTATTGAGGGGCATCTAGGTTGGTTCCACAATCTAGCTATTGTGAATTGAGCTGTGATAAACATTGATGTGGCTGCATCACTGTAGTATGCTGATTTTAAGTCCTTTGGCTATAAATTGAGGAGTGGGATAGCTGGGTCAAATGGTGGTTCTATTCCAATTTTTCTAAGGAAACTCCATACTGCTTTCCAGAGTGGCTGCACCAATCTACAACCCCACTAGCAATGCATGAGTGTGCCTTTTTCCCCACATCCATGCCAACATCTATTGTTGCTTGTATTCTTGATAATAGACATTCTAATTGGGATGAGATGAAATAGCCTCAAAAAAATTAAATACTTGGGAATCAATCTAACAAAAGAGGTGGAAGAACTCTATGATGAATACTACAGAACACTAAAGAAAAAAATTACAGACAACCTTAGAAGATGGAAAGATCTCCCATGTTCTTGGATAGGCAAATTAATATTGTCAAAATGGCCATACTACCAAAAGTGCTATACAGATTCAATGCAATTCCAATTAAAATCCCAATGACATACCTTACAGAAATAGAGCAAGCAATCATGAAATTCATCTGGAAGAATAAGAGACCCAGAATAGCTAAAGCAATCCTTAGCAGGAAGAATGAAAAGGGGGTATCGCAATACCAGAACTTCAACTATACTACAAAGCAATAGTAACAAAAATGGCATGGTATCGGCACCAAAATAAACAGGTAGATCAATGGTACAGAATAGAGGACACGGACACAAACCCTAATAAATACAATTTTCTAATACTAGTCAAAGGTGCCAAAAATATGCAATGGAGAAAAGATAGCCTCTTCAACAAATAGTGCTGGGAAAACTGGAAATCCATATGCAACAGAATGAAACTAAACCCCTATCTCTCACCCTGCACAAAAATCAACTCACAATGGATCAAGGACCTTGAAATCAGACCAGAGACCCTGCATCTTATAGAAGAAAAAGTAGGTCCAAATCTTCAACTTGTTGGCTTAGGATCAGACTTCCTTAAAAGGACTCCCATAGAACAAGAAATAAAAGCAAGAATCATTAACTGGGATAGATTCAAACTAAATAGCTTTCTCTCAGCAAAGAAAACTATCAGCAATGTGAAGAGAGAGCCTACAGAGTGGGAGAATATCTTTGCCACTCATACTTCAGATTGAGCACTAATTTCCAGAATCTATAAAGAACTCAAAAAACTCTACACCAAGAATACAAATAACCCAATCAACAAATGGGCTAAGGATATGAACAGACGCTTCACAGAAGATCTACAAGCAATCAACAAACATATGAAAAAATGTTCACCATCTTTAGTAATAAGAGAAATGCAAATCAAAACTACTCTAAGATTCCATTTCACCCCAATTAGAATGGTGATTATCAAGAATACAAGCAACAATAGGTGTTGGCGAGGATGTGGGAAAAAAGGTACACTCCATACAATGCTGGTGGGGCTGCAAATTAGTGCAACCACTCTGGAAAGCAGTGTGGAGATCCTTAGAAAACTTGGAATGGACCTACCATTTGACCCAGCTATCCCACTCCTTGGCCTATACCCAAAGGACTTAAAATCAGCATACTACAGAGATACAGTCACATCAATGTTCATAGCTGCTCAATTCACAATAGTCAGACTGTGGAACCAACCTAGATGTCCTTCAATTGATGAACGGATAAAGAAACTGTGGCATATATATACAATGGAATATTACTCGGCTATAAAGAATATTAAAATTATGGCATTTGCAGGCAGATGGATGAAATTGGAAAATATCATGCTAAGTGAGATAAGCCAATCTCAAAAATCCAAAAGACAAATGATCTCACTGATAAGCGGATGATGACACATAGTGGGGGGTGTGAGGGGGGCAAGAATGGAGGAAGGAGGGACTGTATAGAGGGAAAAGAGGGGTGGGAGGGGAAGGAAAAAAATAACAGAATGAATCAAACATCATTACCCTATGTAAATGTATGATTACGCAAATGGTATGCTGTTACTTCATGTACAAACAGAAACAACATGTATCCCATTTGTTTACAATAAAAATAAATTTTAAAAAAAATTCACTTCTGAAAAAAAAAAAAAAAAACAGTCAACTCAAAATGAATCAAGAACCTAGGAATTAGACCAGAGACCTTGCACCTAATAGACGAAAAAGTAGGTCCAAATCTTCATCATGTTGCCTTAGGACCAGACTTCCTTAACCTGACTCCCAAAGCACAAGAAATAAAAGAAGGAATCAACAATTGGAATAGATTCAAACTAAAAAGTTTTTTCTTAACAAAGGAAACAATCAACAATGTGAAGAGAGAGCATACAGAGTGAATGAAAATCTTTTCCACACGCACTTCAGATACAGCACTCATCTCCAGAATTTATAAAGAACTGAAAAAACTTTTCACCAAGAATACAAATGAGCCAACCAATAAATGGGTTAAGGAAATGAGCAGACACTTCACAGAAGAAGATCTACAAGCAATCAACAGATATATTAAAAAATGTTCATCATCAAACATTTTTTGAATAAATAAATGGTATTTATCAGAAATACTGCATTAGGTTCTCCTGGTCTCTCTTGCTATGGCACCCCACAGATTCTCTTTTAACACTCCCCTCACTTTACAATAATTATCCAATGTCTTTTTTCTCCCCTAAGCTATAAGTCCCCTGGAGGGGAAAACATCCTGTGCATGAAGGTGGGAATAAGCAAGAGAATGTCAGAAAATAGGACTGGCTTACCTGATTGTGGAAGGTTCATGTTGTTGACACTGGGAAGTCGTCTAGTACGTTGGGAACAGGGGTGTGATTACAGAGGGACTGACCCAGAGAAAAGAACTTAATTCTGTTTTTTTATGACCAAAGGAAAGAGGGAGTATAATAAGATGGATGGTTTGGGTTTTATACTTCTACATAAATCAGTTCAGCAGTGGTTAGTATTTAATTTGTCTTGATTATTAATCATTGAAATTTAGTCAACACATTATTGCTAATTTTTAAAGTTACCAATTTCAAAGACTTCTCATTTTAAGCTTGTATATTCTCTTAGATACCAGGTTACAATCTAATGTCTCTAATAATACGTTTGATTAATTTACACATGGTTTACTTGCTAATTTAAAAGAATACATAGATTTTATAGATAGATAGATAGATAGATAGATAGATATACACATAAATGTTTGTACATACACACACAAACATATGTTTTATAGATAAGGAAACCAATGCAGTAGAATTTTTTATTTACTTCAATATTATATAATTCACAAGTGGTAGAGCCAAAATTTGAACCCAGGTCTATCCATGCACTTTTACTATTCCATAATGTGTCCATAATATGATATAAATTCAAACTGGAAATATGTGCAAAGAATTATGATAAACTGAATATAATTTAAGATTATTTAGCCCAAAAGTAAGTCTTAACAGTAGTTTAAATATATATTTAGTAAGAAGTGGCTCACAATTGTGAGCATGATAGAAATATCTACCATGTAAGTCTGTCAAATATTCTTTGACTTTTTGGTAGATACAAATGGTAAAATCATTATCTTTAGCTTAAACTTATACCCTATTTCCACCAAAAATAACCCAACCTGAGTCCAGCCCGTTTATTTCATTCTGACCTCTACAACTTAAAGATAAAAACAAGAGTAATGCTATCCCTTTTGTTCTTTTGTTGTGCCCCTACAGAATCCTTTCATTCTTGCTGAATGAGTGGATGATTTGGGGATAAAGGAAAACAGAAAAAAGCTCTACTACTCACTTCCATTTTCAGCACAAATAGAAGTGGATAGAAAGTGGCTGATATCAAAAAGAGAGAGCATCACACACACAAATTTTCAGAACAGGATTATAATAGAAAAAAATAGGAACATGAATAAATTATGGTAGGTATAATCAATCATGCTAGAGAATATTTCTAAGGTTACATATGTTTATATTTAGGAAGTCTTTTAAAATAACATGGGAAAATTGTATTAGATTATATTAAATAATAATAAAATGAATATGGCTCAGTGTTATGAGCAAGCCATTTTTCTAACAGTTTTATGTAAATTTAGATATTAAATAATTTAATCCTCACAAAAAAAATTACAGGGCAAACACTATTACTACCTCTATTTTTATCGATGAGATAAGTTGAGCACAGAGAGCTAGGAACTTCCCTAAGATCCCCAAACTTATTAAGTGGCAAAGTCAGCATAAAAATCCATATACAGCATTTTAGAGCCCATACTTAAAAACTATAAGTGGTAAAACTATATAGAGACAATTATTATAAATACTTAAATATATTTTTCTTAGAAAGAAAATGTTGGACGGAAATATGATTAGTTCTATGACAGATTTTTTAAAATTTCTTTATATTGATCTTTCTTTTCCATAGTGTTTATAGTGATCATACTTTATGCTTATAACCAGGTCAGAATGAGAAAAAAGTATTAGAAAAGTAAATGGGGGAAAAAAAGAGTTCATGCAATGGATACATGCCTGTTTCAACTACAAGTAATGATTTTCAAAATTTATACACTATAGTCACAAACGATGTGTACTATTTGAATAAGTGTTACAGGAAAAGAAGAGCTTCTTGATGGTATGAACTATGTTTAGAACTGAAGGAGACCTCAGAGATCATCTAGGTCAGTGATTTTCAAAGTTTGGTCCCCAGACCAGCAGTATCAACATCACTTGGTAAATGCAAGTGAATTAAAATTTCTGGGGTTGAAAGCCCAGGAACCTGTGTTTTAACAAGTCCTTCCGGTGGTTGTGATGCACACTGAAGAGCCATTGTTTTAAGCTTACAGATCTCAGCCTATTAGAATCAGTTTGGCATTTATAAGACAACTTAGATTATACCACCAGAGATCCTGAGTTAATTGATTTTGTGAGGCCATCAGTATCTTTAATTTCTTCTTATGTGATTTAACCAGAACTACTGATTTAGTCCTTCACTACTTGAAGTGTGGTCCTTGGGGCACAGAATTAGCATCACTTGGGAGCTTTTTAGAAATGTACAATCTAGGGCCCCGCTCCACGCCAGTTGAATCAGAATCTCTATGTTCACAAGATTCCCAAGTGATTCATATATACATTGAAGTCTGAGAAGCATTAGCCATTCCCCTCATTTTACAGAGTAGAAAAACCACACCCCAAAGAGTTAACAAACTCAAAAGATCTCACTGCTGAGCGAGGGTAAGGGTGGTGATGCTCAAAACTAACTCAGACTGTGTTCTTTCTATTATACTATGTTACAAAGCTTTGACTTTGAAAGCTTTTCCAGCTCTTTCCTCCACCTCCAAATGGTATTCTCCCCAGAGTACCTAAAACTTGGTAATGCACAAACGCCATATCACTCCCTAAAAAAATTTAGAGCTGGCAGAGGGAGGCTTAGAAAATAAGTACCTGAAAGCCAGTAACTGGCCCCAGAGATCTCCAAGGACTGCTGTCCAGTCCAGGATTCCATGACATCTGCACCACAGCCATGTATGGAAACCAGAATGCCTGCATCCAATGCAGTGAGAATTTATTTCGTAGTTATCAAAGCAAACCAAAGGTTATCAGCGGGTTGGACATTTAAAGATTAAGTACAGCTGATCGCACTCAACTCTTATGCAGGTAGCTTAACTTCAGTGGTTCTGGTCTCTCTCTGAAGGGAAAATGGAGGTGTTTATGATTCTGTATCATAATGGGTTCCAGGTGACCCAGGCTAGGCGGCTGAGTCAGGCCCTCTCTTCTTTGATTTACATGGCAGGATCCAGGCCATCCCTAAATTGAAAAGATATAGTAATGAGCAAATGCAGAAAGAGAATAGAGGGGAAAAAAGAGCTGAGGGAAAACCTGGAGTGCTTTTCCAAGTCCAAAGTGAGCTATGGCTGCCCTCTCTGCCTCAGAAGGTATGATCATAAATTACTAGCTAATGTTTAGCACTGGGGCTCTGGCCCCATGATATATTACAGAGGACAAGATGCCTCCAACCAGAAAACACTGTAATTGGGGAGCAATAACATCTGTGTCAGTCATGGGACTGCAGTTAAAGCCAACTGAGAAGTTACAGGCTGTGCTGCAGATGCATAGTAATAACATGCACTCTTTTTTTTGCGCTAAAATGATATGTCATCAAGATATGGGCCTCTTTAAATTCTTTGGTGTCATGATAGCCTGAAGAGTATCAGTAGGAGCCCCAGATTTCTGTTTTAACATTAGCACTATGTTAGCCAACACCTCAAGAGAATTAGTTTATAAAGCAAAAGAGTCTGAAGAACTCAAAATATGGACTGAGTTTTCTGAGGCACAGATTCTAGGTTGTTGCAATGCTCTGCTATCTTCAGCAGGCCTCCTCATCTCTCTGAGCCTCCTAATCTGGCAAGGTCAAAGAATTCATCCATGATAGAACTGGGACTCAAACCCACGTCCTCTGGCTATAAATTCTGTCCTCTTTCCAAGTGCATTTCTGTTTGTCATGGCACTGATGGTTAATTATAATATGAATAGATACTCAGTTATTCAGGGACTGAAATATGTGCAAGGTTCTTTTGTTCTTAGATCAAGATAAAAGAGGACTGCCTCCTTATAACTTTCCATTTTAAAGATTCTCCAGTACCATGAAAATAGCTAAAAGAACCCAAACCATCTAGAAGTGTTCAGGCAGTGCCAATTGAGGGTAGTCTACAAAGATCTAAGTTGAATTAAAAATCATTCCTAGATGGCGAGTGTCTGAGGTCCTGCTCACCACTGAGAGTGGTGATTCCTCACTCCTATGTCCAGTAGGCCAAATACCCACATTCTTCACAGGGCGATGAGGATTTCCCAGTTTTGTGCAGAAAGTCCCATATTCCAGGACTGAGTCCCAGGCAAACAGGGAACACCCTACTTCTTATCACCTACTGTTTCCAATTGACCCATGTTCAAACTAGCACAGTGCTCATAACTGCATCTTTTTACCCACAGGATAGCATTCATGAATACTATTAGAAAGTCTTTATCGCCAAAATAGATCTTGAGCGAGCCTGTAGGATGTTCCACATTCTACTTTCATTCCAACCTGCATGCACAGGTACCTGGGCAAGTACCTGGGTTTTTTTCTCTGGTTAGCCTTTTTGATGTAATGGTTTAGGTGAGCTATCTGCTAGGCTTCTAAGCTACATGCTTTTCCTCCTACAAGGCCCAATTTATGAGATTTGGTTGCTGGGCCACTAGTTGTCATGGAGGGGCACTGCTGGGTTACACTTATGCCATTGGGGCTGCCCAGTCCTACAGCTGATATATGAGAAAATCCAAGATCTTTACCACATGGGTTTCTCAATGCCATACTAATATATCAATTCTGTACCTATTGCCATAATTATTTTAAAAACTGATAATGTATAGATAGAAGATTTATAAGAGCTCAAATATAACATTTTTATAAACTTATTTTTCTTGTTGATGACTAGGATTGCCTTTGACCACATTGAATATCCCCTTTTTGTGGTACATCAAAATGCTTTACTAAATTGGGTGCTATGGTGCATGCCTATAATTCCAGCAGCTCAGGAGGCTGAGGCAGGAGGATCTCAGAGTTCAAAGCCAGCCTCAGCAACTTAGCAAGGCCCTAACCAACTCAGTGAGACCCTGTTTCAAAATAAAATATAAAAAAAAGGGCTTGGGAAGTGGCTCAGTGGTTAAGTCCCCCCGGGTTCAATTCCCAGTACCAAAAACAAAAACAAAAACGAAAAAACAAACTTTAATTATCACTTGTTAATAATAAATTACTTATTAAAAATAAATTTATTCTTATTATAAGAAAATCTTTCAGCATAAATTGACTTATCCCAAGAGCCAAGAGAATAAATATAGATTAGAAAGCTCAAACTTTTTTCCTATTGAAGTTTGTTGGTTTATTTTAAACTATTGTAAGGTTGTCATTTTTTTATATTCATATCTCAGGTCATGAAACTACACAGAATGGGTCAATATTTAGCAGAAATCCCAAAACCACATGTCCAAAAAACCTCTTCAACAGTCCCCTAAGTCAGGGATATTCCAAAAACAATCCTTAATATGCTTCATTTTAAAATTAATTTATATTTTATCCTATACAGAAAGTATCTGAAGAGTTTTCCAGAAAAATGAACAATGTCCTCAGATTCAAGTTTGTAGCATCAAACACTGCTACCCTGGTAGAGAGGTTGAAGGGACGATTCTTAGATGAGAACATGTTAAGAGTGATATGAGATTCCCATCCCTACATTCATCTAAGTGACAAAAGCACTGGAACAAATTTCCATCTTTGGCAGAAACTGTAAATCTCTTCTCTTCTTCCTTCCTAACAGAACGTCAGTCTTCTAGGCATTTATTCTCCCTTGCAAGTAGAGGTAACTAATATACATTGGAAGGACCTTCCTCAACTGGGAGGGACCACCCTCTGGTCTTCTGCTCTCCCTCTTTCCTTCTCCTTTCTGCATAGACTGTGTCCGTTTGCTAGATTTAACAAGCAAAAATGCAGAGTGCCTCTCTAAATTTGCATTTCAGACGAATGACGATTCTTTTTAGTATAAATACATCCTATGTAGTTTAAGATATATAGCAAAAAAATCAGATGTTGTTTATCTAAAATTCAAATTCAGCTGGGCATTCTGTATTTTATCTTTCTTATTATGTCCCTAAGAAAGTGGATATGAAGACTCAAACTCCAGCAGCCACCCTAAAGAGAACTTATTGTCAAAACTTTCACATCAAGAAAAACAGAAAGTATGGTGGGATCCAGTTACAGAAGACCAAAGAGCTCTACACTAACAGGAGCCCACCTTCTTCAGAACCTTTTCCCCATGAAATAAATAAGAATTTATCTTGTTCGAGCTACTGTTACATAGAGTTCATTGCCTGTGGCCAAATTCAGTCCTAACTTGTAAAGTTCCATTTCCATATTCCTGTCCCCCTCCACCCTCTTTCCTGCTTCTTTTTCTGTTCCCAGTGCCCATCATGTGCATTTTACATGGAGTTAATTTATTTGCAAGTATAAACAGGGGAGAGAAAATCCCATACAATAACTTTCCCCCTTCCTGCAACCTCAGAAATAGTTTGAGCTAGGAGAAAAATAAAGAAATAGTACCTAAGATTCTCTAAGAAAGGAGTTCCTAAGGGTCTCCCTAAAGATCATCACTGGTCTTTTACACATTTTATCTACATATGCATCATATAACCCTCATGCTTACTCATGAAGTTGATATTACTAGTAACTTTATTTTGCATATAAGGAAATCAAGAACCAGATACTTCTTAAAAAAAGAAGAAGAAGAAAGCATGCAAGATGTATAGTATGAGTTTTAATCCAGGTCTCTGACTCCAAAGCATATATTCTGTGCTCTTAACCTTTAAATTCAAGATACAAAACTACAAAATGCTGTAAATTTAAGATATAATACAGATTAAAATACTTAATCTGATACACTGTTTATTTTCTTTAATAGCCAGGGGAAAGGATTTTGAATACTTCCCCACAACAAAATAATAATTGTTGGAGGAAATAATTATGTTTACCCTGATTTGGATGTTACACAAAGTATGCATGTATCAAAACATTACATGGTAGCACATAAATATGTACAATTTTGTGTATGAGTTAAAATTTTTAAAAGGTATGACAATCTATAAATTTAAGATAAAATATGGCACGCTTCCCATTTTATCTGATCACATAACTTCGAAAGCCATTTCAAGACTCAGTTCATTTACATACACATACAGATGCTCCTCAATTTGTGATGGGGTTTTGTCCCAATAAATTGATTTTAAATTGCAATTATCATAAGTTGAAAATCCATGTAATACCTTTAACCTACGAACCACCATAGCTTAGCAACACAGTTCACTGTACAGTTTCAGTTGTTTACCTTCATGGTCAAGTGGCATATCACCAGTCCCAGGAAAAAATTAACATCCAAAATTCAAAATATGGTTTCTACTGAAAGCATACTGCTTTTGCAGCATCATAAAGTTCAAAAACTATAAGCTAAACCACTATAAGTTAGCAATTGTCTGAACTTGGGGGAAAAGTACATAACTTCACAAGCCAAAGAATCAAGCACATTGTAAATGGGGTCCTGCTTCCCAACATCCTGCACTTAAGCTCTGCAGATGAAAGGGTACCCTGCTTAGATTCAGCTCCTTTCTAAAAATAGCTAAAAGCACAATACAAAACACCAGATTTTATCAGACTGGTTGCTACTCTTAACTCCTCTTATGGGTTGGGGAAACTGATGTCCGGGAAAAAAAAAAAAAAAAAAAGTAGAGTGACTTAGTGGGACAAAGAGGAGGGATACCTGGAGAAAAATTAAAGTTTAACTTAAAGTGACCTGAGCACCATGTATTGAACCTTTTCTACCAATTTGTTTTTACCATGAGAACATTTCCATTTTTAGAACTCTTAAAACCATAGATTGATCAGCACATAGACTAACTTGACTGCAACAGACTTTTGCTTTAACTTAGCGTCAGTAATCCCTAAGAACGGCCACAATATTTGGAGTAGATTTCGTCTCCCTGAACCCACAGATACAGGCCAGGATGGTAATCTGATGAAGAGCTCCCTCTGAAGATTGCTGAATCACAGGAAACATACAAACCAAGCAGGAAAAATGTGCTTCGAACTTTTCCACGTAGTTCACCTACTGCAACTGGGGGTGGTTAGGTTTTTATGAATAGGGCACCCAAGGAGAATAGCTAATAACAAACCAATCCAGAGTTAAGAAAGAATAGCATGGCATCTTGCCCCAGTCATGAATAGATGACATAACAAAGAAAGAGGAAAAAGAAACAAGGAACCCAGGAGTAATGGGGAGACCAGGGCTTACCAGCCAGGCGTCTGGTAAGCACTGAGTGTGGGAACTTTTCCTTGCCTCTGAGACACATATTGTTGTCCAACAATGGCACAGCAGCTGAAGTTGCAAAGTCTCCATTTCAAAGGAGAAACCAGTAGAGGTGTTCTGCTCCTCCTCTCCCCTTTGGGAAATCCTGGAAAGTGCCAGCCAGCTTGAATTATTGTGAAAGATGAGAAATAAAAACATACAGCAAGCTCTGCATTTATAATGGGCAGGGAAGGGATTCATGGAATTTTTTTAGGGCCTTGTGACAGTGTCTTGTAGACAAATTTGAGCTAGACTGGATGCCAAAAGATAGATAGTAGCAGAGTCCTAGGGCCATCCCCAAATTAACAAGCAACCTCATCTCTCTGATTCTCGACATCCTCATCTGTAAGACAAGAAGGCTATAATTGCTGGATTGATGCATCTTTTCATTTAGCAATATTATTCAGCTCAAGTTGCAAAAGTGGATGCCTCAAGGATCTAATGAATATACTCGACAATAAAGATGTGAATTAATAATAAATGCCCTGCAGTGATAAGGTTATGGAGAAAAAAGTCATTGAAAAAAGAAAGAGCAATGAGTGAAGTTGATAGTCTAAAGTTCTCAGGGAAGGCTAGGCTGAGGGGAAATCATCTGAGCAGAAACTAGAAGGAGAGCTGGAGTCAACCAGGTGAAGTCTGGGGAAAGAATGTTCCAGTTGGAAAGAATAGTCATGTGTAGCCATGAAATAAGAGTATGTTTGGCATATCTGGGGTACACGAAGGGAATAGAAGGATCAAGAAAAAAATTGATTGGAGATGAGGAGGTAAGCAGGAGAGACCATTTAAGGTTAGGATCAGATTTTAAGCTTAATATGAGATACAAGACCACTGAAGGGAATTTATTGAGCACAATTGCCTTGAGCCTTACTAAAAGACCATCCTAGCTCATGAAAGTACAGGGATCTTTATTTATTCACTAATAATTTACTTAGCATTGATATCAACCAGGATTTGTTGCAAGCACAGGTTGTACATCAGTTACTAAAACAGGTCCCTGTTCTAATGGACACCACTTGGAAAACTATTGCAGTGATCCCACAGAAAAATGATAGTAATTTGGAAAAAGGTAGTAGTGATAGAAGTAATGAAGACTGATCAGATTCCGGATTTGTTTGATAGGATTTGTTGATACATTGGATGTGGGGATAAGAAAAGAAAGATGGACTCCTAGATATCTCTCTCTCTCTCTCTCTCTCTCTCTCTCTCTCTCTCTCTCTCTCTCTCTCTCTCTTCCTTCTCTATCCCGTCCTCTCCTCCACTCCTTTCTTCCCTCAGTTTTTCATCTCAGTTGGTTCCTGAATGAATCCTTCTTATCATTCCAATTTTTGCTCAAATATCACCTCTTCAGAGACAACCCAAGTTTACAGTATCAAATTAATACACTGCTCTCTTTCCTTTCACTGTCTCTGCCCTTTACTGATATGAGCAAGACTTGGGGAGGAGCACAGTCTCTGATTTAAAGTCAAGACTTGGAGTTGTTAAGTTTAAGATGCCTTTTAGACATTAGAAAGAAGATATGAATATGCTGATTTGACACATAGCTTGGAAACATTGGGAAAAATGTAAAAAAGTTGGATAGCATCTCAGAAAGACATGCATGTACTCAAGAGAAAAATAAGTACTTCTTAGAGTATTTCAAAAGTTGGAGATCAAGAAGGTAAGGAGTACGAGTAAAGTAGGAAAAGAAGGTGAGCATGATATCCTGGAAACCAAGTGAGGAAAAGTATTCCAGAAGAAGGAAAACATCAGTTTTTTCAACTGAGTAAATATTAAAAGAACCATTGAATTTGAAGGCCAATGGTGATGTTGAGTGATTCCAGTGAACTTAGGAGGATAAAATTCCAATCAAAGTAGATTAAAGAGAAAATGGGAAGTGAAGAATTAGACACGTCTGGATGTCTTCTTTACAGAATTTGAACATCAAAAATTACCAAGAGGGGAATGTTTGTTAGGCTGTTTATTTGCTTTTAAAACCAGAGCTACAATTTAAAAAGTGAACTATAAAATAGGCTTTTTGACAATCATGAACATTTGAATGAAGATTCATATCAAATATTAAGGAAAGTGTATTGTTAAGAATAATAATGGAATTGAGATTGTGAAGAATTTGAATTCCATATGTAGTGCATATTATTAAATATTTTTTTGAGATTCGCCATAAAATAGATGAACAAGAAAAAGAAAGTTTGGGGAGACAGATGAAAGTAGATTGGCAAAAAACAAGGAGTTCATTATATTCTTTTATGTATGTGTAAAAGGATTTTTAAAGGAAAAAAAAAAGGGATGAGAACTAGACATATTATAATAGTATATTATTCCTGTAATGGTTCAAACAACTCACTTCTCCCCAATATAGTAGAATCAGAGGAGGCTGAGTGGAAAGGCAAGACTTTTATCATCTCTCAAGGACAATGAGTTCCTAGTCCTCCTCAGTGTCAGTCACAAGATGACTCTTCCCTTGCTAGCCAGTGTGGTATCTGCAGAGGCCTCATGAGGAGCCTGCTCCTCACCCACCTCCAGCAGGAAAAAAGCCCCTTCCTCCAAGTGTTAAAGGAAACTGAAAGGGGAATTGGACTTCCAGCCCCACTTGGCAGTAACAGGCAGAGCCCCCTTGTGTGGAATCAGAGGAGGCCTGCTCAAAGAGAAGATTCAAATAAGATCCAGAATCTTATAACATAATGCCCAAAGTGTCTAGGAGACAAACAAAAATCACTCATCATACCAAGAACAAGGAAAATCTCAGTTTGAATGAGAAAAGACAGTCTATAGAGGCCAACACTGAGATGTCACAGATGTAGGAATTAGCAGGTAAGAATCTTAAAGCATAATAAAAATGTTTCAAACAGCAATTATGAACATACTTGAAACAAGTGAAAAAAAATGTCTCGAATAGTATGTACAAATGCAGCTGGTTTGGGAAATGATCTTGCAGAAAATCACTATCTCCCACATTGTTCATATTGAGAAACCAAGTGTCCCAAAGTCAAGAGATTTGAATAAGGTTTGGTCCACAGCTGGCCCAATGCATCACCATCCCTGGGGTCCCAGTTATTTTAACACTTCATTTATTTCCCAAAACTAAGGCAACTCCATAGCCTATTGCATCATCGAATGTTTTCCCAGCCTGGAAAGAAGGATCAGGATTTCGGCATGTCACTTAGGTAAGAATGTTGGATCCAAAGTAATGCTAGCTCCCAAAGAGTAAGAGTTCACGGATTTCAATATTTCTTCTGAAGTTTCATCATGCTTCTCCCTTCTCAGGAGTTGTAAACTTAAAAACATTTATTAATATATTCAAAAAAAAAAGGTCAGCTGGAACACATTCTAAAGAGCTCATCAGAAATGAATTGTTATGCTAATAGTCCAATCATCTAGAAAAAAACTGTGTCTGCTTTTTTCTAACAAGTGCAACATCCTTGAAAACAAAGTGGGTACACAGGTGCTCCACAGTTCTTGAAGGCAGCTCCATGTGGGGAACTTGGCCTTGGGGCTATGGGGCCAACACAGTCAAGGCTAGTCCTAGTGCCTTTGGAAAGGCTGCTGCCCAGGAAAGAGGCCTTTCGTCTGGTGCCTCAGTCACACTGGAACTGAGTCCAGCTGGTGGTGGTAAGCCACATCTAAACCACGAAATGCACTGGGGGGACTGTCTTCCTAATCCCCATCCCGTGTGACTTCTCCTAGTCCTCTACGGCTATCACATATTCCATTTTTGTGGATATACCCCAATTTACAAGTTGAGGTTCTATAAATGAACACTTGTGTTGTTTCTAGGCTTTGGATATTAGAAGAAAAAAGAATGCTTCAATGAATACATTTCACTTCCTGCATTTACAGGAGTAACTGTCAGATTCTCAGAAGAGAATTCCTAGATGACAGAGGAACTGGATTTGTAAATATGAAAAGTATTGGCAGTTGCCTTGATAGAGTGATCCATTCTAGATTCTTCTCATAAGCAGAGTATAAGGGATATTGCTTTTTTTTTGAGAAAGAGGAGAGTAGGAAGAACTGAAATATAATTGGGAGATGCTTTTTTGGTGGTAAGAAAATTTATAAGTAAAATCATGAATAGTTTGAGAATATGAGTTATAATGATAAAGGATGTGTCCAAAAGAAATTGTTGTATGATAGGAGGACTTGTTATAATAAGCAGTGTTAAATTGGAACTACTTTTTTTTTAACTTAACTCTCCCTTTAGTATACTTCTCTTAATAAATTCAAAGATGTATAGAAAAATCAAAACAATCTTTTGTGATCAAAATCTATGCTGCCTTATTCCATGACAGAAGTAATTTTAAAACAGGACAGTCATGGTAGATGATTACTCAAAGTCTGTTTTCCTCAATAATTTCTTTTACTGGATGGATAAAGAGGTATTAAAGGACAAAGATTTTAGTGTGAAAATTATTAGTATTGTACAGAGTCTTAGGGTAGTGCTGGACATGAAGACTTTTATCACTATTGTTTGTAAAGAGTTTGTTTTATATTTCTGGTGGTCAGTTTTTCAAAAGGCATTTTTTCATTATCTTAAGTTATGAACAAGTAGTAGAGTGAGAAATAGAATTTAGAGCAATTTATTACTTCCTTTAACCAAATAGAAGGAAGATGACATCTTAAGTTTTTTAAATTATTTTCTCCTTGAAGATATTCTGAAATCTTTTGTCAATTTTTATTAGTATTCATAGTAGGTGCACCTATTATTTTAAAATTTGCTGGGTTGAAAGCTTTAAGAAAAGTAACAGATGTTGGCAAGGATATAGAAAAAAGGGAATCCTTGCACACTTTTGGTGGCAATGTAAATTAGTACAGCTATATGGAAAAGAGGATGGATTTTACTCAAAAAATTAAAAATAGAGCTACTGTATGATTCAGCAGTCCTACTACTAGGCCTGTGTCCAAACAATAAGAAGTCAGTTTATTGCGACATTACCACAATGGTCAAGTTACAGAATCAACATAAAAACCTAACAATGAATTGATGATGAAGAAAATACGGTATATACTTACACAATAGAATACTGTTCAACCTTTTAAAAAAGAAAATCCTGTCATTTGCAACAACATGGAGGAACCTGGAGGACATAATGCTGGGTAAAATAAGCCAGACACAGAAAGACTAATACTACATGATTTTGTTTATATGTGCTGTATAAAAAAGTCCAACTCATAGAAACAGAGTAAAGTGGTGGTTAACAAAGGTGGCAGAATTGGATAAATGTTGGTCCCAGGACATAAAATTTCAATTTTAGAGGAAGAATCAGGTCAAGAGATTGATTGAGCATCAAGGTGTCTGTATAGTTAGAAACAATGTACTGTGTATATGAAAATTGTGTATACAATGTACTATGTATACAAAAATAAATGATAAATTTGTTAGCTTCTACAGTGTTAGTTTGAATTGGTCACTTCACAATGTATACATATATCAAAAATCATATTGCATACCATAAAGATAATATTTTGATTTCACAATTTAATAAAGTTTTAAAATAAAAAAGTTTTAAGAGTTTGTCTAAATCAGGGGAAAACAGGAGGGGTTTAAAGATGATTGGATAAAAAAACTGTGGTATATATACACAATGGAATATTATTCAGCCATAAAGAAGAATGATATTATGGCATTTGCAGATAAATGGATGGAACTGGAAAATATCATGCTAAGTGAAATAAGCCAATCCCAAAAAACCAAAGGCCAAATGTTTTCCCTGATAAGTGGATGATGATATATATAATGGGGGTGAGAGGATGGGGAGGTGAGAGAAGAATGGAGGAACTTCAGATTATGTAGAGGGAAATGAGAGAGTGGAGGGGGTGGGGGTATGAAAGATGGTGGAATGAGACAGACATCATTATCCTATGCACATGTATGATTACACAAAAGGTATGAATCTATATCATGCACAACCATACAAAAAAAAGTTGTACCCCATTTGTATACGATGAATCAAAATGCAGTCTGTCAAAATAAAAAAATAAAATAAAATAAATTTAAAAAATAAATATGTCATATTAAAGTGACTTTACAAATAATCTCTTCTGTTAGAAAAAACAATATAGTTATGGTTTAAAATTGATTTTTTTAGAGAATACTAGCTTTGATTTTTTTAAAAACCAGTTCTGGTAAGCACCAATTTCAGGTGAATATATGTAATGAGTACTCTACTTAGAAAGAAGCAAACCAATTTTCATTGTCCAAGAATTATTGCATTCTTGTTATTTGGTAAATATTATTTCAGACAGGATTATCCTGAGATAATATAAAATATATAGTTAGTATGCCTGCATATAAAATTAGCATATGGTTTCTCTGTATCAGTTGTAGACTCCTCGTGAGTTATTATTAAAGGCTTGAATTCTAAAAAAACACACAAAAGAGGTGACTAGAGGAACAAAGAATAGAAAGAACACAGCACATGTATCCTCAAAACCTCCTGCTTTGATGCAAGCTACTCTCTCCACTTTTCAGAGCTTGGCTCACGGTTCACAGCAATAGTGGATATTTCTTCTTTCTCTCCTCTCCTGCTTTTCAGAGACACAGACAGGTTTATTTAGGAAAGTAGACACACTGGAGGGAGAATGTGGGCCATCTCCAGAGGGAGAGACAGCCTGCATATATCTTCTTGCACTCAAGGTATAAATAAGTTTATTTCTAAAAGGAAAGGAAAAGGAATTAACATTTATTGAATATATAAAATACCTGTTATATGCCGGACTCCACACTAGATACCTTATTTGTTATTTCTTTTATTCCTCAAAATTCACTCCATGGCTTAATATCATTATCACCATGTGATAATAATGAGGAAACTGAACTGTAAATAATTACGTAACTTACCTAATGTTTCATGTTGGTTATGGAACTTGACTTATAATGCAGGCCTGACTGATCACTGGGCCGTTATGCTTCTCCTATACTATGAAGTTCACCAATAGGGATCAGGTTCTCAGAAGGAAGTTCCAGCGGAGGGTAACTCCAGTCCTCTTTCCCCCTTTTCCACTTAGTGAAGCTTTGAGGTGTTATTTATTTTTTATAAGTGTACAGTTGAACCTTTAATTTTAATGATGCTACATGTAGAAAAAACAGATTTGACAGCATTTTCAGTAGGCAGACTATAATAATAGTCTGAGTACCAAATCCTCTTTTTCAGGAATAGCCTAATTTCAGGAAACATATTTTGGGAAAACTGGGCCTAAGCACTGTGTAAAAACTCAATACAAGGTACAGTCTTGCCCTCCAAGGAGGTTTGGGAGGAAAAACTACTTAGAAAAGTATTGCCCTCCACACGGTCTAGGTAGTCCCTGATGTAAAGACTCCAGCATGCAAACAAATGAGCCTCCAAGGAGGCCCTGCCTCTTCTCCCTAAGAAGATTGGGTAGGAAGTGCCACAACTGAGTCTTCATCATACCAAGGATGGCCTATTTTCATGGGCAGGCACCATAAAAGGACAGGAGTCTGTGTCAAACTTTTCCAAAAAAAGATACATATTTTTGTTAAATTCTAGTCCTGAAAATTTACAATTTGATTACATTGTCAGTTAAATGGGCGCATGAAGCAGTCTAAAATCTGTATACCATCTTTTGCCTTAGCCACCGTGTATACAGTTACTTCTACAGGAAAATGCACCTGAACTTCTAAACCATTGACTTACAAGCAAACCGACAGAACACGGCATGTTTGTAAGTTATTAAGGGGGATGGACGCTATTTGTATGGGAATGTCAAATGAGTTATCCATGCGAGGGAGACATCATTGTACACTGGAAAGGTAAGAGATCACTTCAGAAAAGCCTAGAGGTGGATTTCAACTGGGCTTTCGAAGACAAGATTCATATTGGCAGAAGTTGGATAGCTTTCTCAAGTTGTGGAAGATAGAGGCAAGCTTTCAAAGCTGAGAAAGGGAAATACTTATTTAAGGATTCATGAAAAGAATAAACTTTTCTCACTGAAACAGAAGGTCAAGTTTGGGAAATAGAATTTAAACAGTTGTGACTGGCTTTGTGCCTGATCATATCACTGAGGGCCCAATGAAGAGACAGAAACCACACCAATTATTTCAACAAAGAAAATTCAATATAAGGAATTGTTAACTAAGTATGAAGTTGTTAACTAAAGTACCTGAAAGAGTAAGAAGAGAATTCTAAGGTATTGTGGAGGTGGTACCTGCAGGACACAGCTATCACCCTACAACTGGGGGACAAAGGGAAGAAAGACTGTTAAAATTTAATAGCTTAAAGGAAGGGATTCATGTGTCTAGAATGCAAATCTCCAAGGAGGGGCTGGAGCTAGAGACTCCGAGGGGATTCAGTGAGACTAGTCCTGCAAGTGCAGAAACAATGGCAAACTGGAAGGAACTGGGGCTACCAGTGTGAAAAAATGAGGCTGGAGCTACACACCCAGGAAAATAAGCACTCGAGAAACAGAAGCAGCAGCAAGTCCTGTTCCGTTCAGCGGAACTGGCGCAGAGAAAGGAGACACCACCAATCTTTAGTTGACAAGATTTATTGCGTCCTCCCTGTTTTCCTGCCTCCTTTGTTCTGCCCCTATCTCTCTTCTTCTACCCTCTCCCTTTCTCCTCCCCCAGGCTCCTAGCTTATCAGCCAATTATAGCAAAGCTTTCTCTCATGCAGGAGAGCATGCAGAGGAATGTCAGCATAGCACTATATGGATCACGAGCTGTCCACGCGCGGCATGATATTAGATGGCCAATTCTAGAGCCTGGAGTCAACATGTCATAAGTCTCCAAGGAACTAGTAGGCAAGCAACCTTTTTGGGTACTTCCTTATTTTGGTATCCAGTGCCCTTTGGCTCACTGTCAGGCACCATCTTGTCCAAGACGGCCCTCAACAAAGTCCTTTCTACCCTTCCAGCCCTCCAACCCCCTGCTCGCACCCCCAGTAACAGACTCGACAGGGATCCAGGTGGCAGGGCAGAAACAAAGCCAACAGAGGGGCAGTCCAGCCTCACCAGGAAAGACTACAGGTCGGGTTGAACTGAGAGAACAGCTTAATCAAGGCCATAGGTCTGAACCTAGGCTACCTTGAATGCTGCTGGGCTTAGAAATTTTGACAGTCTTCTGAAATAAAAAAGGGAACAAAGTTTTTGTAGGAAACTTATATAATAAAAGTGGAGTTTTGAGGAGTTTAATCTGGTTGCAATATGTTGGGAATGAGGAAACTAAAAGCAAAAAGACCTATTAGGATACCATAGTACTTTGGCCTAGAATAGAGCAGACAATGTGGATATGAAAAGGAAAGCGTCAGTGCAAGAAGTACTACGTGGGTGTGAACAACCATGTGAGAGGGAAGATGAGTAAAACTCAGAGGGTCACGTACTTTGCATATACTGCTGTGAAATGAATTTGCAAATGATTCCAAAGAACTTTTATAAGGTCATATAAAATCTGTTGTATTTAGATTATGATGAAGGTAGCAGTCTAAGTCTATGAATTTTAAAAAACAATGATTAGGGGACTGCCAGTTTATAGTCCAACATATAAAAATCTGGAAGTTGTCATTTCATCCTAAAAACAAGTTTTAAAAAATGAAAAAAAAAAAATCAATTGCTCTCTGTAGACCCATCATAAATGTGGAGTTGCAAGAAAAACCACTGCTCCTAAAACTAGAGATACTCACAGGCAAATGCAGAAAATCATGGCAAGCCAGAGCACAAATCCACAAGCATAAACTGTAGGAAGCACTGCCAAGGTAGGGAAACCTGAACTATAACTGATGAATTGCTGAAGGCTTAGTGCAGACAAGTCTAAGAGATTAAAAACTCTAGGGAGACTCAGTCATCAAGACCTAAACACTTCTGCAAATTTTGCCTCCAGGAGTTCAACCAGACTCTCACAATGAGTATGAGAGAAAAATTCTTTCATGCTTCCCACAGAGAGAGGGGGAAATTTAACATTTTTTAATATACCAGAGCACTGTTCTTCTTAGCAGAGGATCTGCCCTCAGGAGAAACTGTTTAACCAGAACTGAACCTGCTGTGGTTTTAACAGAGCCTAACTTACTAGGGGAAAGGGCAATATTCCACTCTAGCCAGCTTTTGCCTTCAAAGTGGCAGAAAGAGAATACCAACTCCAGTCCGCTATCCTCTGTCCCACTAAGGAGGAGGAGAGGTGAACTGAAAAACATGTTTCATGGTCCCAAGGTTCAGGCTCACTAAATGACCGATATCTATTATATGCCTTAGAGAACCCTTTCCCCTCCCCACATCTTACCATCACATTACTAAAGGTTTATTTACAGAAGATTCTGTTACCTGGTACATCACATATGGCAATTAAGAAAAATTTACAAGACATACTAAAAAAAAAAAAAAAAAAAGAAAAAGAAAAGAAAAAAGAAAAACATAGTTGAAGAGACAGAGCAAGGACCAAAATCAAAGTAAGATGCAACAGAAGGGTTAAAGTTATCAGACCAGGACTTTAAAACATCTATGATAAAGATGCCAAGTGTACTAATGGGTAAAGCAGACAGCATGCTAGAACAGATGGGCTATGTAAGCAGAAAGATGAAAATTCTAAGAAAGAGCCAAGAAGAAATGCTAGGAATTAAAAACACAGTAATGAAATGAAGAATGTCTTTGGCGGTTTTAATGACCAATTGGACACAGTTGAAAGGAAAATGAATCTCTGAGGTTGGGGGTATATCAATAGAAACCAACCAAAACTGAAAACCAAAAAAGAAGAAAAGACCTGAATAAAACAAGAGGACATTCAAGACTGTGAGATCACTGTGAAAGGTATAACATACACATAATGGGAATCTAAGGAAAAGAAAAAGGAACAGAAGAAATATCTGAATTAATGATGTCTGAAATGTTCTCCAAAGTACTGTCACAAACAAAACTGTAGAATCAGAAAGCTCAAAGGAAAAGAAGCAAATTCCAAACTAATAAAAATGTTATTATATATACATATACACATATACATATAAATATATATATGATATATAATTATATATACATATCATGTAAAATACATATATTATATACACCTATGTACATAAATTACATATATACATAATTTCAAACTATAGAAAGTCAAATATAAGAAAAATATCCTGAAAGAAGCAGAAGGGGGGAAATCCCGAACCTATAGAGAAGCAAAGATCAACACTGCATTTGACTTCTCACAAAACATGTAAGCAAGTAGAAAGAGAAGTGAAATGTTTAAACTGTTGAGAGGGAGGAGGAAAAAAAACCCACCAACCTAAAATTCTGTACCTGAAAAAATGATCCTTCAACTATACCAAAACTTTACAATCTCTTCCAGAAGATGGCAGCAAAAGGAATATCCTAACTCATTATTTGAGACCAGCCCTACCCAAATAATAAAATCAGGCAAAGATGTTACAAAAAAAGAAGTTAAAATCAATATATATAATGAATAGATGTAAAAATTCTCAATAAAATATTAGCAAATTGAATCCAATAAGGTATAGAAAGAATTGTACAACATGACCAAGTGAGATTTATCTCAGGTATGTGAGGCTGATTCAACATTTAAAAATCAATTAATGTCATCAACCACATCAAATTAAAGAAGAAAAGTCACATAAAAATATGCAACACCCACTTATGACAAAAACTCTCAGTAACCTAGAAATAGAAAGGAACTTCCTCAATTCAATAAAGAACATCTACAGGGGGAGAACCAAGATGGCAGACTAGAGGGTGACTACATCTCCTGTCACTCCAGAACTCAGGATTCAAGAAGGGGAGATATTAAGAGACCCAGACCAACTCAGAGCTGCTGGTGAGTCTCTCCCACTGGGTAAATCTCGGGCCGGGCGGCAGGCCTGAACAGTGGGCAGCTTCTCGGAGCACAGCTGGGCAGTGAGAGACTTCCCCGAGCAGCCAGGCTCCAACGGGCAGCAGGCCCGCCCACAGGCAGCTGCTCAAAGCAGGCCCACCCAGTGAGAGGCTTTACAAGCACGGCCAGCCCACCCCAGGACCCAGCGGCGGGCCAGGGGCAGTTTTCTTCAGGAGCACTGCATTATCAAGTTCCTCCTCCGGGGGATCCAAGATGGCGGACTAGAGAGTGACTGCATCTCCCGTCGCTCCAGAACCCAGGATTCAAGAAGGGGAGGCATTGAGAGACTTGGACCAACATAGAGCCATGGGGTGAGTCTCTCCCACCAGGCTAGATCCACAGCCAGCTACTAGGAGGAGGCCCGCCCAGTGAGAGCTTTTCCACACAGAACCAACCCCAAGCCCTGAACCAAGCGGCGGGCCCCGGCCCGCAGGTAGCTTCTGGGACCAAGGCAGGACAGGGAGAGGCTTTCCCCTAGCAGCCTGGCTCCCTCAGGCAGGGGTAGGCTCTGTCTATAGCCAGCTTCTAGGAGCAGGAACGCCCAGTGAGAGGATTTCCATGCAGAACCAGCCCCCAACCCTGGACCCAGTAGCGGGCTAGGGGTAGCTTTCTTCAGAAGCACTGCATTACAAGTTCCTCCAAGACTTCAGGCTACTGAAGGCTGGGAGGTGATATACTGGAAATCTACAGGGACACTATAAGCCAAAGAGGAAATCTGCAATATCTCAGAGTCCCACTGATATCTGACCAATATGAGAAAACAAGGGAAGAAAATGTCCCAAACAAACCTAGATACTATGTCAATAAAGCCCAATGACAGCACAGCAGAAGAAATGTCAGAAAGAGAGTTCAGAATGTACATAATTAAAACAATCAGGAAAGCAAACGAGGAGATGAAAAAGCAAATGCAGGCACTGAAGGAAGAGATGAAAGAGCAAATGCAGGCATGAAATGGTCGCACCAATCAACAGTTAAAAGAGCAAATACGGGAAGCAAGAGATCATTTCAATAAAGAGTTAGAGATACTGAAAACAAACAAACAAACAAACAGAAATCCTTGAAATGAAGGAAACAATAACCAAGTTAAAAATTCCATAGAAAGCATAACCAATAGGATAGAACACCTGGAAGACAGAACCTCAGATACTGAAGACAAAACATGTAGTCTTGAAAACAAAGTTGACCAAACAGAGAAGATGGTAAGAAATCATGAACAGAATCTACAAGAACTATGGGATATCATGAAAAGGCCAAATTTATGAATTATTGGGATTGAGGAAGGCTTAGAGAAACAAACCAAAGGAATGAACACTCTATTCAATGAAATAATATCAGAAAATTTCCCAAATCTGAAGAATGAAATGGAAAACCAGGTACAAGAGGCTTATAGGACTCAAAATATACAAAATTACAACAGACCCACATCAAGGCACATTATTATGAAAATTCCTAACATACAAAATAAAGACAGAATTTTAAAGGCCGCGAGAGAAAAGAATCAAATTACATTCAGAGGGAAACCAATAAGAATATCAGCAGATTTTTCAATCCAGACCCTAAAAGCTAGAAGGGCCTGGAACAACATATACCAAGCCCTGAAAGAAAATGGATGCCAACCAAGAATCTTATACCCAGCAAAACTTACCTTCAAATTTGACGATGAAATAAGATCCTTCCATGATAAACAAAAGCTAAAGGAATTTACAAAAAGAAAGCCAGCATTACAGAACATTCTCAGCAAAATATTCCATGAGGAAGAGATGAAAAACAACGATGCAAATCAGCAACAGGAGGCGCTAGCCTAAAGGAATAGCCAAATAAAGGAGAAACCAAATCATGTCAAAAACAAATATGAGTCAATTGACTGGGAATACAAATCATATCACAATAATAACCCTGAATGTTAATGGCCTGAATTCATCAATCAAAAGACACAGACTGGCAGATTGGATTAAAAAGAAAAATCCAACAATATGCTGCCTGCAAGAGACTCATCTCATAGAAAGAGACACCCATAGACTAAAGGTGAAAGGATGGGGACAAACATACCATGCACACGGACACAGCAAAAAAGCTGGAGTATCCATCCTCATCTCAGATAATGTGGACTTCAAACCAAAACTAGTCAGAAGGGATAAAGAAGGACATTACATGCTGCTTAAGGGAAGCATAAATCAGCAAGACATAACAATCATAAATATCTATGCCCTGAACATTGGCTCATCCACGTACGTCAAACAAATCCTTCTCAATTCCAGAAATCAAATAGACCACAACACAATAATACTAGGCGATTTTAACACACCTCTCTCACCACTGGATAGATCGTCCAAACAAAAATTGAATAAAGAAACTATAGATCTCAACAACACAATCAGCAATTTAGACTTAACGGACATATATAGAATATACCATCCAACAAAGAATGAATATACTTTCTTCTCAGCAGCACATGGATCCTTCTCTAAAATAGACCATATTTTATGCCACAAAGCTACTGTTAGTAAATACAAGAAGATAGAGATACTACCTTGTACTCTATCAGATCATAATGGATTGAAACTAGAAATAAATGACAGAATAAAAAACAGAAACTTCTCCAATACCTGGAGACTAAATAATACACTATTATATGATGAATGGATAACAGAAGACATCAGGAGGGAAATAAAAAAATTCTTAGAAGTAAACAAGAATAAAAACACATCATATCAAAATCTCTGGGACACTATGAAAGCAGTACTTAGAGGAAGATTTATTTCATGGGGTGCATTCAAAAAAAGAAGTAGAAATCAACAAATAAACGAGTTAACACTACAGCTCAAAGCACTAGAAAAAGAAGAGCAGACCAATACCAAAAGTAGTAGAAGACAGGAAATAGTTAAAATCAGAGCCAAAATCAACGAAATCGAAACAAAAGAAACAATCGGAAAAATTAATAAAATAAATAGTTGGTTCTTTGAAAAAATAAATAAAATTGATAAACCCTTAGCCACACTAACAAAGAGAAAGAGGGAGAAAACTCAAATTACTAAAATTCGGAATGAACAAGGAAACATCACAACAGACACGAGTGAAATACAAAGCATAATTAGAAGCTATTTCGAAAATCTATACTCCAACAAAACAGAAAACCTTGAAGACATCAACAAATTTCTAGAGACATATGAACTACCTAAACTGAACGAGGAGGACATACACAACTTAAATAAACCAATTTCAAGCAATGAAATAGAAGAGGTCATCAAAAGCCTACCAACAAAGAAAAGTCCAGGACCAGATGGGTTCTCAGCCGAGTTCTACAAAACCTTTAAAGAAGAGCTCATTCCAATACTCCTCAAACTATTCCATGAAATAGAAGAGGAGGGAACCCTACCAAACTCGTTCTATGAAGCCAATATCACCCTGATACCTAAACCAGACAGAGACACATCAAGGAAAGAAAATTTCAGACCAATATCCTTAATGAACATCGATGCAAAAATTCTCAACAAAATTTTAGCAAATCGCATACAAATATATATTAAAAAGATAGTGCACCACGATCAAGTGGGTTTTATCCCAGGGATGCAAGGTTGGTTCAACATTCGGAAATCAATAAATGTCATTCACCATATCAACAGACTTAAAGTTAAGAATCACATGATTATTTCAATAGATGCAGAAAAAGCATTTGATAAAATACAGCATCCCTTCATGCTCAAAACACTAGAAAAAATTGGGGTAATGGGAACATTCCTAAACATTATAAAGGCCATCTACGCTAAGCCCATGGCTAATATCATTCTAAATGGTGAAAAACTGAAAGCGTTCCCCCTAAAAACTGGAACAAGGCAGGGATGCCCTCTTTCACCGCTTCTATTCAACATCGTCCTTGAGACTCTAGCCAGAGCAATCAGACAAACCAAAGAAATTAAAGGGATACGAATAGGAAAAGAAGAACTCAAACTATCCCTGTTCGCTGATGACATGATTATATATTTAGAGGAACCTGGAAATTCCACCAGAAAACTTTTAGAACTCATAAGTGAATTCAGTAAAGTAGCAGGTTACAAGATCAATGCTCATAAATCCAATGCATTTTTATACATAAGTGATGAATCTTCAGAAAGAGAAATTAGGAAAACTACCCCATTCACAATAGCATCGAAAAAAATAAAATACTTGGGAATCAATCTCACAAAAGAGGTGAAAGACCTCTACAATGAGAACTACAGAACACTAAAGAAAGAAATTCAAGAAAACCTTAGAAGATGGAAAGATCTCCCATGTTCCTGGATAGGCAGAATTAATATCATCAAAATGGCTATACTACCTAAAGTTCTATACAGATTCAATGCAATTCCAATTAAAATCCCAATGATGTACCTCGCAGAAATAGAGCAAGCAATTATGAAATTCATCTGGAAGAATAAAAAACCTAGAATAGCTAAAGCAATCCTCAGTAGCAAGAGCGAAGCAGGGGGTATTGCAATACCAGATCTTCAACTCTACTACAAAGCAATAGTAACAAAAACGGCATGGTATTGGTACCAAAATAGACAGGTAGATCAATGGTACAGAATAGAGGACATGGACACAAACCCAAATAAATACAATTTTCTCATACTAGACAAAGGTGCCAAAAATATGCAATGGAGAAAAGATAGCCTCTTCAACAAATGGTGCTGGGAAAACTGGAAAACTATATGCAATAGAATGAAACTAAACCCCTATCTCTCACCCTACACAAAACTCAACTCAAAATGGATCAAGGACCTCGGAATCAGACCAGAGACCCTGCATCTTCTAGAAGAAAAAGTAGGTCCAAATCTTCAACTTGTTGGCTCAGGATCAGATTTCCTTAACAGGACTCCCATAGCACAAGAAATAAAAGCAAGAATAAACAACTGGGATAGATTCAAACTAAAAAGCTTTCTCTCAGCAAAGGAAACTATCAGAAATGTGAAGAGAGAGCCTACAGAGTGGGAGAATATCTTTGCCAACCATACCTCAGATAGAGCGCTAATTTCCAGAATCTATAAAGAACTCAAAAAACTCTACACCAAGAATACAAATAATCCAATCAACAAATGGGCTAAGGAAATGAACAGACACTTCACAGAAGAAGATGTACAAGTAATCACCAGATATATGAAAAAATGTTCAACATCCCTAGTAATAAGGGAAATGCAAATCAAAACTACCCTAAGATTTCATCTCACCCCAATTAGAATGGCGATTATCAAGAATACAAGCAACAATAGGTGTTGGCGAGGATGTGGTGAAAAAGGAACACTCATACATTGCTGGTGGGGTTGCAAATTAGTGCAACCACTCTGGAAAGCAGTGTGGAGATTCCTCAGAAAGCTTGGAATGGAAACACCATTTGACCCAGCTATCCCACTCCTTGGCCTATACCCAAAGGACTTAAAATCAGCATACTACAGAGATACAGCCACATCAATGTTCATTGCTGCTCAATTCACCATAGCCAGATTGTGGAACCAACCTAGATGCCCTTCAGTTGATGAATGGATAAAGAAACTGTGGCATATTTATACAATGGAATATTACTCCGCAATGAAGAATGATAAAATTATGGCATTTGTAGGCAAATGGTCGAAATTGGAGAATATCATGCTAAGTGAGATAAGCCAATCTCAAAAAACTAAAGGACGAATGATCTCGCTGATAAGCGGATGAGGACATATAATGGGGGGTGGGACGGGCTAGCATTAGGTTTAGGGTTAGGTTTAGAGTTAGGCTAAGGAGAGCAGTAAGAATGAAGGAAAGAAGGACTGTGTAGAGGGAAAAGAGGGGTGGGAGGGGTGGGAGGGAGGGGAAAAATATAATAAAAAAAAAAAATAAAAAAAAGAAAAAAAAGAAAAAATCTAAAACTATTATCCCAATTATATTAATGAATTATTTCAAAAAAAAAAAAAAAAAAAAAAAAAACTCCATAGAAAGCATAACCAATAGGATAGAACACCTGGGAGACAGAACCTCAGATACTGAAGACAAAACATGTAGTCTTGAAAACAAAGTTGACCAAACAGAGAAGATGGTAAGAAATCATGAACAGAATCTACAAGAACTATGGGATATCATGAAAAGGCCAAATTTATGAATTATTGGGATTGAGGAAGGCTTAGAGAAACAAACCAAAGGAATGAACACTCTATTCAATGAAATAATATCAGAAAATTTCCCAAATCTGAAGAATGAAATGGAAAACCAGGTACAAGAGGCTTATAGGACTCAAAATATACAAAATTACAACAGACCCACATCAAGGCACATTATTATGAAAATTCCTAACATACAAAATAAAGACAGAATTTTAAAGGCCACGAGAGAAAAGAATCAAGTTACATTCAGAGGGAAACCAATAAGAATATCAGCAGATTTTTCAATCCAGGCCCTAAAAGCTAGAAGGGCCTGTGGAACAACATTTATCAAGTCCTGAAAGAAAACAGATGCCAACCAAGAATCTTATACCCAGCAAAACTTACTTTCAGATTTGACAACAAAATAAGATACTTCCATGATAAACAAAAGCTAAAGGAATTTACAAAAAGAAAGCCAGCATTACAGAACATTCTCAAAAATATTCCATGAGGAAGAGATGAAAAACAATGATGCAAATCAGCAATTGGAGGAACTAGCCTAAAGGAATAGCCAAATAAAGAAGAAACCAAATCATGTCAAAAAAACAAAAATGAGTCAAATGACTGGGAATACAAATCATATCACAATAATAACCCTGAATGTTAATGGCCCAAACTCATCAATCAAAAGACATAGACTGGCAGATTGGATTAAAAAGAAAAATCCAACAATATGCTGCCTGCAAGAGACTCATAGAAAGAGATACCCATAGACTAAAGGTGAAAGGATGGGAAAAAACATACAATGCACATGGACTCAGCAAAAAAGCTAGAGTATCCATCCTCATTTCAGATAATGTGGACTTCAAACCAAAATTAGTAAGAAGGGATAAAGAAGGACATTACATACTGCTTAAGGGAAACAAAAATCAGCAAGACATAACAATCATAAATATCTATGCCCCAAACATTGGCTCATCCATGTACGTCAAACAAATCCTTCTCGATTCCAGAAATCAATTAGACCACAACACAATAATACTAGGTGATTTTAACACACCTCTCTCATCACTGGATAGATCTTCCAAACAAAAATTGAATAAAGAAACCATAGATCTCAAAAAACAATCAACAATTTAGACTTAACAGACATTTATAGAATATACCATCCAACCGAGAGCGAATACACTTTCTTCTCAGCAGCACATGGATCCTTCTCTAAAATAGACCATATTTTATGCCACAAAGCTACTGTTAGCAAATACAAGAAGATAGAGATACTACCTTGTATTCTACCAGATTATAATGGATTGAAATTAGAAATAAATGACAGAACAAAAAACAGAAACTTCTCCAACACCTGGAGATTAAAAAATACACTATTATATGATGAATGGATAACAGAAGACATCAGGAGGGAAAGAAAAAAATTCTTAGAAGTAAACGAGAACAAAGACACATCATATCAAAATCTCTGGGACACTATGAAAGCAGTACTTAGAGGAAGATTTATTTCATGGGGCCCATTCAACAAAAGAAGAAATCAACAAATAAACGAGTTAACACTACAGCTCAAAGCACTAGAAAAAGAAGAGCAGACCAACACCAAAAGTAGTAGAAGACAGGAAATAGTTAAAATCAGAGCCAAAATCAACGAAATTGAAACAAAAGAAACAATTGGAAAAATTAACAAAATAAATAGTTGGTTCTTTGAAAAAATAAACAAAATTGATAAACCCTTAGCCACACTAACAAAGAGAAAGAGGGAGAAAACTCAAATTACTAAAATTCAGAATGAACAAGGAATATCACAACAGACACGAGTGAAATACAAAGCATAATTAGAAGCTATTTTGAAAATCAATACTCCAAAAAAACAGAAAACCTTGAAGACATCAACAAGTTTCTAGAGACATATGAATTACCTAAACTGAACCAGGAGGACATACACAACTTAAATAAATCAATTTTAAGCAATGAAGTAGAAGAAGTCATCAAAAGCCTACCAACAAAGAAAAGTCCAGGACCAGATGGGTTCTCAGCCGAGTTCTACAAAACCTTTAAAGAAGAGCTCATTCCAATACTCCTCAAAGTATTCCAGGAAATAGAAGAGGAGGGAACCCTCCCAAACTCATTCTATGAAGCCAATATCACCCTGATACCTAAGCCAGACAGAGACACGTCGAGGAAAGAAAATTTCAGACCAATATCCTTAAGGAACATCAACGCAAAAATTCTCAACAAAATTTGAGCAAATCGCATACAAAAATATATTAAAAAGATAGTGCACCACAATTAAGTGGGTTTTATCCCAGGGATGCAAGGTTGGTTCAACATCCGGAAATCGATAAATGTCATTCACCATATCAACAGACTTAAAGTTAAGAATCACATGATTATTTCAATAGATGCAGAAAAAGCATTCGATAAAATATAGCATCGCTTCATGCTCAAAACACTAGAAAAAATTGGGATAGTGGGAACATTCCTTAACATTGTAAAGGCCATCTACACTAAGCCCATGGCCAATATCATTTTAAATGGTGAAAAACTGAAAGCATTCCCTCTAAAAACTGGAACAAGGCAGGGATGCCCTCTTTCACCACTTCTATTCAACATCGTCCTTGAAACTCTAGCCAGAGCAATTAGACAAACCAAAGAAATTAAAGGGATATGAATTGGAAAAGAAGAACTCAAACTATCCCTGTTTGCTGATGAAATGATTATATATTTAGAGGAACCTGGAAATTCCACCAGAAAACTTTTAGAACTCATAAGTGAATTTAGTAAAGTAGCAGGTTACAAGATCAATGCTCATAAATCCAATGCATTTTTATACATAAGTGATGAATCTTCAGAAAGAGAACTTAGGAAAACTACCCCATTCACAATAACCTCGAAAAAAATAAAATACTTGGGAATCAATCTCACAAAAGAGGTGAAAGTCCTCTACAATGAGAACTACAGAACACTAAAGAAAGAAATTCAAGAAAACCTTAGAAGATGGAAAGATCTCCCATGTTCTTGGATAGGAAGAATTAATATTGTCAAAATGGTCATACTACCAAAAGTGCTATACAGATTCAATGCAATTCCAATTAAAATCCCAATGATGTACCTTACAGAAATAGAGCAAGCAATTATGAAATTCATCTGGAATAATAAAAAAACCAGAATAGCTAAAGCAATCCTCAGTAGAAAGAGCGAACACCAGAGAAGATATCGCAATACCAGATCTTCAACTCTATTACAAAGCAATAGTAACAAAAACAGCATGGTATTGGCACCAAAATAGACAGGTAGATCAATGGTACAGAATAGAGGACATGGACACAAACCCAAATAAATAAAATTTTCTCATACTAGACAAAGGTGCCAAAAATATGCAATGGAGAAAAGACAGCCTCTTCAACAAATGGTGCTGGGAAAACTGGAAAACCATATGCAACAGAATGAAATTAAACCCCTATCTCTCACCCTGCACAAAACTCAACTCAAAATGGATCAAGGACCTCGGAATCAGACCAGAGACCCTGCATCTTACAGAAGAAAAAGTAGGTCCAAATCTTCACCTTGTTGGCTTAGGATCAGACTTCCTTAAAAGGACTCCCATAGCACAAGAAATAAAAGCAAGAATCAATAACTGGGATAGATTCAAACTAAAAAGCTTTCTCTCAGCAAAGGAAACTATCAGCAATGTGAAGAGAGAGCCTACAGAGTGGGAGAATATCTTTGCCACTCATACTTCAGATAGAGCACTAATTTCCAGAATCTATAAAGAACTCAAAAAACTCTACACCAAGAATACAAATAATCCAATCAACAAATGGGCTAAGGAAATGAACAGACATTTCACAGAAGAAGATGTACAAGCAAACAACAGATACATGAAAAAATGTTCAGCATGTC